>NC_135237.1:186151127-186452727 GCF_051348905.1 Ranitomeya variabilis
TGCTGACTGATTTGTTTGCTCGCATAAGGGGGGCTAAGTGGTTCTCTAAGATTGATCTTCGTGGGGCGTATAATTTGGTGCGAATTAAGCAGGGGGATGAGTGGAAGACCGCATTTAATACGCCTGAGGGCCATTTTGAGTATTTGGTAATGCCTTTCGGCCTTTCTAATGCACCTTCTGTCTTTCAGTCCTTAATGCATGATATTTTCCGGGAATATTTGGATAAATTTATGATTGTGTACTTGGATGATATTTTGATTTTTTCGGATGACTGGGAGTCTCATGTTCAGCAGGTCAGGAGGGTTTTTCAGGTTTTGCGGGAGAATTCTTTGTGTGTAAAGGGTTCAAAGTGTGTTTTTGGGGTTCAAAAAATTTCATTTTTGGGGTATATTTTTTCCCCTTCTTCTATTGAGATGGACCCTGTCAAGGTTCGGGCTATTTACGACTGGACACAGCCTACTTCTCTGAAGAGTCTCCAGAAATTCTTGGGCTTTGCTAATTTTTATCGTCGATTTATAGCTGGTTTTTCTGGCGTTGCTAAACCTCTGACGGATTTGACTAAAAAGGGTGCTGATGTTGCCAATTGGTCCCCTGCTGCCGTGGAGGCCTTTTGGGAGCTTAAGCGCCGCTTTTTGTCTGCCCCTGTGTTGCGCCAGCCTGATGTTTCTCTTCCCTTTCAGGTTGAGGTCGATGCTTCCGAGATCGGAGCGGGGGCGGTTTTGTCGCAGAAAAGTTCCGACTGCTCAGTGATGAGACCTTGTGCGTTCTTTTCGCGAAAATTTTCGGCCGCTGAGCGAAACTATGATGTTGGTAATCGGGAGCTTTTGGCCATGAAGTGGGCATTTGAGGAGTGGCGTCATTGGCTTGAGGGTGCCAGACATCAGGTGGTAGTTTTGACTGATCACAAGAATTTAATTTATTTGGAGTCTGCCAGGCGCCTGAATCCTAGACAGGCACGTTGGTCGTTGTTCTTTTCCCGGTTTAATTTTGTGGTCTCGTACTTACCGGGTTCTAGGAATGTGAAAGCAGATGCTCTTTCTAGGAGTTTTGAGCCTGACTCTCCTGGGAATTCTGAACCTGCTGGTGTCCTTAAGGATGGAGTGGTTTTGTCTGCTGTCTCTCCAGATTTGCGACGTGCTTTGCAAGAATTTCAGGCGGATAGACCTGATCGTTGTCCGTCTGGTAGACTGTTTGTTCCTGACGAGTGGACCACTAGAGTCATCTCGGAAGTTCATTCTTCTACTCTGGCAGGTCATCCGGGAATTTTTGGCACCAGAGAAGTGGTGGCTAGATCCTTCTGGTGGCCTTCCCTGTCTCGAGATGTGCGTGTTTTTGTGCAGTCTTGCGATGTGTGTGCTCGGGCCAAGCCTTGTTGTTCTAGGGCTAGTGGGTTGTTCTTGCCCTTGCCTATTCCGAAGAGGCCTTGGACGCACATCTCTATGGACTTTATTTCGGATCTCCCTGTTTCTCAGAAGATGTCTGTCATCTGGGTGGTGTGTGACCGTTTTTCTAAAATGGTTCATTTGGTGCCATTGCCTAAGTTGCCTTCCTCATCTGAGTTGGTCCCTCTGTTTTTTCAAAATGTGGTTCGCTTGCATGGTATTCCGGAAAACATCGTTTCTGACAGGGGTACCCAGTTCGTGTCTAGATTTTGGCGGGCAGTCTGTGCCAGGTTGGGCATTGATTTGTCCTTTTCGTCTGCATTCCATCCTCAGACCAATGGCCAGACGGAGCGAACTAATCAAACTTTGGAGACTTATTTGAGGTGTTTTGTGTCTGCGGATCAGGATGATTGGGTTGCCTTTCTGCCGTTGGCGGAGTTTGCTCTTAATAATCGGGCTAGTTCTGCCACTTTGGTTTCTCCTTTCTTTTGCAATTCAGGGTTTCATCCGCGTTTTTCATCTGGTCAGGTTGAATCTTCGGATTGTCCTGGAGTGGATGCGGTGGTGGATCGGTTGCATCGGATTTGGGGACAAGTGGTGGATAATTTGGAATTGTCCCAGGAGAGGACTCAGCAGTTTGCTAACCGTCGTCGTCGTGTTGGTCCCCACCTTCGCGTTGGGGACTTGGTGTGGTTGTCTTCCCGTTTTGTCCCTATGAGGGTTTCTTCTCCCAAATTTAAGCCTCGGTTCATCAGTCCTTATAGGATTTTTGAGATTCTTAACCCTGTTTCCTTTTGTTTGGACCTCCCGGCATCTTTCGCTATCCATAATGTGTTCCATCGGTCGTTGTTGGGGAGATATGAGGTACCGGTGGTCCCTTCTACTGAACCTCCTGCTCCTGTGCTGGTGGAGGGTGAATTGGAGTACGTCGTGGAGAAGATCTTGGACTCCCGTATTTCCAGACGGAGACTTCAATATCTGGTTAAATGGAAAGGCTATGGTCAGGAAGATAATTCTTGGGTAACTGCCTCTGATGTTCATGCCTCGGATTTGGTTTGTGCCTTTCATAGGGCTCATCCAGATCGCCCTGACGGCTCTTGTGAGGGTTCGGTGCCCCCTCCTTAAGGGGAGGGTACTGTTGTGTATCCGCTTTTTGGGCTCCCCTGGTGGTTGCTGGTGGTACTGGTGACTTGTTTGCACTTTGCTTCTTCTGTTCACCTGCTTCCATCAGTGTTTGGGAGTTTCCTATTTAGCCTTGCTCTCCAGTCATTTCCTTGCCGGTCATCATTGTAACCAGAGCCTTCGGTTGCATGTTCCTGCTACTAGTCTGCTGATCAGCTAAGTGGACTTTGTCCTTTTGTTTTGTACCTTTTGTCCAGTTTGCAGTTTTTGTAATTCTCTGTAGCTGGAAGCTCTTGCGGGCTGAAATTGCCACTCCTGTGTCATGAGTTGACACAGGAGTCTTAAAGTAATTTCAGGATGGTTTTTGAAAGGGTTTTCAGTTGACCGTGAAGTCCTCTTTTGTATCCTTCTGCTATCTAGTAAGTGGACCTCTCTTTGCTAAATCTACTTTCATACTGTGTATGTCTTTTCCTCTTAATTCACCGTTATTACATGTGGGGGGCTGCTATCATCTTTTGGGGTATTTCCCTAGAGGTAAGCCAGGTCTGTTTCTTCCTCTACCAGGCGTAGTTAGTCCTCCGGCTGGCGCGTGGCATATAGGAAGCCGTAGGTATGCTCTCTGGCTACTGTTAGTTGTGTGGTAGATTTAGCTCACGGTCAACTCGAGTTTCCATCACCCGAGAGCTCGTTCGTTACTTATGTGTTTTTTACGTTCCCTTGCCATTGGGAACCATGACAGTGGGCCATAGAAAGCCTATTAATTTTTTTGCTTGATTTGGGTTCTAAAATCTACCTGAAAAAAAATCACTACATCAATCAGTGTGAGAAAAATATTGGCCTCAGGGCTTGTGTGCCACTCCTGACTCCTGTGTGTGCCATCTCTCACTCAGTGGGCCATAGAAAGCCTATTAATTTTTTTGCTTGATTTGGGTTCTAAAATCTACCTGAAAAAAAATCACTACATCAATCAGTGTGAGAAAAATATTGGCCTCAGGGCTTGTGTGCCACTCCTGACTCCTGTGTGTGCCATCTCTCACTCAGTGGGCCATAGAAAGCCTATTAATTTTTTTGCTTGATTTGGGTTCTAAAATCTACCTGAAAAAAAATCACTACATCAATCAGTGGGAGAACAATATTGGCCTCAGGGCTTGTGTGCCACTCCTGACTCCTGTGTGTGCCATCTCTCACTCATTGGGCCATAGAAAGCCTATTAATTTTTTTGCTTGATTTGGGTTCTAAAATCTACCTGAAAAAAAATCACTACATCAATCAGTGGGAGAAAAATATTGGCCTCAGGGCTTGTGTGCCACTCCTGACTCCTGTGTGTGCCATCTCTCACTCAGTGGGCCATAGAAAGCCTCTTTTTTTTATTATTTGGTTTCTAAAGTCTCCCTGAAAAAAAAAAAATTCAAACAGTGGGAGATTAATATTGCCCTTTCTGCTTGTGTGCCAGTCTTGACTCCTGGGTGTGCCATCTCTCTCTCTCAAATTGTGGGACATAGAAAGCCTATTAATTTTTTTGCTTGATTTGGGTTCTAAAATCTACCTGAAAAAATATCACTACATCAATCACTGTGAGAAAAATATTGGCCTCAGGGCTTGTGTGTCACTCCTGACTCCTGTGTGTGCCATCTCTCACTCAGTGGGCCATAGAAAGCCTATTAATTTTTTTGCTTGATTTGGGTTCTAAAATCTACCTGAAAAAAAATCACTACATCAATCAGTGGGAGAAAAATATTGGCCTCAGGGCTTGTGTGCCACTCCTGACTCCTGTGTGTGCCATCTCTCACTCATTGGGCCATAGAAAGCCTATTTATTTTTTTGCTTGATTTGGGTTCTAAAATCTACCTGAAAAAAAATCACTACATCAATCAGTGGGAGAAAAATATTGGCCTCAGGGCTTGTGTGCCACTCCTGACTCCTGTGTGTGCCATCTCTCACTCAGTGGGCCATAGAAAGCCTATTAATTTTTTTGCTTGATTTGGGTTCTAAAATCTACCTGAAAAAAAATCACTACATCAATCAGTGTGAGAAAAATATTGGCCTCAGGGCTTGTGTGCCACTCCTGACTCCTGTGTGTACCATCTCTCACTCATTGGGCCATAGAAAGCCTATTAATTTTTTTGCTTGATTTGGGTTCTAAAATCTACCTGAAAAAAATCACTACATCAATCAGTGGGAGAAAAATATTGGCCTCAGGGCTTTTGTGCCACTCCTGACTCCTGTGTGTGCCATCTCTCACTCAGTGGGCCATAGAAAGCCTATTAATTTTTTTGCTTGATTTGGGTTCTAAAATCTACCTGAAAAAAAATCACTACATTAATCAGTGGGAGAAAAATATTGGCCTCAGGGCTTGTGTGCCACTCCTGACTCCTGTGTGTGCCATTTCTCACTCAGTGGGCCATAGAAAGCCTATTTATATTTTTGCTTGATTTGGGTTCTAAAATCTACCTGAAAAAAAATCTAGACTTTGGAGACTTATTTGAGGTGTTTTGTGTCTGCGGATCAGGATGATTGGGTTGCCTTTCTGCCGTTGGCGGAGTTTGCTCTTAATAATCGGGCTAGTTCTGCCACTTTGGTTTCTCCTTTCTTTTGCAATTCAGGGTTTCATCCGCGTTTTTCATCTGGTCAGGTTGAATCTTCGGATTGTCCTGGAGTGGATGCGGTGGTGGATCGGTTGCATCGGATTTGGGGACAAGTGGTGGATAATTTGGAATTGTCCCAGGAGAGGACTCAGCAGTTTGCTAACCGTCGTCGTCGTGTTGGTCCCCACCTTCGCGTTGGGGACTTGGTGTGGTTGTCTTCCCGTTTTGTCCCTATGAGGGTTTCTTCTCCCAAATTTAAGCCTCGGTTCATCGGTCCTTATAGGATTTTTGAGATTCTTAACCCTGTTTCCTTTCGTTTGGACCTCCCGGCATCTTTCGCTATCCATAATGTGTTCCATCGGTCGTTGTTGCGGAGATATGAGGTACCGGTGGTCCCTTCTACTGAACCTCCTGCTCCTGTGCTGGTGGAGGGTGAATTGGAGTACGTCGTGGAGAAGATCTTGGACTCCCGTATTTCCAGACGGAGACTTCAATATCTGGTTAAATGGAAAGGCTATGGTCAGGAAGATAATTCTTGGGTAACTGCCTCTGATGTTCATGCCTCGGATTTGGTTTGTGCCTTTCATAGGGCTCATCCAGATCGCCCTGGCGGCTCTTGTGAGGGTTCGGTGCCCCCTCCTTAAGGGGAGGGTACTGTTGTGTATCCGCTTTTTGGGCTCCCCTGGTGGTTGCTGGTGGTACTGGTGACTTGTTTGCACTTTGCTTCTTCTGTTCACCTGCTTCCATCAGTGTTTGGGAGTTTCCTATTTAGCCTTGCTCTCCAGTCATTTCCTTGCCGGTCATCATTGTAACCAGAGCCTTCGGTTGCATGTTCCTGCTACTAGTCTGCTGATCAGCTAAGTGGACTTTGTCCTTTTGTTTTGTACCTTTTGTCCAGTTTGCAGTTTTTGTAATTCTCTGTAGCTGGAAGCTCTTGCGGGCTGAAATTGCCACTCCTGTGTCATGAGTTGACACAGGAGTCTTAAAGTAATTTCAGGATGGTTTTTGAAAGGGTTTTCAGTTGACCGTGAAGTCCTCTTTTGTATCCTTCTGCTATCTAGTAAGTGGACCTCTCTTTGCTAAATCTACTTTCATACTGTGTATGTCTTTTCCTCTTAATTCACCGTTATTACATGTGGGGGGCTGCTATCATCTTTTGGGGTATTTCCCTAGAGGTAAGCCAGGTCTGTTTCTTCCTCTACCAGGCGTAGTTAGTCCTCCGGCTGGCGCGTGGCATATAGGAAGCCGTAGGTATGCTCTCTGGCTACTGTTAGTTGTGTGGTAGATTTAGCTCACGGTCAACTCGAGTTTCCATCACCCGAGAGCTCGTTCGTTACTTATGTGTTTTTTACGTTCCCTTGCCATTGGGAACCATGACAGTGGGCCATAGAAAGCCTATTAATTTTTTTGCTTGATTTGGGTTCTAAAATCTACCTGAAAAAAAATCACTACATCAATCAGTGTGAGAAAAATATTGGCCTCAGGGCTTGTGTGCCACTCCTGACTCCTGTGTGTGCCATCTCTCACTCAGTGGGCCATAGAAAGCCTATTAATTTTTTTGCTTGATTTGGGTTCTAAAATCTACCTGAAAAAAATCACTACATCAATCAGTGGGAGAAAAATATTGGCCTCAGGGCTTGTGTGCCACTCCTGACTCCTGTGTGTGCCATCTCTCACTCAGTGGGCCATAGAAAGCCTATTAATTTTTTTGCTTGATTTGGGTTCTAAAATCTACCTGAAAAAAAATCACTACATCAATCAGTGTGAGAAAAATATTGGCCTCAGGGCTTGTGTGCCACTCCTGACTCCTGTGTGTACCATCTCTCACTCATTGGGCCATAGAAAGCCTATTAATTTTTTTGCTTGATTTGGGTTCTAAAATCTACCTGAAAAAAATCACTACATCAATCAGTGGGAGAAAAATATTGGCCTCAGGGCTTTTGTGCCACTCCTGACTCCTGTGTGTGCCATCTCTCACTCAGTGGGCCATAGAAAGCCTATTAATTTTTTTGCTTGATTTGGGTTCTAAAATCTACCTGAAAAAAAATCACTACATTAATCAGTGGGAGAAAAATATTGGCCTCAGGGCTTGTGTGCCACTCCTGACTCCTGTGTGTGCCATCTCTCACTCAGTGGGCCATAGAAAGCCTATTTATATTTTTGCTTGATTTGGGTTCTAAAATCTACCTGAAAAAAAATCACTACATCAATCAGTGGGAGAAAAATATTGGCCTCAGGGCTTGTGTGCCACTCCTGACTCCTGTGTGTGCCATCTCTCACTCATTGGGCCATAGAAAGCCTATTAATTTTTTTGCTTGATTTGGGTTCTAAAATCTACCTGAAAAAAAATCACTGCATCAATCAGTGGGAGAAAAATATTGGCCTCAGGGCTTGTGTGCCACTCCTGACTCCTGTGTGTGACATCTCTCACTCAGTGGGCCATAGAAAGCCTATTAATTTTTTTGCTTGATTTGGGTTCTAAAATCTACCTGAAAAAAAATCACTACATCAATCAGTGGGAGAAAAATATTGGCCTCAGGGCTTGTGTGCCACTCCTGACTCCTGTGTGTGCCATCTCTCACTCAGTGGGCCATAGAAAGCCTTTTTTTTGTTTTATTATTTGGTTTCTAAAGTCTCCCTGAAATAAATAAATAAATAAAATAGGTGGGAGATTAATATTGACATTTGTGCTTGAGTGACAGTCCTGCGTGTGTGGCATCTCTGTGATTTGGTGCCACAGAAAACAGAGTGTGTAACATTGGGCCTGATTTTCCTTGTGGTCTCACCAACCTGTAAAGGGATATTGAAATCATACTGAAGTTATAGCTCACCGTGTAAGTTGTTTGACAGCAACAAATAAAGTTACTTTGGTTAAGTTTTTAAAACAATGAGGAAGTCTTGTGCAAGAGGTCGTGGCCGTGGGCGTTCATTGTCAGCTGGTAATGATGGTAGCGGTAGTCGAGCATCAGGTGGTCGTGGGGATAAAAATATTCCACCTAAGTCTGGAGCTGTGGAGCCAGGTTCGTTGTCTGGCTACACAAGGCCTCGATCGCTCTCTTTTCTGGGAGTAGGAAAACCGCTTTTAAAGCCGGAGCAGCAACAGCAAGTTTTGGCTTATCTTGCAGACTCAGCCTCTAGCTCTTTTGCCTCCTCTTCTGAAACTGGTAAATGTAAAAACAGCGCGTCGCTTGTGGATGTTCACGGTCAGGGACAAGTCGCTTCCTTGTCCTCTTCAGCAAAAAACAACAACAAGAGAGAAGGATGCAGCAGGCGACACAACGGGTTACTCCATGGAGCTCTTTACACATACCGTCCCTGGCTTAGAAAGTGAAACACTTAACAGGCCATGCCCATTACAAGTAGATTCTGACATGGAGTGCACTGATGCACAGCCACAGCCAGAGTACTATGCTGCTCCTTTGACTCAGACCACAACATTGCCCTCTCAGGGTACTGATCCACAATCAGACCCTGATGAGACTATGTTGCCCCGCCACGAACGCTATACCACCGACCGACACGGTGACACAGATGAAGTTGCACACGAGCTCGAAGAGGAGGTAATAGATGACCCAGTTGTTGACCCCGATTGGCAGCCATTGGGGGAACAGGGTGCAGGCGGCAGTAGTTCAGAAGCGGAGGTGGAGGAGGGGCCGCAGCAGGCATCAACATCGCAACAGGTTCCATCTGCCGGTCCCGTATCTGGGCCAAAACGCGTGTCAAAGCCAAAACCTGTTGGAGCACAGCGTGGCCATCCGGTTAAAGCTCAGTCTGCAATCCCTGAAAAGGGATCCGATGCTAGGAAGAGTGCAGTCTGGCATTTTTTTAAACAACATCCAATTGATCAGCGCAAAGTCATCTGTCAAAAATGTTCAACTAGCTTAAGCAGAGGTCAGAATCTGAAAAGTCTCAATACTAGTTGCATGCATAGACACTTAACCACCATGCATTTTCAAGCCTGGAGTAACTACCAAACGTCCCTTAAGGTTGTAGCACCCTCGGCCAATGAAGCTAGTCAGCAACGCAACATCCCTTCCGTCACTGTAAGGCCACCATTTTCCGCACCACCGGCAGTATCTGTGCAGGTTTCTTTGCCAGCCAAAAGCAGTCAGGGTCAGGGAATCACCAGTTTTGTAGGAGGAAATATTGCATCTAAGGCACCGGCGGAAACAATACCGTCTCCAACCGTCTCTCAGTCTGCCATGTCCACCGGCACACCCGAAAGTTCCACGATCTCCATCTCTCCAGTCCAGCTCACCCTACATGAGACTCTGGTTAGAAAAAGGAAGTACTTATCCTCGCATCCGCGTACACAGGGTTTTAACGCCCACATAGCTAGACTAATCTCGTTAGAGATGATGCCCTACCGGTTAGTTGAAAGCGAAGCTTTCAAAGCCCTGATGGAGTACGCTGAACCACGATACGAGCTACCCAGTTGACACTTTTTTTCCAGAAAAGCCATCCCAGCCCTGCACCAGCATGTTAAACAGCGCATCATCCATGCACTCAGGCAATCTGTGAGTACAAAGGTGCACCTGACTACAGATGCATGGACCAGTAGGCATTGCCAGGGACGTTATGTGTCCATCACGGCACACTGGGTGAATGTGGTGGATGCAGGGTCCACAGGGGACATCAATTTCGGGACAGTTGGGCCTAGCCCACGGTCTAGGAAACAGTTGGCTGTAGGCGTTCGCACCCCCTCCTCCTCCTCCGCGTCCTCCTGCAGAAGCTACAGCTCTTCCACAGACCGCAGTCGGCCAACCACTCCATCGGCAGATGACACTGTTGCACACCAGTTGTCCCATTATGGGCCAGCTACTGGCAAGCGTCAGCAGGCTGTATTGGCTATGAAGTGTTTTGGCGACAACAGACACACCGCGGAAGTTCTGTCCGAGTTCTTGCAACAAGAAACGCAGTCGTGGCTGGGCACAGTAGATCTTGAGGCAGGCAAGGTAGTGAGTGATAACGGAAGGAATTTCATGGCTGCCATCTCCCTTTCCCAACTGAAACACATTCCTTGCCTGGCTCACACCTTAAACCTGGTGGTGCAGTGCTTATTGAAAACTTATCCTGGGTTCTCCGACCTGCTCCTCAAAGTGCGTGGACTTTGCTTACATATCCGACGTTCGCCTGTACACTCCAGCCGTATGCAGACCTATCAGCGGTCTTTGAACCTTCCCCAGCATCACCTAATCATAGACATTGCAGCAAGGTGGAACTCAACACTGCACATGCTTCAGAGACTGTGCCAACAGAGGCGGGCTATGTTTTTGTGGGAGGATACACATACACGGGCAGGCAGTAGGATGGCAGACATGGAGTTGTCAGGTGTGCAGTGGTCGAAGATACAAGACATGTGTCAAGTCCTTCAAGTGTTTTGAGGAATGCACACGGCTGGTTAGTGCAGACAACGCCATAATAAGCATGAGCATCCCCCTAATGTGTCTGCTGATGCAAAGTTTGACGCACATAAAGGATCAGGCGTCTGCACCAGAGGAAGAGGAAAGCCTTGATGACAGTCAGCCATTGTCTGGTCAGGGCAGTGTACAGGACGAGGTAGCGGGCGAAGAGGAGGTGGAGGATGAGGAGGATGGTGGGGATGAGTATATTTTTAATGCGGAAGCTTTCCCGGGGGCACTGGAAATTGGTTGCGTGGCAAGGCCGGGTTCTGGTTTTTTGAGGGACACAAGTGACGTAGATTTGCCTGAAACTGCCCCTCAACCAATCACAACCGGAGATTTGACAACTGGAACTTTGGCCCACATGGCGGATTATGCCTTACGTATCCTAAAAAGGGACACACGCATTATGAAAATGATGAACGATGACGATTACTGGTTGGCCTGCCTCCTTGATCCACGCTATAAAGGCAAATTGCAAAATATTATGCCACATGAGAACTTGGAACTAATATTAGCAACCAAACAATCAACTCTTGTTGACCGTTTGCTTCAGGCATTCCCAGCACACAGCGCACGTGATCGTTCTCACACGAGCTCCAGGGGGCAGCAGACTAGGAGTGTTAGGGGTGCACATATCAGAAGTGGCGTTGGACAGAGGGGTTTTCTGACCAGGTTGTGGAGTGATTTTGCTATGACCGCAGACAGGACAGGTACTGCTGCATCAATTGAAAGTGACAGGAGACAACATTTGTCCAGTATGGTTACTAACTATTTTTCATCCCTTATCGATGTTCTCCCTCAACCGTCATTCCCATTTGATTACTGGGCATCAAAATTAGACACCTGGCCAGAATTGGCAGAATATGCATTGCAGGAGCTTGCTTGCCCGGCAGCAAGTGTCCTATCAGAAAGAGTATTCAGTGCTGCAGGTTCAATATTAACCGAAAAAAGGACTCGTCTGGCTACCCAAAATGTTGATGATCTAACATTCATTAAAATGAACCACAACTGGATTTTGAAATCTTTTGCCCCACCTTGCCCAGCCGACACCTAGCTTTCCTATGAAAAGCTCTTGCCTGTGGACTACTGTGAATTACTTTTCTAATGTCTAATTTGCTGCAGCTGATTGTCCAGCATACGACATGTTTACACCTCCCTAAATGGCCAAACTCCCCACACGGGGCCGTGGTATCGCGACTTGGCGCAAGCACCCGTGAGACTGCTGTTTGTCTGAAGAGGTGGGTGTGCTCGCTTTTGGTTGACGGCATTGCTACTGGGTCCCTCATAGTACAATAAAGTGTCTCTGGCGGTGGTGGTGTGCACCCAACGTCAGACACACTGTTGTAACATGAGGGGCCTGTACTGCCGGCCACAAGAGAGTTCACCCACCCCCAGGTCAAACATTGGTCTACCACTTCCACAGTTATCTCTCACACTTCCACCAATGTTTAGTCTATGCGCTGACATCCTTCCATACCTGCCACTGACAATACCATTGTGTTGACATATATGATGGTACTTAACATAGTCAGGGGCAGTGTCCTCTATTTACCACAGTAAATACTTTGCGCTAAATTAGTAGGTCTGAAACAACGCAGAGGATCCCACCCCTGAACCTAATGATTGCACCCTTTAGTGTTTTTGTTTTGTTTTAATGCGAGACATTCACATTTATTTGTTGTTTTGGACTACTAACTGGCAGACACTCATTACAATCGGCCTCCGTTGACCAGACCACTGCTGCCCGTGTACCCCTGGAACCAATTATAAAGTGCCTACAGCCAGCCCATTTTAGTATGTTAGGCCTTGGAAGCCTGTCTGCGGTCCCTCCTTCCACTAGGCCTCCACTGACCTGACCACTGCTGCCCGTGTACCCCTGGAACCAATTATAAAGTGCCTACAGCCAGCCCATTTTAGTATGTTAGGCCTTCGAAGCCTGTCTGCGGTCCCTCCTTCCACTAGGCCTCCACTCACCTGACCACTGCTTCCCGTGTACCCCTGGAACCAATTATAAAGTGCCTACAGCCAGCCCATTTTATTATGTTAGGCCTTGGAAGCCTGTCTGCGGTCCCTCCTTCCACTAGGCCTCCACTGACCTGACCACTGCTGCCCGTGTACCCCTGGAACCAATTTTACAGTGCATAGAGCCAGCCCATTTTATTATGTTAGGCCTTCGAAGCCTGTCTGCGGTCCCTCCTTCCACTAGGCCTCCACTGACCTGACCACTGCTGCCCGTGTACCCCTGGAACCAATTATAAAGTGCCTACAGCCAGCCCATTTTAGTATGTTAGGCCTTCGAAGCCTGTCTGCGGTCCCTCCTTCCACTAGGCCTCCACTCACCTGACCACTGCTGCCCGTGTACCCCTGGAAACAATTATAAAGTGCCTACAGCCAGCCCATTTTATTATGTTAGGCCTTCGAAGCCTGTCTGAGGTCCCTCCTTCCACTAGGCTTCCACTGACCTGACCACTGCTGCCCGTGTACCCCTGGAACCAATTATAAAGTGCCTACAGCCAGCCCATTTTAGTATGTTAGGCCTTTGAAGCCTGTTTGCGGTCCCTCCTTCCACTAGGCCTCCACTGACCTGACCACTGCTGCCCGTGTACCCCTGGAAACAATTATAAAGTGCCTACAGCCAGCCCATTTTAGTATGTTAGGCCTTGGAAGCCTGTCTGCGGTCCCTCCTTCCACTAGGCCTCCACTGACCTGACCACTGCTGCCCGTGTACCCCTGGAACCAATTATAAAGTGCCTACAGCCAGCCCATTTTAGTATGTTAGGCCTTCGAAGCCTGTCTGCGGTCCCTCCTTCCACTAGGCCTCCACTCACCTGACCACTGCTTCCCGTGTACCCCTGGAACCAATTATAAAGTGCCTACAGCCAGCCCATTTTATAATGTTAGGCCTTGGAAGCCTGTCTGCGGTCCCTCCTTCCACTAGGCCTCCACTGACTTGACCACTGCTGCCCGTGTACCCCTGGAACCAATTATAAAGTGCCTACAGCCAGCCCATTTTAGTATGTTTGGCCTTCGAAGCCTGTCTGCGGTCCCTCCTTCCACTAGGCCTCCACTCACCTGACCACTGCTGCCCGTGTACCCCTGGAACCAATTATAAAGTGCCTACAGCCAGCCCATTTTATTATGTTAGGCCTTGGAAGCCTGTCTGCGGTCCCTCCTTCCACTAGGCCTCCACTGACCTGACCACTGCTGCCCGTGTACCCCTGGAACCAATTTTACAGTGCATAGAGCCAGCCCATTTTATTATGTTAGGCCTTCGAAGCCTGTCTGCGGTCCCTCCTTCCACTAGGCCTCCACTGACCTGACCACTGCTGCCCGTGTACCCCTGGAACCAATTATAAAGTGCCTACAGCCAGCCCATTTTAGTATGTTAGGCCTTCGAAGCCTGTCTGCGGTCCCTCCTTCCACTAGGCCTCCACTCACCTGACCACTGCTGCCCGTGTACCCCTGGAAACAATTATAAAGTGCCTACAGCCAGCCCATTTTATTATGTTAGGCCTTCGAAGCCTGTCTGAGGTCCCTCCTTCCACTAGGCCTCCACTGACCTGACCACTGCTGCCCGTGTACCCCTGGAACCAATTATAAAGTGCCTACAGCCAGCCCATTTTAGTATGTTAAGCCTTCGAAGCCTGTTTGCGGTCCCTCCTTCCACTAGGCCTCCACTGACCTGACCACTGCTGCCCGTGTACCCCTGGAACCAATTATAAAGTGCCTACAGCCAGCCCATTTTAGTATGTTAGGCCTTCGAAGCCTGTTTGCGGTCCCTCCTTCCACTAGGCCTCCACTGACCTGACCACTGCTGCCCGTGTACCCCTGGAACCAATTATAAAGTGCCTACAGCCAGCCCATTTTAGTATGTTAGGCCTTCGAAGCCTGTTTGCGGTCCCTCCTTCCACTAGGCCTCCACTGACCTGACCACTGCTGCCCGTGTACCCCTGGAAACAATTATAAAGTGCCTACAGCCAGCCCATTTTAGTATGTTAGGCCTTGGAAGCCTGTCTGCGGTCCCTCCTTCCACTAGGTCTCCACTGACCTGACCACTGCTGCCCGTGTACCCCTGGAACCAATTATAAAGTGCCTACAGCCAGCCCATTTTAGTATGTTAGGCCTTCGAAGCCTGTCTGCGGTCCCTCCTTCCACTAGGCCTCCACTCACCTGACCACTGCTTCCCGTGTACCCCTGGAACCAATTATAAAGTGCCTACAGCCAGCCCATTTTATTATGTTAGGCCTTGGAAGCCTGTCTGCGGTCCCTCCTTCCACTAGGCCTCCACTGACTTGACCACTGCTGCCCGTGTACCCCTGGAACCAATTATAAAGTGCCTACAGCCAGCCCATTTTAGTATGTTAGGCCTTCGAAGCCTGTCTGCGGTCCCTCCTTCCACTAGGCCTCCACTCACCTGACCACTGCTGCCCGTGTACCCCTGGAAGCAATTATAAAGTGCCTACAGCCAGCCCATTTTATTATGTTAGGCCTTGGAAGCCTGTCTGCGGTCCCTCCTTCCACTAGGCCTCCACTGACCTGACCACTGCTGCCCGTGTACCCCTGGAACCAATTTTACAGTGCATAGAGCCAGCCCATTTTATTATGTTAGGCCTTCGAAGCCTGTCTGCGGTCCCTCCTTCCACTAGGCCTCCACTCACCTGACCACTGCTGCCCGTGTACCCCTGGAAACAATTATAAAGTGCCTACAGCCAGCCCATTTTATTATGTTAGGCCTTCGAAGCCTGTCTGAGGTCCCTCCTTCCACTAGGCCTCCACTGACCTGACCACTGCTGCCCGTGTACCCCTGGAACCAATTATAAAGTGCCTACAGCCAGCCCATTTTAGTATGTTAGGCCTTCGAAGCCTGTTTGCGGTCCCTCCTTCCACTAGGCCTCCACTGACCTGACCACTGCTGCCCGTGTACCCCTGGAACCAATTATAAAGTGCCTACAGCCAGCCCATTTTAGTATGATAGGCCTTCGAAGCCTGTTTGCGGTCCCTCCTTCCACTAGGCCTCCACTGACCTGACCACTGCTGCCCGTGTACCCCTGGAACCAATTATAAAGTGCCTACAGCCAGCCCATTTTAGTATGTTAGGCCTTCGAAGCCTGTTTGCGGTCCCTCCTTCCACTAGGCCTCCACTGACCTGACCACTGCTTCCCGTGTACCCCTGGAACCAATTATAAAGTGCCTACAGCCAGCCCATTTTAGTATGTTAGGCCTTCGAAGCCTGTTTGCGGTCCCTCCTTCCACTAGGCCTCCACTGACCTGACCACTGCTGCCCGTGTACCCCTGGAAACAATTATAAAGTGCCTACAGCCAGCCCATTTTAGTATGTTAGGCCTTCGAAGCCTGTCTGCGGTCCCTCCTTCAACTAGGCCTCCACTGACCTGACCACTGCTGCCCGTGTACCCCTGGAACCAATTATAAAGTGCCTACAGCCAGCCCATTTTATTATGTTAGGCCTTGGAAGCCTGTCTGCGGTCCCTCCTTCCACTAGGCCTCCACTGACCTGACCACTGCTGCCCGTGTACCCCTGGAACCAATTATAAAGTGCCTACAGCCAGCCCATTTTATTATGTTAGGCCTTGGAAGCCTGTCTGCGGTCCCTCCTTCCACTAGGCCTCCACTGACCTGACCACTGCTGCCCGTGTACCCCTGGAACCAATTATAAAGTGCCTACAGCCAGCCCATTTTATTATGTTAGGCCTTGGAAGCCTGTCTGCGGTCCCTCCTTCCACTAGGCCTCCACTGACCTGACCACTGCTGCCCGTGTACCCCTGGAACCAATTTTACAGTGCATAGAGCCTATTTTTTTATTTTATTTAATATTAATAAAGCCATGATGGACTACGCTGTACCACGCTATGAGCTACCCAGTTGACAATTCTTTTGCGAGAAAAGCCATCCCACCCCTCCACCAGCATGTTAAAGACCACATTGTCCTTTCATTCTGTCAATCTGTGAGTCCAAAGGTACACCTGACAACAGACACATGGAGCAGTAGGCATGGCCACGGAAGGTTACGTGTCCTTTGTGGCGCAATGGGTTAATGTATTGGATGCATGGTCCACACAGGGGACAGCCTGGTAAGTCTGTCTGCAGTCCCTAATTCAAGTTGTCCTCAAATGAATAAATCTGAGCTTCCACCTTCTGGCTCTCATTAAGTGCTGTTTTTTTAAAAATTGGTGGTTATGGGCCTACTAACGGTGTCTGCCCCTGCCTGGTGTTGTCCTCAACTGAATAAAGCTGAGCTTCTACCTTCTGGCTCTCATTAAGTGCTGTTTTTTAAAAGATTGGTGGTTCCGGCCTTTTAACGGTGTCTGCCCCTGCCTGGTGTTGTCCTCAACTGAATAAAGCTGAGCTTCTACCTTCTGGCTCTGATTAAGCTTTTTTTTTTTTTTTTTTTAAATTGCTGGATGGGGCCTAATACCTCTGTTTGCTGCTCCCTGGTGTTTGTCCTCAACTGAATAAAGCTGAGCTTCTACCTTCTGGCTCTCATTAAGTGTTGTTTTTTAAAAGATTGGTGGTTCCGGCCTACTAACGGTGTCTGCCCCTGCCTGGTGTTGTCCTCAACTGAATAAAGCTGAGCTTCTACCTTCTGGCTCTCTTTAAGTGCTGTGTTTTTAAAAATTGGTGGTTATGGGCCTACTAACGGTGTCTGCCCCTGCCTGGTGTTGTCCTCAACTGAATAAAGCTGAGCTTCTACCTTCTGGCTCTCATTAAGTGCTGTTTTTTAAAAGATTGGTGGTTCCGGCCTACTAACGGTGTCTGCCCCTGCCTGGTGTTGTCCTCAACTGCATAAAGCTGATCTTCTACCTTCTGGCTCTCATTAAGTGCTGTTTTTTAAAAGATTGGTGGTTCCGGCCTACTAACGGTGTCTGCCCCTGCCTGGTGTTATCCTCAACTGCATAAAGCTGATCTTCTACCTTCTGGCTCTCATTAAGTGCTGTTTTTTAAAAGATTGGTGGTTCCGGCCTACTAACGGTGTCTGCCCCTGCCTGGTGTTATCCTCAACTGAATAAAGCTGAGCTTCTACCTTCTGGCTCTGATTAAGCTTTTTTTTTTTTTTTTTTAATTGCTGGATGGGGCCTAATACATCTGTTTGCTGCTCCCTGGTGTTTGTCCTCAACTGAATAAAGCTGAGCTTCTACCTTCTGGCTCTCTTTAAGTGCTGTGTTTTTAAAAATTGGTGGTTATGGGCCTACTAACGGTGTCTGCCCCTGCCTGGTGTTGTCCTCAACTGCATAAAGCTGATCTTCTACCTTCTGGCTCTCATTAAGTGCTGTTTTTTAAAAGATTGGTGGTTCCGGCCTACTAACGGTGTCTGCCCCTGCCTGGTGTTGTCCTCAACTGCATAAAGCTGATCTTCTACCTTCTGGCTCTCATTAAGTGCTGTTTTTTAAAAGATTGGTGGTTCCGGCCTACTAACGGTGTCTGCCCCTGCCTGGTGTTATCCTCAACTGAATAAAGCTGAGCTTCTACCTTCTGGCTCTGATTAAGCTTTTTTTTTTTTTTTTTTTAATTGCTGGATGGGGCCTAATACATCTGTTTGCTGCTCCCTGGTGTTTGTCCTCAACTGAATAAAGCTGAGCTTCTACCTTCTGGCTCTCATTAAGTGCTGTTTTTTAAAAGATTGGTGGTTCCGGCCTGTTATCGGTGTCTGCCCCTGCCTGGTGTTGTCTTCAACTGAATAAAGCTGAGCTTCTACCTTCTGGCTCTCATTAAGTGCTGTTTTTTAAAAGATTGGTGGTTCCGGCCTACTAACGGTGTCTGCCCCTGCCTGGTGTTGTCCTCAACTGAATAAAGCTGAGCTTCTACCTTCTGGCTCTCATTAAGTGCTGTTTTTTAAAAGATTGGTGGTTCCGGCCTACTAACGGTGTCTGCCCCTGCCTGGTGTTGTCCTCAACTGAATAAAGCTGAGCTTCTACCTTCTGGCTCTCTTTAAGTGCTGTTTTTTAAAAGATTGGTGGTTCCGGCCTACTAACGGTGTCTGCCCCTGCCTGGTGTTGTCCTCAACTGAATAAAGCTGAGCTTCTACCTTCTGGCTCTCATTAAGTGCTGTTTTTTAAAAGATTGGTGGTTCCGGCCTACTAACGGTGTCTGCCCCTGCCTGGTGTTGTCCTCAACTGAATAAAGCTGAGCTTCTACCTTCTTGCTCTCATTAAGTGCTGTTTTTTAAAAGATTGGTGGTTCCGGCCTACTAACGGTGTCTGCCCCTGCCTGGTGTTGTCCTCAACTGAATAAAGCTGAGCTTCTACCTTCTGGCTCTGATTAAGCTTTTTTTTTTTTTATTGCTGGATGGGGCCTAATACCTCTGTTTGCTGCTCCCTGGTGTTTGTCCTCAACTGAATAAAGCTGAGCTTCTACCTTCTGGCTCTCATTAAGTACTGTTTTTTAAAAGATTGGTGGTTCCGGCCTACTAACGGTGTCTGCTCCTGCCTGGTGTTGTCCTCAACTGAATAAAGCTGAGCTTCTACCTTCTGGCTCTCATTAAGTGCTGTTTTTTAAAAGATTGGTGGTTCCGGCCTACTAACGGTGTCTGCCCCTGCCTGGTGTTGTCCTCAACTGAATAAAGCTGAGCTTCTACCTTCTGGCTCTGATTAAGCTTTTTTTTTTTTTTTTTTTTTAATTGCTGGATGGGGCCTAATACCTCTGTTTGCTGCTCCCTGGTGTTTGTCCTCAACTGAATAAAGCTGAGCTTCTACCTTCTGGCTCTCTTTAAGTGCTGTTTTTTAAAAGATTTGTGGTTCCGGCCTACTAACGGTGTCTGCCCCTGCCTGGTGTTTGTCCTCAACTGAATACAGCTGTGCTTCAACCTTCTGGCTCTCATTAAGTGCTGTGTTTTTAAAAATTAGTGGTTAGGGCCTACTAACGGTGTCTGCCCCTCCCTGGTGTTGCCCTCAACTGAATACAGCTGAGCTTCTACCTTCTGGCTTTCGGCCTATAGTATCAGATATTAAACTGCATTTGGCCTACTAGTGTGGTTGGGCCCTTAAAACAGTGTCTGCTGCTCTTGGGTTTGCTACTCCACTGAACAAAGCAGTGCCGCCTGTTTAGTCCTGTTACCAATTTTGAACGGCATTTAGCCTACTTTATTCTTTGGCCCTATATCTGTTTCCTCCTCATCCTGCCCCTTGCCCAGCCACTGCTAGATGAGTCTGCTGGTACATTGACCCAGACCACTACATTCCCCTTGCACTCTACACAGCCAGAATCTGACCCTGCTGAAAGTAAGGTTCCCCTTCCCGCATGTTATACCACCTTACACAGGGACAAAGAGGAAGGTGCAGATGAAAGTGCAGGTTCCTTCATCAGGTGGGGGGGGCATACTCGTTGGCGACGTCACTGGCACAGGGCCCCTCAGAGTACGCAAAAGTGTCGCTGCTGGTGGGAGGCGCCCCCGCCATGCAAACTCACCGCTGTACTTTGAGGGGCCCTGTACCAGTGCCAATGGCAACGAGTGGGCCCCCCTGCTTGCTTAGGATCACAGCACTTGCAAACTTGACATACTTACCTCTCACTGCTCCACCGCCGTGACGTAGTCCACGTTTCCTGTGCCCACTAAAACCTTGAACCAGCCCTACCCCCCACAACTTTTGCCAAATGACCCCCAATTTCCAATGCCCAACTATTATTATAAAGTTAATTAAGATTGACAAGCTTCAGAAACAAGAATGGATGTTTTTGGCATTAAAATGGTCACTGTAGGTGTTTTCCTGGCCTCCACTCACTGCCGACTATGCTTCCCCATTGACTTGCATTGGGTTTCGTGTTTCGGTCGATCCCCGACTTTCAGCGATAATCGGCCGACTGCACTCGACTCGACTCTGGACAAAGTCGGGTTTCACAAAACCCGACTCGACCTTAAAAAAATGAAAGTCGCTCAACCCTACTTGCCACTGTTGTCCGATCTGTTTGCCCGGATTAGGGGGGCCAGTTGGTTCACCAAGATAGATCTTCGTGGAGCGTATAATCTTGTGCGCATAAAGCAGGGCGATGAATGGAAAACAGCATTTAATACGCCCGAAGGCCATTTTGAGTACTTGGTGATGCCTTTTGGGCTTTCTAATGCCCCCTCTGTGTTTCAGTCCTTCATGCACGATATCTTCCGAGAGTACCTGGATAGATTTATGATTGTGTACCTGGATGATATTTTGGTCTTTTCTGATGATTGGGAGTCTCTTTGGAAGCAGGTCAGGATGGTATTTCAGGTCCTGCGTGCCAATGCCTTGTTTGTGAAGGGCTCTAAATGTCTCTTCGGAGTCCAGAAGGTTTCCTTTTTGGGCTTTATTTTTTCTCCTTCTACTATCGAGATGGATCCAGTCAAGGTCCAGGCTATTCATGACTGGACTCAACCTACATCTGTGAAGAGTCTTCAGAAGTTCTTGGGTTTTGCTAATTTTTACCGTCGCTTCATCACTAATTTTTCAAGTGTGGTGAAGCCTTTGACGGATTTGACCAAGAAGGGTTCTGATGTGACGAATTGGTCTCCTGCGGCCGTGGAGGCCTTTCAGTAGTTGAAACGTCGGTTTTCTTCAGCTCCTGTCTTGCGCCAGCCCGATGTCTCTCTTCCCTTTCAGGTCGAGGTTGATGCTTCAGAGATTGGAGCAGGGGCTGTTTTGTTGCAGAGAAGCTCTGATGGCTCTGTGATGAGACCATGTGCTTTCTTTTCAAGAAAGTTTTCGCCTGCCGAGCAGAATTATGATGTTGGTAATCGAGAGTTGTTGGCAATGAAGTGGGCATTTGAGGAGTGGCGACATTGGCTTGAGGGAGCCAAGCATCGTGTGGTGGTCTTGACGGATCACAAGAATTTGACTTATCTCGAGTCTGCCAAACGGTTGAATCCGAGACAGGCTCGATGGTCGCTGTTTTTCTCTCGTTTCAATTTCGTGGTTTCATATCTTCCGGGTTCGAAAAACGTGAAGGCTGATGCCCTTTCTAGGAGTTTTGTACCTGACTCCCCGGAAGTTTCTGAACCGACTGGTGTTCTCAAAGAGGGGATGATTTTGTCTGCTATCTCTCCTGATCTGCGACGGGTGTTGCAGGAGTTTCAGGCCAATAGACCTGACCGTTGTCCACCGGAGAGACTGTTTGTCCCAGACAGATGGACCAGTAGAGTTATTTCCGAGGTTCATTCTTCGGTGTTGGCGGGTCATCCTGGGATTTTTGGTACCAGGGATTTGGTGGCGAGATCCTTTTGGTGGCCTTCCTTGTCGCGGGATGTGCGTTCCTTTGTGCAGTCCTGTGGGATTTGTGCTCGGGCCAAGCCTTCGTGTTCTCGTGCCAGTGGATTGCTTTTGCCTTTGCCTGTCCCGAAGAGGCCTTGGACGCATATTTCCATGGATTTTATTTTGGATCTTCCTGTCTCTTAGAAGATGTCTGTCATCTGGGTGGTTTGTGATCGTTTTTCCAAAATGGTCCATTTGGTACCCTTACCTAAGTTGCCTTCCTCCTCCGATTTGGTGCCATTGTTTTTTCAGAATGTGGTTCGTTTACATGGTATTCCGGAGAATATTGTGTCCGACAGAGGATCCCAGTTTGTGTCCAGATTTTGGCGATCCTTTTGTGCTAAGATGGGCATTGAATTGTCTTTTTCGTCAGCCTTCCATCCTCAGACGAATGGTCAAACCGAACGAACTAATCAGACCTTGGAAACTTATTTGAGATGTTTTGTTTCTGCTGACCAGGATGATTGGGTGACCTTTTTGCCATTGGCTGAGTTCGCCCTCAATAATCGGGCTAGTTCTGCTACTTTGGTTTCACCTTTCTTTTGCAATTCTGGTTTTCATCCTCGTTTCTCCTCGGGTCAGGTTGAGTCTTCTGACTGTCCTGGGGTGGATTCTGTGGTGGATAGGTTGCAGCAGATTTGGAACCATGTGGTGGACAATTTGACTTTGTCCCAAGAGAAGGCTCAGCGCTTTGCTATCCGCCGTCGCTGTGTGGGTCCCCGACTTTGTGTGGGGGATTTGGTATGGTTGTCTTCTCGTTATGTCCCGATGAAGGTTTCCTCTCCTAAGTTCAAGTCTCATTTCATCGGTCCTTATAAGATTTTGGAAATCCTCAACCCTGTGTCTTTTCGTTTGGACCTCCCAACATCGTTTGCCATTCCTAATGTGTTCCGTAGGTCATTGTTGCGGAGATATGTGGTGCCTATGGTCCCTTCTGTTGATCCTCCTGCTCCGGTCTTGGTCGAGGGGGAGTTGGAATATGTGGTGGAGAAGATCTTGGATTCTCGTATTTCGAGATGGAGGCTTCAGTACTTAGTGAAATGGAAGGGTTATGGTCAGGAGGATAATTCCTGGGTTGTCGCCTCCGATGTCCATGCGGCCGATTTGGTTCGTGCCTTTCATTTGGCTCGTCGTGATCAGCCTGGGAGCTCTGTTGAGGGTTCGGTGACCCCTCCTCAAGGGGGGGGGGTACTGTTGTGAATTCCGTTCTGGGGCTCCCTCCTGTGGTCATGAGTGGTACTGTGTGAGTTTGGTCTTGGGCTCCCTCTGGTGGCCTTTAGCGATATGGCTGGTCTTGGCTGGGCTCAGCTGTTTCATCTCCTGCTAGGCTGGGCCTATTTATCTCACCTGGACCTTTACTTGTCGCCTGCTGTCGGTGTATTCAGTCCTGATCCTGTGCTCTCCTGAATATTCCTTGTGACCAGTCTCCTGCTATGAGAAGCTAAGTTTGCTTGTTCAGTTTCTCATTATTTCCTTGAAAACGTTTCTCATTATATTATGAGTTCAGCCCAGCTTGCTTTTATGTGATTTTTTGCTTGCTGGTTAGTTCTGGGGTGCAGAGTGCGCCCTCACATCGTGAGTCGGTGTGGGGGTTCTTGTATTCTCTGCGTGGTTTACTTTTGATAGTTTTTGTACTGACCGCACAGACACCTATCTATTTTCTGCCTATCTAGTATTAGCGGGCCTCATTTGCTAAATCTGTTTCATCTCTACGTTTGTGTTTTCCCCTTTACTCGCCATTATTATTTGTGGGGGGCTATCTAAAACTTTGGTGTATATTTCTCTGAGGCAAGTGAGGTCTTTGCTTTCTTTCTAGGGGTAGTCAGTTTCTCAGGCTGTGACGAGACGTCTAGGTTTTCAGGTAACGTTCCACAGCTGCCTTTACTGTGTTTGGATAGGATCAGGATTGCGGTCAGTATAGCTTCCACATCCCCAGAACTTGTCCTATATACTCAGGGTATATTTGTCAGGTCAGTTTGAGATCCTACCACCAGGATCATAACAGCCGTCGATATTTAGTTCAGACTCCACACATAAGACCTCAGGAGTGGACATGGATGTCATACATATGTACCATCCTCCAAAAACTTTGAGTACTGCACCAAGATGGTGAGCAGCGATGACGCCATAATTAGCATCACCATCCTGCGAACCATACAGGGTGATTACACTCAGCCCACCTTCATGTTGTCCAAACATGGATTGGTAGACAATGAGGAGGAGGAGGAAGAACAGGAGTTTCTTTAATGCGCTACAGACGGTACTACAAGTACAGCTTTCATACCATCTGTTCAGCGGGGATGGTCTGAGGACAGGAGGGAGCAGGAGGAGGAGAACAGCATGGTCAGTCATCCTGTTGGTGAGGATACAGAAGTCTTGCCTGTGACCCTCGCATTATTATTACAATTTTTGAGGACACTCATTACTGGTTGGTAACACTTCTAGACCCATGCTACAAGGAGAACTTTCAATCTCTTCTTCCAGAGGCAGACAAGTGTACTAAAATGTTGCAGTACCAGAGGGCCCTTGTAGCGGATTTTCTTAAAAAATTCCCTTCTGAGAACGCTGGGAGCAGACGTCAGAGTTTGTTGTTCAACCTATGAGTCCAAGTGAGAGAGACAGAATTACAATCCAGATCAGGCAGAGGAACAATGGCAACGTTCTGGGACAGTTTTCTCAGACCCTCTATCGTGCTGGCACAGAGGCAAGGGGTGCTGTCACAAAAAGTGTAATGTTTGGGAAGATGTTGAGGGAGTACCTTACAGAGATCATACAAATGTCCTCCGTGATTCCTCTGTGCCTTTTAATTATTGGGTATCAAAGCTGAACACGTGGCATGAACTGGCTCTCTACGTCTTGGAGGCCCTGGCCTGCCCTGCTGCTATCGTTCTGTCAGAGCAGGTTTTTAGTGCCGCTGGTGGAATTATAACAGATAAGCGCATCTGACTGAAAATGCTGATAAGCTGACTCTTATAAAAATGAACAAGGGCTGGTTTGGGCAAGACTTCTGTACCCTAAAAAATTGAAAACAGCGAAACATATCCTCAAATACATTGTCTATTTTGTAGAGGTGTATTCTCATGCACCTCTTCAGAACCACACACGGGTATACACTTCCTGATTTGGTCTGTTTGGTGTTATCCAGCTCCTTTTACTCATCCTCATCATCCACAAACACTAGAACACCAGGGTGAACGTATTCCGTGCAAAAGTCACTCAATTTTTGTGCAATAGTGTTTTTATGATGCTCGTTACTAATTTGAAACCAAAACAAATGTTACTCTACCAGAGGGATATGTCATAAAAATGAGATGTACATATATTATTCCCATTTATTCTTATATTTACCATTTTTCCTATCTCTGGACCATCCTCTTATGACCTACCGTATACCTCTCCAATATTAAAATATTGAAATACTCTATAATATATATTTATTTATATCCCTGTCTCTGAGCTGTGGCTAGGGACCAATATATCTCTTTGGACATATTCTGGCTTCAAATCTATGAACTTGTGTTCGCCCCTCCCTTTTGTTATTTTCTTTCATAGATGAATTCACATCCTTTATTCATTTTTTTTATTTCAGTGTGATTGATCATTATTATGTCTCCTCATTCTCCGCCACAAGATTACCAGGTTTAACGTGTTCTGTGTGTGTTAACGTGTTCTGTGCTGCTAAAGCCAGTCCAATTTTTGTCAAGGGTATATATGATGCCCATAAAATATTTTTTAAAAATGTACCCTCCATGAGGAAATGTTTGTCAGCCCATTCACTTCGTGTATGGGCATTACAAATCTAGGAGACCCGCTCCTTTACATTGGGTCTAGTTTTTAATGAGGCCTTCATCAATGTCTCCTCATTCTCTGCCACTAGATCACCAGGGTTAACGTGTTCTGTGCTGCTACAGCCAGTCCAATTTTTGGCAAGAGTGTGTATGATGCCAATAAAATGTTTTTAAAAAATGTACCCGCAAGGGGAAATGTTTGACAGACCATGCACTTCGTGTATGGGCATAACAAGTCTAGGAGACACGTTGCATTACATTGGGCCTAGTTTTTAATGAGGCCTTCATCAATCTCTCCTCATTCTCTGCCACTAGATCACCAGGGTTAACGTGTTCTGTGCTGCTATAGACAGTCCGATTTTCAAGGGTGTCTATGACGCAAATAAAATATTTTTAAAAAATGTACCCACATGGGGAAATGTTTGTCAGCCCATGCACTTCGTGTATGGGCATTATAAGTCTAGAAGACACGCTCCTTTACATTGGGCCTAGTTTTTAATGAGGCATTCATCAATGTCTCCTCATTCTCCACCACTAGATCACCAGGGTTAATGTGTTCTGTGCTGCTACAGCCTGTCCAATTTTTGGTAAGGGGGTTTTTATGATGCCCGTTACTAATTTGAAAACAAAACAAATGTTACTCCCCCAGGGGGAAATGTCATAAAACTTATATGTATGTATATTCTTCCCATTTATTCTTATATTTTCCATTTTTCCTATCTCTGGAACATCCTCTTATGACTTAGTGTATACCTCTCCAATGTAAAAATATTGAAATACTATTATATTATATTTTTATTTATATCCCTGTCTCTGAGCTATGGCTAAGGACCAGTGTATCTCGTTGAACAATTCTGGTTTCACATTCGCCCCACCCTTTCGTTATTTTCTTTCATAGATGGATTCACATCCTTTATTCAATTGTTTGATTTCAGTATGATTTATCATTATTATTATGTCTCTTCATTCTTTGTCACTAGATCACCAGGGTTAAAAATGTACCCCCATGGGGAAATGTTTGTCAGCCTATGTTTGGGCATGACTAGGCTAGGAAACCTGCTCCTTCACATTTGTCCTAGTTTTTAATTGTTCTATGTAGGCAGGGGAGTCTATGTGCACATATTCACATCACTGCACAGCATGCAGGCACTGTTTGTGAGTCTATAGATCTCCCTGCATACATCACAAGACTCCAAAAAGGCTGCTGCATATTTTATAGTGTATATACGTAGCTGCAGGTGTCCGTGGAAATGATTTTTATTTTTTGGCCACCTTATACATGCAAATTTTAGTACAAAGCAATACAGAGCCCAATTTTTTACAATGTTTATTGGCTTGGTCACACGGCAGACTCCAGCCAAGTAATTTTAATACCAGAGCATTAAAATCTAACAATTTAAAACGGTTGTTTTTGTCCCAGGCATCAGATGAGAGTGTGCATAAAATTCTGGCCTTTTTTTGTGCACTGTATTTTTTGGGGGGGAGTGTCTTACAACATTTTTGGACAACATTTTGGTGACCAAAAATCTTTAGCTGGCCAAAAAATATTTAGCTACAGTTCTTATATTTAACACTGTGATTTGTATGCCACACACATCGCATATCATTGTACTAAATATTGTCTAATTTTTGTACTCCAAATGTTTTATTTTAGTGTCATAGCCTACTTATTGTTACAATTTTGGTGGTCTCAAAAATATCAAGGCCACATTTTGATCACTCTCTTATCTCCGTCAGATGCACGGTCTATCTGTGGTGTCCAAATCCTTGCTTTGCAGGCATACATTGCATTTTTTTGTCTGCTACACTTGCTGCATACAGAATTTTTTGTTTTACATTTTTTTACAAAATACAGGCTATATATTGAAAGTCTGTTATCTCAGTCACACGTCTCGTCTATCTGTGGTCTTCAAATCTTGGCTTTTCAGTCATACATTCCAGTCTGTGGTCTGCTACACTTGGTGTATACAGTATTTTTTTTTTAAATTGTACAAAATACAGCCCACATATTGAAACAGTCTGTTATCTCAGTCACACGTCTGGTCTATCTGTGGTCTTCAAATCTTGGCTTTTCAGTCATACATTCGAGTTTGTGGTCTGCTACCCTTGCTGTAACAGTCTGTTATCTCAGTCACACGTCTGGTCTATCTGTGGTCTTGAAATCTTGGCTTTTCAGGCATACATTCCAGTTTGTGGGCTGCTACCCTTTGTGAATACAGTAT
The DNA here is from genome assembly GCF_051348905.1 of Ranitomeya variabilis. Taxonomy (NCBI): domain Eukaryota; kingdom Metazoa; phylum Chordata; class Amphibia; order Anura; family Dendrobatidae; genus Ranitomeya; species Ranitomeya variabilis. The sequence goes on from NC_135237.1 coordinate 186,178,863, forward strand.
TTTGTGTTTTTAAATTGTACAAAATACAAGCCACATATTTAAACAGTCTGTTATCTCAGTCACATGTCTGGTGTATCTATGGTCTTCAAATCTTGGCTTTTCAGCCATACAATCCAGTTTTTGGTCTGATACCCTTGGTGTATACAGTATTTTGTGGTTTTAATTTAAAAAAAAAAATACAGGCCACATATTGAAAAGTCTGTTATCTCCGCCCGATGCCCGTTCTATGTGTGGTCTAAAAATAGTTGTTTTTCATGCATACATTTTAATTTTTATTCTGTAACGCTGAATAGGAGGATTTGTGGGTTATGATCCGCGCAGCCAGCTCATCCAGAAACAGACAAAATGTACAATTACTTACAAATAGTGTTCAGCATTCCGATACCGCAAGTATCGGGTATCGGATGATACTTGCGGGTATCGGAATTCCGATACCGAGATCCGATACTTTTGTGGTATCAGGTATCGGTATCGAAACAACATTAATGTGTAAAAGAAAGAATTAAAATAAAAAATATTGCTATACTCACCTCTCCGACGCAGCCTGGACCTTACCGAGGGAACCGGCAGCGTTCTTTGCTTAAAATGCGCGCATTTACTGCCTTCCATGACGTCACGGCTTGTGATTGGTCGCGTGCCGCCCATGTGGCCGCGACACGACCAGTCACAGCAAGCCATGATGTAATTTTCAGGTCCTGAATGCCTAATTCTGCATCAGGGATACCGTCCGATACTTGAGTCCCATTGACTTGTATTGGTATCGGGTATCGGTATCGGATTAGATCCGATACTTTGCCGGTATCGGCCGATACTTTCCGATACCGATACTTTCAAGTATTGGACGGTATCGCTCAACACTACTTACAAATACTTTTGGTATTTTCCTGAAGAAGGAGTCATATGTACGCCGAAACGCATAGAATAAACTACTGTTCAATTGTACATTTTGTCTGTTTCTGGATGAGCTGGCAGGGTGGATCATAACCAACAAATCCTCCTATTCAGCGTACTAGCTACGTGTCGACCGGTGGATCTGCGGCAGCCGGCACTATATGCCTATGAATCTTCTACATCAGGTGAGCAGTTACATTACTGGCGAATCTTCCTTTAAGTCGTGAGATAAGACACTATCTGCGTTTTTTCTTTCCTACAAGGTATATTACTAATTTTTGTTCTGTCTAATACCCTAGGTCTATATACTGTCTTGGTAAAAGAACTAAAAGCAAACATATATTACAGTGTGGTAGTTCCGTGACACGCGTCATCTATCTGTGGGCTACATAGTGTGCTTTTGAGGCTTCAATTCTCCTTTTTTTGTGGTGTGTTACCATAGCTCTAAACACTATTTAGCAGTAAAAAATAAATAGACAGGCCACATACTGAAGAGTCTAGTATCTCACTCAAATGCCAGATGTATCTGTGGCCTACAGATTGTGGTATTTCAGAGCTACATTCCACTGTATTTCCTGTCTTTGACCTGATTTCTATACACTATTTTTGAGGCCAAAATGAAAACACAGGCCACATATTTTAAAGTGTGGTATCTCCGTGACACACCTCATGTATCTTTGGTCTACAAAGTGTGCTTTCCAGGCTTCCATTCACATTTTTTTGCTGTGTGTTACCATAGCTCTAAACAGTAAACAGTATTTTGGGCTGAATTTTTTTTAAAATTTACCCCCCATGGGGAAATGTTAGTCCGCTCATGCACTTAGTGTATGGTCATTTCAAGTCTAGGAGACCAGCTCCTCTAAATTTGGCCTAGTTTTAAATGAGGCCTTCCTCCACAACTCATCATCCACTGCCACTAGATCACTAGGGTTAACATGTTCCTGTGCTGCTACAGCGAGTCAATTTTTTAGCAAGGGTGTCTATGATCCCCATAAAAAATTGTTACAAAAATGTACCCCCATTGGGAAATGTTTCTCAGCCCGTATGGGCTTTACGAATCTAGGAGACCCGCTCCTTTGTATTGGGACAGTTTTTTTAGGAGGCCCTCCTCCATGTTTCTTCCAATGGGGAATTGGGGTGTTAGGGGTCCAGTTCCCGCCTCTGCACAGGGGGAATCTCAGGCCATCTCCGCTGCAGTCTCCCATTCTTCTCCTGCCACAGTGGAGCCTGCTCAGCGGAGACGTCAGTCCCAGCATCTCGCTCAGGCTGACTCTGTACAAAGAGTTACTGCTGCTTTTCCTGCTTCTGCCATTGAAGCCAGTGTTGGGCAGCGGCGAGCAGACACTTCTGGGACTAAGTCCTGCTTTTCTTGTTCTGAGCATATGCAGCGCCCCAGAGTCCTGGTTGTTGCAGTACTGTCGCTCCGACACTAAGGGGAGTGATGGTACGTCTGATGGCACTTAAGGAGTTCACCTGACCAGGTATCACAGTCACACATTACACTTCACACTCTGGCCACCACGGGGAGCAAAGGGTTCTATGATTAGGCCACTCCTCACAATCTGGTAAAACTGGGGGCTGGATAGGAAGTTAGAGAGAAGCTGACTAGGTTTTGCCCAGGCAACACCTAGTGAGAGAAGGGGTTGATTGGGAAGATTCAGGGGGGTCCCTGTCAGGGGTGGAATCCTGACAGAGGCCTAGCGAAAATGACAGATCGTTACGGAACCGCGCCTGCACTTCATTGCGGCGGTATCTTAAGAAAGGACAAGAAGCGAGGTTTATTGTGGAGAAGTGAGAAACGAGATCACAGCAAAAAGGAGAACAGAACCAGTAGGAGTCATTCCCCGAGATCGGCAACATCCTACTGAGGCGCGTAGCCGGTGGCCGGAACGCCGATGAAGTATTGGGCTCCACGCATTACTTCAAACAGCGGCAGGGCAGTTGACTTTAGGTTGGCTGTCTCACCTAAATCACCTAAGCAGACAATGGAGGCAATTGTGGGAGAGGGGCGTCTCTAGGGTCCCAGAATAACTCCAGGCCTACCCCGTCATACGGGTGCGTCCTAACCAAATCATCTGGGGGACGGAGAGAGAAAGAACATCAGAAACAGATACAACAGTTGTGAGGACTATCCCGTGGTGCTCAGCAGGGAAGTACTACAACACCCAGGCGCTAGAAGGTAGGCACTGATTTCCACCTGCAAAGGGAACTGTGGATGTGCCTTCCTGGATGTGCCTTTGGACCGCCGGTCTCAGCCAGCCCTGTTAGCAGTGCTCTGGATTGCGGATCCTGAAGCCTTCAGTAAAGAGGTAAAGAGACTGCAACCCTGTGTCTTCATTATTCATCGCGCCTTGCACCATGCACCATCATCACACCTTTCATTGGACGCCCCTTAGCAGGGTCACGGACCGGGTCTAGCCACCGTGACAACCCCAGGACCGAGACAGAGAGGCCCGATACTGAGTACCCCGCGGCCCTGCATCTGGGGGCGCTCCACATGCCCAGAGTAAGATCTCTCAGGGGAGATCGAGGGTCACATGATCAGATACTGCAGTCAAATCTATTGGTCCTTCTAAGAAGGTCCTATAGGTGCGCAGGCTCTGTGGCAGCCTCTCATTGGTCCTTCTAGGAAGGTCCTGTACATGCTGCAACTATTTAAGGCTCGCATGGCCACACGGCCATGCGCTAGTATCTTTCTAAGTTATGTGCTTTGCGCCAGTGTGGTCATGTGAGTTTGTGTTCAGGGACCCGGCTGAAATAAGCCCCTGGAATGCTGGCACCTCCGGCGAGGAGATTGTGTTTGTATGTATTCAGGGACCTGGCTGAAATAAGCCCCTAGAATGCTGGCACCTCCGGCGAGTAGTTTTGTGTGCATGCATGACCACTGACTTGTCTCATTTGGGTAGTTAGCCTGTGCTTCTGTGAAGACTAACAGGGCACAGAGCTATGCTTTCATGGCTACTCTGTGAAACTAACAGAGCTAGTTCATACCGCCATTTAGTGCCGCCGTTTTCTAGCAGCAGGTTCTCCTGCACGGTGGACCCCGGGCTGCGAACACATCTATTTCAATAAAACATTTATATTTACTCAGTGCGTTCCACTAGCCCTAACATGGGGTGCTTGCAAATTTAGGTCAAGCAGCCCTTGCATTCATTGCATAAGGAGACTGTATGTCAGGACCAACTGAAGACTGTGAAGTGGGTTTTCTTGTTCCCATCCAGTATCTGGGTTCAAAGGCTTATTGGGGTGCACATGATTTGATTGCTGTTCAGGCCTTGCATTCAATGCAACATTTTTTCAGGAGGCCCTCCTGTACCTCTCGTGAAAGGGGTATTGGGTAAGTTGTAATTCTTGGCAGCCCAGCTATTCACTTCATAGGCAATAACAGCATAGGAGACCGACTGTTTAATAATGGCCAGAATATTAATGCTGCCTGATGCCCCTCTAAAAATACGTTTGTGACTTTAACAGTCCCTCCTTGAAACAAGATGTGTCTCCTTATGTGTCACACACCACATGGCCAGCTAGGGTTGTTAAATGTTACAATGACATTTCTCAGTGAATGCATTTGTATTGGTTGAAAGCAATGTTAAAGTTGAAAAACGCATCAAAAACGCTGCTTGTAAACTAGCCAATGTGGTGGAGGAACATTTTGGTCTGAAGTTAATTATTTTGCCTTATATACAAGTCACTGGAAAGGATGTACCATAACTAGTGTTGAGCGATACCTTCCGATATTCAAAAGTATCGGTATCGGATTGGATCGGCCGATATCCCAAAAATATCGGGTATCGCCGATACCGATACCCGATACCAATGCAAGTCAATGGGACACAAATATCGGAAGCGATCCTGGATGGTTCCCAGGGTCTGAAGGAGAGGAAACTCTCCTTCAGGCCCTGGGATCCATATTCATGTAAAAAATAAAGAATAAAAATAAAAAATATGGATATACTCACCCCTCCGATGGACCCTGGCTCTCACCGGTGCAAGCGTCTGCCTCCGTTCCTAAGAATGCAGTGAGTGAAGGACCTTCGATGACGTCGCAGTCACATGAGCGGTCGCGTGACCGCCTTGTCATCGAAGGTCCTTCACTCACTGCATTCTTAGGAACGGAGGCAGACGCTTGCACCGGTGAGAGCCAGGGTCCGTCAGAGGGGTGAGTATATCCATATTTTTTATTTTTATTCTTTATTTTTTACATGAATATGGATCCCAGGGCCTGAAGGAGAGTCTCCTCTCCTCCACACCCTGGGAACCATACGCACCGCACATGCCGAAGATGACTGGGAACTTATAGGAACTTCCGATTCCAATTTCCGATATCACAAAAATATCAGAACTCGGTATCGGAATTCCGATACAGCGAATATCGGCCGATACCCGATATTTGCAGTATCGGAATGCTCAACACTAACCATAACATATTTCCCAGCAAAATCCATTTTGGTTTCGTTTTTGTATGTTTTTGGGTGCACCTGTAAAAATGTTGTGAAACTCTCACAACATTGCTTACAGCTGTGACCTGGGAGTCAGAAATGCTTCCAGGGGCAATCCCCATGTTATTCCTGTGTCATTTGAGCAGTGTTTCCATGATTTTCAGATGTTTTAGACCTTAAAAGGACCCCCGGGGGGATCGCAGTAAAAATAATCGGGTTTCCCATAGACTTACATTGGGCTCGTTGCTCGGGTCGAGTACCAGAGTATTCCAATTTGCTCGACCCGAGCAACGAGCACCCGAGCATTTTAGTGCTCGCTCATCCCTAATGATATGGCATTGTATTTGTGCCTATGCCATGGGCAGCTTGCACATCCTGAAAGGCACTATCAATGCTGAGCATATGTAGAGGTTTTAGAGCAACATATCCTCCCATCCAAACAAATTTTATTTCAACGAAAACTGTGCATATTTCAGCAAGACAAAGCTAAATTATATACTGCATCCAACAAAACAGCATTACTTCACAGAAGAAGAGTTTGGTTGATGTACTTGGCCACCTGCCATCCAGATCTTTCACCAATAGAATTCCTTTGACGCATTATGAAATTTAAAAAAATATCAAAGAAGACATAGGACTGTTGAACAGCTATGTTGCAAAAACAGGATAGATACCTTTAACAAGTTTGGGGTCTGATCACCACACTTATTATAAACAATTATGTTCCAAAAATGTAATGTGTACTATACAGCAAACTTCATGATGCAATGCGTTAAATGTGGAGTTTGATGCACCCTACTCCACCATTCATCCTAGTTGTCTGAGTCTCAATACAGAAGGTGCGATAACATAGTAAGATTGAATCTCCTGTATTGAGCATCAGTTCAAGTGCTGTACAAAAGTCTACAGTGTACTGTACAAAAGCACCATACCAGAGGAAAGAAGCTACAATGAAGAGAAAAAGGGTAACAATGTTTTGAACTTTTGATTTTCAGGCTCCATATCTCATTTTCCACTTCTGCTTTGAATGTGAGACTGCCATGTTTTTATAGACAATCCTGTTGGATATCTCATACTTAAATTTGACTAGCACATGTTTAGTATATGATTAGTTATGCAGATTCTTGTCAAGTCATTGCATTCTTATGGTTTTGCTCCTAAAAATCTAAATTCCAATTTTTATTATTTTGCTAGTATTTTGTATAACCCCTTTGGCTTTCAACACTGCCTGAATCCTTCTGGGCATGCTGTAGGTCAGATTCAAACATGTGTTGACCGAAATTTGAACTCAGGTCTCTTCTACACGTTCCTAAAGTTGGTGCAAGTTGGGTCGACTCACTTGAGTATGTATACAGTTTTTTATTCAATTCTAACCACAAGTGTTTGATTGGGTTGAGGTCTAGGGACTGTGAGGGCCATTCCTGGACCTCTACTTCATTGTCATTGAGCCATTTCTTCACCAATCTCGATGTATGCTTTGTGTTGTTGTCCTATTGGAACACTATGTTGTCATTTTCATACCCATAGTATTTGAGTGTACAAAGTAACTCATCCTGTAGGATACTCACATATAGCTCAGCATAGAGACCACCATCAATCCTGGTCAAGTATCCAATGCCTTTGGCTGTGAAATAACCCCATATCATCAGGCTTCCTCCCCCAAACTTGATATTTCCATCACTTTTCGTACTTGTTTTCAAATTCATATCGATGCTTCTTATGACAATATTAAAGTTGAGGCTTCTTCACTTTTTTGAGGCCACCATTCCAGACTTGTGTAATTTGCATAGCATGTTGCTTGCTTCGACAACTGTGATCTCACTATTATGAAACATATGAGCCACCTCCACTGCCATGTTTGTCACGACAGAACTGATGGACCATGGGATGAGCCAACTTGTTGACTCTGATATTTTGCCTGGATACCCACCTTTTGGCTTCTGAATAGATGGATGGACTTAATTTTGTACTGTTCCAACTGTCATAGCACTCACATTATGCACTTTAGCAATTTTCTTGGCCAAGAGACCACTATTGATGAGCTGGATGATGCAGTTTCTTTTTTCTTGGGAAATTGTCTTCATCGCTGCTCCTCAATTTGAACTAATGACCTTGCATTTAGGAATTAATCTAATAATACACTGAGCTATTAGGGAATGTGAAAACAGGTTGTATTTTGTAGTATTCAAGAAGAAAAATATTTTTACACCACCAGGACCAAAATATTAACAATGCAGTGACATGCCAAGAATCAGCATAAATAATCATATGCTAAATAGTCGCAAGTCAAATTTTTGTATGAGATGATTGTATGAGAAGATGATTATCTATAAAATTGAAATGATGGTAGTCTCACAATCAAAGCATTAGTAAATGGTGAGATATTGAGCCTGAATGTCAAGAGTTCAAAATATTTTTGCCCCTTTGCTCTTCAGTGTACGTTTTTTTTTTTTTTTCAGCCAGGGGAGCAGGGCGCAAGCATATCCAGGATGGTTCTACAGCCTCAGGACGCAGATACCACCATTGGCCACCAATGATTGGCACTATTCTGACTATATGTACGAAGCAACATGTATATCTTACCATACCAGATACGGAAAATATATCACATACAAAAAGCAACACTTTTTATTGCACAGGACTCTATCGGGCCTCCATTCAAAGCCTCTTAAGTTACCTCTGACCTCATATCATTACCTGGTACATTTGATATCCTTCAAAGGTTACCATTTATTTACAGCCTAACATTATCCGCATGGAAGCTTATATGTGGCTATTTCCTAACCCTGGCTCCCATTCCTTTTAAACCCAAGTAAACCCCATGATTAAGACCCTGGAGGATCGAAACATCGGGTATTTCTACATTACAGGGTTTTGGACCAATTTTTGGAAACTTGGCACTTATTTTCTTTGTCTAAAATAAAATTCCACAGACGGTTGCAAATCATTCCACTTGAGTGTGCGGTGATTTTTTGCTATTGATAGCTCCTATGTAGCAGAGCCAATCGGGCTATGCCAGCTTCTAGCCTCCCATGAGGCTATTGAAGCTTGGCAAAAGTAAAAAAATGCTTTAAAAAATATATAAAATAAAAATATATAAAAGTTCAAATCACCCCCCTTTCGCCCCATTCAAAATAAAACAATAAAAAAAAATCAAACACACACATATTTGGTATCGCCGCATTCAGAATTGCCCGATCTATCAAGAAAAAGAAAGGATTAACCTGATCGCTAAACGGCGTAGCGAGAAAGAAGTCCAAAACGCCAGTATTACTTTTTTTGGTCGCTGCAACATTGCATTAAAATGCAATAACGGACGATCAAAAGAATGTATCTGCACCAAAATGGTATAATTAAAAACATCAACTCAGCATGCAAAAAATAAGCCCTTACTGACCCGAGTTCCCAAAAAATGAAGACCCTAAGGGTCTCGGAAAATTGCGCATTTTTTTAATTTTATTTTTAGCAAAGTTTGGAATTTTTTTTACCTCTTACATAAAAAACAACCTAGACATGTTTGGTGTCTATGAACTCGTAATGACCTGGAGAATCATAATGGCTAGTCAGTTTTAGTGAACCTAAATAATAACCCAAACAAAAAACAAGTGTGGGATTGCACATATTTGGCAATTTCACCGCACTTGGAATTTTTTTCCTGTTTTCTAGTACATAACATGGTAAAACAAATGGTGTCATTCAAAAGTAAAACTCGTCCTGCAAAAAATAACCCCTTACATGGCCATATTGATAGAAAAATAAAAAAGTTATGGCTCTGGGAAGGAGGGGAGCGAAAAACGAAAACTCAAAACTGAAAAAAGCTTTGGGGATTAAGGTGTTAAGACTTTTGTTTTTGGGGCTACATGATTTCCATATTTAAAAATTATTTTCATGGTTCTTGGGGGCTTTTTTATATTATGGAATAAGATTCTATACCAAAATGCTTTTCAAATAATTGCCATACTTGATTTTAGGATCTCATTGTTAAAATTACAGAATCAAGTATGTCTCTGAAATTGTCTCAATGGCATATAAATGGCAGGTCAGTGAATGTCCTTTCTTTTTTTAACAGCAATTATTAAATACCAATAGAGAGACACATAATCAACATCAATTAATTCAATTTGTCTCAATTAATCGAGATTTTTAGTTGCGCTAATTTCACATATTCCATTCTTTAAAGTGGCCCCAGGACCTGTCTCCAAAAGAAAGCTATTTTCACACTTTTAACAGATTTAATTATTTGCATCATCTTATGTTCCAGAAAGCCATGTCACAGTGTCAGTCTGAAAGAAATGCACTTCCCCAGGATTTGATTGAAATAGGCTTTGACGGGAGATAAAACACTCAGCCCGTTTGTTAACTTATTAACCCACATAACCTAATTATCCATCCAAAAATGCAAATCAGTGCCAAGTAAACCTTTTAGCCTTGCAGTATACATTGACTGTTATTTTGTGTTCTGAATGCCAGTGTGCTTGTGATAAAAATGTACAGATCTTCGATATTTCATAGAAACAGATGCACACATTAAGCTGCAGTATTACTATAAGGCTGCCGTCACACTAGCAGTATTTGGTCAGTATTTTACATCAGTATTTGTAAGCCAAAACCAGGAGTGGAACAATTAGAGGAAATGTATAATAGAAACATATGCACCACTTCTGTATTTATCACCCACTCCTGGTTTTGGCTTACAAATACTGATGTGAAATACTGACCGAATACTGATAGTGTGACGCCAGCCTAACTGGAAACCTCTGTCTTCTGCCACTTGTGCCCTCAGCAACATTCTCAGAAATTCTACAGCTTAAAGCACCAGATGACACAAGAAAAAAACACAACAGCATCTGATGTGTATAATGTGATATACTTGTTTTTTATGTTTATCATGGAAAGTGTTTGTTGTTAAATACCATGGGATGAAGAATGATAGGAAAATAATAATTGTAATACTGATTTACTCATAACAAAGAACACAAGATACATAGGATTAATGCACAGTAAAAGAGTCCCATAGCTTTCTAAAAAAAACCAGTCCCTTTACTATAAGGTCAGGGTCACACCTAACATATAAAAATACGGTCCGTTTTTTACGGCCGAGATACGTAGAAAAGTTCCTGAACAGTGATCCGTATTCAATGAGAGGATGCGAGAATATATATATACATTTATATTTCATACAGAGCTAGATAGCATAAAAGCCGGTAATTCAATTGCTGGCTTTTGCTAAGTCCTTAACAAACCCGACAGTTACATACAGTTTACATACAGTAAACCATTTTATATCAGTTATATTTGTATATATCCCTCACTAATAATGTTAGCAGTGTGTGTGCAAAATTTGAGAGCTTTATGTGTTAAAATAAAGGGTTAAATGATGGAAAAAATTGGCCTTGGCTCCCGTGCAATTTCATCCACCAGAGTGGGAAAGCCAGTGACTGAGGGCAGATATTAGTAGCCTAGAGAGGGACCATGGTTATTGCCCCCCCGGCTAAAAACATCTGCCTCCAGCCACCCCAGAAAAGGCACATCTGTAAGATGCACCTATTCTTGCACTTAGCCACTCTCTTCCCACTCACGTGTAGCGGTGGGATATGGGGTAATAAGGGGTTAATGTCACCTTGAAAGGTTCGCTCATCTCTAATCATGGCTCCCAGTTAAGAAGGCTTGCACTGCTCTTTTAACCACCTGGTTCTCTTTGAAACTTCAAATCAAAGCTGTAAATGCTGGCCCAGACCCTGATACCTCATGCATTGCTCATGGCTGACTGCTTCTGTGCAGTTATAAAAGATTCTAATGTGGGTCAATTGATCAGTCAACTACCAGTGTTACTTTCCTGACATTTTTCTACCAATGTTAGTGTGGTTGGAATAAAAAATTCAAGGTGTTGCATGAGGTATCAGGTTTCCAAACTAAGAAGGCTTACACTGCTGCCTTAACCACCAGGTCTTTATTGAACTTCAATTCCAAGCTGTAAATGCTGGGCCAGACTCTGATACCTCATGCATGGCCCATGGCTGACTGCTGCCGTGCCATTTGCAAGTTTCTAATGTGGGTCAATTTATGCTAATTTTCATAGTGTCTGCCCCTAATTTTAGCTTAATGGGAAGCTTTAAATGTGGAGACTCTAAGTTGGGTCTCCATCTAGTGGTTTGCCTGTTGTGGACGATGTGTCAGAGGTCCATTATACTGTTTCTACTATGTGGAAATTGATGTCACTTTATTGGTTTGTGACAATCATGTTTTGAAATGCGGAGACTCCAAGTTGGGTCTCCATCAAGTGGGCTGCCTATAGTAGAAGTAGTAGAAGGTGTGTCATATTATAGAAGGGGTGTAAGAGGCCCATTACACTGTTTCTACTTTGTAGAAATTGATATCACTTTAGTGGTGCGTGGCAATAAATTTTTTGCAAAGTGGAGAATCTAAGTTGGGTCTCCTTCATGTGTGTTGCTTGTAGCAGTAGGGCTTCCGGACTGGCAGGCCTGATCTTACTTTCAGTCAATACCTGTATTACTATCCTTATATTTTTTGACATTAGTGTTCTACCAAGCTGATATTTATTCCACCTGAGTGTGGCTGGGAAAAAAAAACAGTTTGAGCTGTTACATGAGGTACCAGGGCTCCCAGCAAAGAAGGCTTACACCGCTCCCTTACCCACCTCGTCCTAATTGAAACTTCAATTCAAAGCTCTAAATTCTGATCCATACCCTGATACGTTATGCATGGCTGATGGCTGACTGATTCTGTGCTATTATAAAATGTTCAACTATGGGTCAATTGATCAGTCAAATACCTGTGTAACTATCCTTACATTTTTCTACCAATAGTAGTCTACGAAACTGATGTTTGTGCCACATGACAGTGGCTAGGAAAAAAAACTGTTTCAGCTGTTGCATAAGGTAAATGGTCTCCCAGCAAAGAAGTTTTACACTGCTCCCTTACTCTTATCTTCTTAATTGAAACTTCAATTCAGAGCTCTAAATGCTGGCCCAGAACCTGATACCTCATGCATGGCTCATTACTGGCTGCTTCTGTGCCATTATAAAAGATTCTAATGTGGATCAATTGAACAGTCAACTACCTTTGTTACTTTCCTTACATTTTTCTACCAATAGTAGTGTGGCTGGAAAAAAAATTGAAGGTGTTGCATGAGGTATCAGGGCTCCCAACTAAGAATGATTACACTGCTGCCTAAACCACCAGGTCCTCATTGAACTTCAATTCCAAGCTGTAAATGCTGGGCCAGACCCAGATAGCTCATGCATGGCCCATGGCTGACTGGTTATGTGCCATTATAAAATGTTCTACTGTGGGTCAATTTATCAGTAAACTACCTGTGTTACTATTGTAACATGCAGTGCCAGAAGCACAGTGGTATTTTGAATGTGGGCAGCGTTCCAGAAACATGCATAGCGGCTATGGACAAACTGCATGTCCTGGGTAAAATTTGCCATCCAGCACCAGACACCTGGCAGCATGGAGGAGCTTGTAAAGCATTTTGTCCAGGTTTAATAGCAGCAACAGCTAGTCAGTCAGCAGCAGCAGCAAATGGTGCAACAGGAGACCAATAAATTGGTGTAACAACAGCAGCACCAGCGGTAGCAACAGGAGGTGCTAACGCGGCAAAAGGAACTCCTCACAGAGGCGGTTTGTGGGAGGTCGGCAGTCTCCTCTCCAACTCCAGGGACTTGAACATCAGGAAATCGGTAAGACGAGCCATGCAAAAATGATGATGATGTGGAAGCTTTTCTGAATGTTTTTGAGAGGGTGGCTGAAAGGGAGAAACTTTCGCCAGAGCAGTGGGTGGAGGTGCTGGCGCCATATTCGTTGTGAGAACCTCAACAGGTGTATTATGACTTAGAACTCCAGAATGCCAAAGAATACACCAAATTGAAGACTGAAATCTTGGCATGCCTGGGAGTAACTATGTCCTTTAGAGCTCAGTGAGTCCACCGCTAGGCGTATGCTGGCGACAAACCCCCTCGCTCACAGATGTTTGACTTGTTGCACCTGGTCCAAAAATGGTTGCAGCCAGAGACTTCCACTATGGCCCAGATGGTAGAGCATGTGGTGATGGACAGGTTCATCCACTCCCTTCCCAGGTCAACACAGACCTAGGTTACCCAGGGCAACCCTTGGATTGTGGACAACCTGGTTAGCCTGGTTGAGTGATACCAGGTTGTTGACAAATCCCTCGGGAATCTCCATACTAGGATAGCCAAAAGGGGGAAGGCTCACCACGGAAGGTTGCTAGACCCACATATAAGAGGCATCCCAATCCCGCTGAGGCATCTCCTTAGGCTATTATTAATATCATGGTCTGTTGGTGATGTCACAGTGCTGGACACATAGCCATCTAGTGTACTATGACCCCTGAACCAATGGACTGCTGCCTTGGCAGGCGTTGCTCCTACTATGCCTATCCGGCCTGCAGTTTGCAGGCATGCACCGTGTCCATCAATGGGGTACAGGTTTTTGGACTTTGGAAGTCTAGTGACCCTAATTAGTGCTACACTGCCCCACTAGTTGATCCCTAATAAGTTTGTGGGCATCCGCTGCATACATGGGGATGCCATACAAGAATTACACTGTGAATATAGGAGCAGACTGTGGTACTAAGTTCCATGAGGTTTGGGGTTGTAAAAGACTTAATACATCTTGTCATACTGGGGTGGGATTTTGCACTTTTTTGGAACTTGTGGCAAAAGGGAACTGCATATAGTGTCTTGGACAAGCACCAGGTCCCTCTGTAAGAGACTCCATCAAAAACAAAGATGGAGGAGTTTCCCTTATGTGTCCTCGCTGAGAGGGGATGAGACAGTGACAGAGGAGCCCATCTTTCCTGAATTAGAAGTGCCCGAAGGGAACTTTGGAAGTGCTAACTTTAGACATCTTACCTTAAAGTGGGCATTTTCTAATGTTACTATATGTAATGGTGTTTTCTAAGAGCTGGGCGCTGACACCAGGTTCCCACACTTTACCGCCAATGGCGATTTATTGCATCTGGTAACCAAACTAAGGGTAGGTGAGATAGTGGAGCAGCTGTTAGTTCCAGGACCCTACCAGCGGAGAGTTTTAGATATGGCCCATTCACATGTTTTAGGGGGACATCTGTGATAGAGAAAACTCAGGAGAGAGTAGTGTGGAGGTTCTATTAACCAGGATGTTACAGGGAGATCCTAAATTATTGTAGCTACTACCCTAACTGTCAGATAACCGCTCCTACTTCACACTTCCAAAGTCCCTTAGTCCTGTTGCTTGCAATAGAGGTTCCCTTTGAAAGGATTTCCATTGACCTAGTAGGACTCCTAGTTAAGTTTGCATCCTACTGCTTATGGACTATGTGACCCAGTACCTTAAAGCGGTGCCACTAAGGAACTCTTCGACTAAGAGTATTGCCCAGAAGCTTGTCCATATGTTTATTAGGATGATCCTGCCAAAGGAGATTTTGATGGACCAAGGAACCCCCTTCATGAGCAAAGTGATGAAGGAACTGTGTAGAGTCCTACAGATTGCCCAGCTGCAAACCTCAGTTTATCATCTACAGACCGATGGCTTGGTGAAACGCTTCAATAAGACCTTGAAGGCCATGCGCAAGCAGGTAATTGAGAAGAATGGTCAAGACTGGGACTATCTGCTTCCATTTCTGCTCTTTTCCATCAGAGAAGTCTCTCAAGCCTCCACTGGCTTCTCGCCGTTCGAGCACCTATACGGTTGACATCCATGAGGGATCCTGGACATTGCCAAGGAAACCTGGAAAGCCAAGGTCACGCCACACTGGAGCTTCATTGATTCATGTTGCCCAGTTGCAGTAGAGGGTAGCGCACGTGATTCCTATCATGAAAGAACATCTTCCCGAGGCACAGGAAGCACATACAAGAGTATATAACCGATCAGCAAGGCTGAGGCAGTTCCAGCCCGGGGACCGCGTTCTATTGCTTATTTCTATGGTGGAGATCAAGTCCTTAGGCAAATGGCAAGGCCCATATGAGGTGGTGGAAAAACTTTTTGAGGTGAATAACAAGTCACACCATCTTGGTCAAAGGAAGCCACACCAAGTGTACCATGTGAAGTTGCTGAAACATGGCAAAATCGGGAATCGCTGGAAGCTCCTTGTCTGGGGATCCGTCCCAAAGACAAAAGGGAGGAGGTCACAATTGCAGAGAAGCTAATGCTGGTTCAGAAGCAACAATGTTGGGAACAATTGCAGAAAAACGGTGACTTGTTCTCTGAGTTGCCAGAGCATACACAGGTGGTGGAGCATGACGTGTTAACAGTGCCGTATATAAGAGTGAACCTTAAGCAGTATAGGATTCTTGTAGCACACTGGGAGATAATATCAAAGGAGGTTAAGAGAATGCTAGACCTTGGCATGATAGAGGAGTCAAAAAGAGGATGGTCGAGTCCCATCGTCCTTGTGCAGAAAACCGACAGAGAGTGGCAGTTTTTTCTATAGAACACCGCTGCATATTTCTCGCAAGTCACACGCATGGTCCATGTGCATTCCGTATTTTGCGCGCCCCCATAGACTTTCATTGGTGTATTTGTTGCGCAATACGCTGACAAACGCAGTATGCTGCAATTGTCTACGGCCGTACAAGACCGTAAAATACGGATGCGAAAAATATGCCAGATAGGAGCTGGGCCATACAGAATCATTGTACCGTGTTTTTTTCTGCGCCTCTCATACGTCCATAAAACACGCTAGTGTGACCCCGGCCTTACAGAGAGTTGCAGCATTCTTGAAATTGCTAAGATATTGGAGCGTGCTCACAAAACCATTAAAAAGGTTTGTTTGCAAATACTCAACAAGGTCACAAAAAATGTGTTGAGAAAAAAAGACGCATATTAGTTGCCAGAGATTTGAGAAGAATCAAACATGAAGTGACCAGAAACTCATTATTTTCCAGTGCTGTCATATTTCAGAACTGCCACCTCCCTGAGGTTCCCAGATGTACAAGGTGTTCAGAGCTGAGAGACATGACCAAGGCCAGGAAGACTGAAATAAGACCACCACTGAACAAGAAACAGAAGTTGAAATGGGAAGACTGGGCCTAGAAATATCTGAATACAGATTTTTCAAAGGTTTATGAACGGATGAGATGTAAGTGACTCTTGGCAGACCAGAAGGATTGGCCTATGGCTGGCTCAGTACTAGGCACAGACTCAACTCAATTACCAGCAAGTACCTTTTTGGGTTGAAGATGAACTCAAAAACAACTCTTAAATCTACTACAATGTTTTAAATAACACTTTTTCCAAGTAGTAGTACATGACAAAGTAGACATCTTTCAAGAAAACCATGTTCTTTTTGTAGGACACTGCTCCATAACATACATGAAAGTTCTCCACTGCTTATATAGATAGTAAAGGCATTGAAGATGAAAGAATAATGACATTACCCTTTTCACCTGACCTAAAACCTATTGAGAACTTCTGGCCCCTTTTAAAATGTGAGATTTACATTGCAGGAAAACAATTCAACTCTCTGAACGGTGTCTAAGAGGCTGTGGTTGCTGCTGCACAAAATTTGAAAGTCAAAAGATTAAGAAACTGACATACTCCATGGATGGAAGGATTATGATTGTTATTGGAAAGAGAGGTGGCTATTTGAGATGAGTGAATAGGTTTGAAAAATGCTTGCCAAACATAAATTCGGCAGGAATATGGCACATTCGGATTCATGATCGGAAACATAACCAAATTTTCATAAATTCATGAAAAATAGGTAACATTCGTTAAAAAGTATGGGAAAATATTTGAGTATTTGCCGCTAAAGTATTTTGAGCACTTTGGCTAAGATAGTGCTGGTGTATGATGAGCTCGAGGAACGTGTTTGATGAGAGTAGGGGGTGGGGGACGCTCAGAGGAGCGGTGTGATTGTAATTTTTTTTTCTAACTTTGTGTGTGCACATTGCGGCTAGCCAATCAGGGCACAGGAAACATCCA
The DNA here is from genome assembly GCF_051348905.1 of Ranitomeya variabilis. NCBI lineage: Eukaryota > Metazoa > Chordata > Amphibia > Anura > Dendrobatidae > Ranitomeya > Ranitomeya variabilis. Next base: position 186,196,142 of record NC_135237.1, read on the forward strand.
CAATGTTCAGACACAACGGCTTGTGTCTTTGGCTGCTGAAATCACATGTCTTTCTCTATATTATGAGTGGATATCTTGTTTTAGCTCCATTCTGCCACTATAACGGCGCAGAGAGAGGCTGCTACTAACACTAAAGTTTAGACTGCAAAATTCTAATTAAATAAATTCATTATACAGATGTCCAGCAGATAGAGGACTATGAAAGAGCATTACTTAACAAAGAAAACCCAGTGCCATTTCATGCTGTTAGCAATGATACCACATAAAGGAGAAATATTTCAAGACCTGAGGGAAAAAAAAACAACTTCTTTACACAGACAAGAAATGTGAAGTCTATGAGAAGAGAGTTAAAATTTTATTCGTCAGTCTGAATACTGTAGCAAAAGTCATATAAAAATGTAACAAAGATAGATCTGCAGCAATCTCACAGAGACCTTCAAGCTGATAGTCTTCTGATGATAAGGGTTGAAGAAAATTGACATGCAAGTATTCTGCAGTTAGAGAAAGAAGTAGAAAGCCAAACCGGGGTGACTATTTCCTGTGGCACAATACTGCATACACTGTGTAGGAATGGCATGCATGGGTGTTATCCATGAAGGAAGCCGCTCCCACATCTCATGCATAAAATAGCCAACCTACAATTTTCCAGGGTCCATGCAGAAACATAAGAAGTGTGCTAGACGTCGGGATTCTCCCGCTGCAAGGGATAGATCCCAAGCATTGCCTGATGCTGTGGTCTTCAGGTCCGGCTGAGGCTGGTGCTGCTCAGCACAGACGTCAGTCCCAGCGTCTTGCTCAGGCTCCTGTTATTCACTTGGTTACTGCTGGCTCTCCAGCCAAGTCTATGGGAGCCAGTCTAAGTCCAGAGATCACCTTACTGAGCATGTCCATGATAAGGCGTCTTCTCATTGGTGGTCAGACGTTAGCTGCTCTGGTGGCCTGCGGGAGATGCCACTGCTGGCTGGGCATTAGTGTTTGGGGTGGAGCCTAGGGTTTAAAAGGCTCTCAGTGGCACACGCGGGCACGCTAGTATAATTTATGTATGGGGTTTGTGAATGGATACTCTACCACTCTGTTTGCACGTGATGGTCTTTACACTGAGAGTTCTTTCTTTGGCAAGGTAGAGTAAGGACTGGGTAGCTACTCCTTGGCTTATCATCTGTTTCCTACATGTGTGCGGTTAACACAGTTGAGTCACAAAGAAAGTCCAACCCTCAGGCTACACCTCTCAGGGAAAGCATCAGGGCTTTGCACCTAACGTCACATTAGTTCTTCCTTTGGCTCGGCATCTGCCTCATTATTGTGTATGTTTGACACATTTTAGTAGCAGAGCATGTGCAATCCACGTGCTTTCATCCCTGTGACGTTTAACAGGTTATAGTACTCAGCATATTGAGTGCAGTATCTCTCAGTGAAGTAATTGAGCTAGCTACTTTGCGTACTGTTTATACTGTGTGGCGTTAACACAGTGCCGTTATAGTGGTTGCACGCTGTTTTGTCCCACCATTGTTGACACTAGCAGCAGTTATACATCTCTGCATGGTGGACCCAGCACTTCATTATTTATTTTTATTTAGTGCAATCCTCCAACCCTAACACAGGGACTCTGGATTGATGACATGATGACAAATGTTTTTGGAACTGATGGCTTCAAAACTGTATGACATCGCAAAGGTAAGAAGTTCAAAGAAAAATGCAAGGTACCTACAATGAAACATGACAGCGGCAGTGTCCTTATGTGGGGCAGCATGTGAGCTGCTGGTGTACAGGAGCATGTTTCATTGATGATATCAGAAATTCACAGATGTACTGTTCTACTGTATATTGAAAGAAAAGATGATACTACCACTCCATGCATTTGGTATACATGCACTTTTCCAACATGATTATAATGGTACAAAAGACACTTTTAAGTCCACTGATACATTTTTGAAGATGAACATGGTAAAAGTGATTTACTGACCAATTGAGCACACCTATGGGGAATTCTGAAGAGAGTTAGACATCACTCTCCATCCAGCATCCAGGCTCTAAAAGATATTGTTCTTGAAGAGAGATGTTGCAATATGTCGCTAACGTGTTCTTTCTATGCCTAAAAGGCTTTGTGCTGTTCTTAAAAATCATGGGGGTCACACAAAATACTAGATGTAAAAAAGAAAAAAGAAAATCCGCACTCACAGCTGGTTAAATCAGAGATGCCGGGTCTAGGAGCTGAATGCACGTCTGTGTTGCCAGTATTGGAAGATAGGGTGCTCCATGAATAAAGCAAAGTCCATAATGTATAGAAAAAATGAAGGAAAAGGGCACTCACCATCAGCAATCTTAGTTACCAAAGTCCTTTATTGTGGCTTAAAAACATCTTAGTAGCAGGGTCTTACAGGAGAACGAAGGTGTCAGAAGACGACGGACCGTTTCGCGCTTGTGCGCTGCTACAGGTTTTTGCATAAACTAATATGAGTGAAACTGAAGATTTTGTAATGAAAGTTATATTATTTATCTGACTCCGTTTTATCAAAATTTTAGAAACTGTTCTTGTGTTCAGTGAGATATTGATTGAAATGTTACTTCTTCACTTATCACCATCTTGCTCTGCCTCTGCGCAACAATGTATTGTGCTTTTTAAAAAAAATATAATTAATACAAAAATAATATCAATGATGGGTGAGTATTTTATGACTTTAACAAAACAAACTAAAGTATAAACTGTAGGAAAAAAATTTACTCATTAACATGTTCAAATTCATTTTTCTTATTGCTCACATCTTTTTTATTCTGCTCATGAAACTTCTTGCAAATCGTGTTGGCAAGCAGTTTTACACTATAAAGAGGAGTTAAATTAAATGTCTTTTAATAAGACCATAATGTACAAATTAATAATACATCAACTAATTACATGCATCATATTTATGTAAACTTACACAGACAAGCTTTTAAATGAAATTAATCATATCTTGTTGTGTTTAAAACCCATAGCAACAGAAGGGGAGGGTAGGATTGGACCCCCACTGTGTCACATTCTTGGTGTGTCACGCATTAAGATACTGAAAGAACATCATCCATCATGTCTCCAGTATGATACTGTCATTCACTTGTGACTGCTAGGCCATCCGAGGCTCTCATTAACGCACAGATGCTGTGCAGAACAAATGCCACAATGAACAGAACACGGTAAAGAACTAATGGCTCAATTTGTTTCTAATATCCTTAAAATCAGATTATATTTCCCTTGAAATTAAAAGACAAATTCTGTTTCCATCATATCAATGCTGGCATAACCTAGAACATTAAAACACATCATTGCCAGAACAGCAGAGTGTTAGGCAAGCAGGTTCCTTAGCCTTTTTTGCAGACTTGGCAAGCTTTGTTAATAACACATGCACATTTCCATATTACACTTATGTTCTCCCAGAAATTTAAATATGAAAAAAAGAATGTCTTTTGATTGAGAACCTGAATTGGAGATACTGCATTTCGTGCCATTTGATAATTGTGAGTCTCTTTGTTTAAATACTGCTTGTTATATACTACCTTTGGACTGCACCATGCATACTGGAGCTGCTTTCAAATTCCGCTAAACATTGGACAGTTTCCTTTCATTCATTTGCTGCCTGAGCCATGGGGTTTTTCAGACTCTGAGCCAGACTGGGCACTTGTCTCTGTTCTTTGGGCCAAACCACTATTTCTTACTTAAACAAGCTTTTTTGATGTGACCAGGAAATATCAAATATAACTGACCCAGAGGTAAATTTGTTTACGACAAAGTTGACATATTATTACAAAACCCAACAATAATTATATCCTTATGTCTGTAGTAAAAGGTAATTTTTATTATGAGCCCATAGTTATGCCTCAATTATGTGAAGTGAGGAGTTTAAAATGATAAGCTAGGTTTTGTATAGTAAGCTCTGTCTTGCAATATTTCATATGTATTGCTTACTGCATTGATCTGTGAATATGAGCACAAAATAATTGGTCCTTATTGAGCTTCATTTTCTCTGAAGAGAGATTTCGGTGTCGTAGACTGATTTCATTGAATGAACCTGTCCAATGGTTTTGTATTATAAAGACAGATCATACAACTGTAATGGAGCCTATGATGAAATGGGTAGATAGCACTAAATTGCAGGTCCCATTTATTGAGGCACTATGAAATCATATATACCATACTTTCCAACTCTCCCAGCATGTTCAGGAGGCTAGCAGATGGAACAGGTCGGCCTTACATAATGACAAAGAACACTTTGAATCTAGTATTGCTTCCATGCCTCATTGAAGTGTTGTATCACTGAATGAGAACCTAGAAAACTCAAGGAGTCCATTAATTTAAAACATATTCAATGATTAAGGTGGACTAAAATGATAAAACATAACCTTTATTGGTTCTTACAATAAAACTAATATTTGCCAATCCACCGTTCTTTGTATAGTCCTTCCCTTACAACCCTAACATGAATTTTAGGATTGTATCATGGTTAAAGATTCAAAATAACCATATTGCTTATGGTATATGATTGTACTGCATTTATGCATTTATGCAATTTTTACATTAAAATTCCATCCTCAGATCTAGATTGTTCTCCCATTAATAATGGCAATTCATAGTAATGTACCACAATCAGATTGAAGATACAATTCACCCTCAAATTTTATAGTGTTACATGTATAGGTATTCTTAATTTCCTTCATTAAAGACTATAGTGGCTTAGGAAAATATTCACCCTTATTCGCATTTTTCATGTTTTACTACCTCACAACCTAGAATTTCATTTTTTATTTTTTTTGAGAGTTTGCATCAGTTAACATGCCTGCAACTGTGAACATTTGGTTTTCCTTTTATTGGGAAGTAAACAACAAATAGTATAAAATAACTAATTTTTCACCCCCCTAAGTCAGCACTTTGTAGAGCCTCATTTTGCCGCAATTATAGCTGCAAGACACTCTGTTAAAGTCTATATGAGCTTTTCATATCTTGCTTATGGGGTTTTTGCCCATTCCTCAAGGAAAAAATGCTCTAGCTCCTTCAAGTTAGATGGTTACCTCTGATGAACAGCTATCTTCAAGTCTGACCACAGATCCGCAATTTTGTTTAAGATCTGGGTTTTGACAGGGCCGCTCCAAAACATTTACATATTTATCCTTAAACCAGTTGAGTGTTACTTAGGCTACGTTCACTGTGCGTTCACTGCCTCCCACTTGGAACAAGAGGTCTTAGCATGGTTTAATCCCTTAATGTAGCAGAATGAGCCTGTTGTGTCCCATCTCCTTCCTGGACATCTTCCACAAGACCTTTGATGAACCAGGACGAGTGGCATCGTCAATGGAAGCTCTCTTCAATCTACAACAAGGTTCTCTCTCGGTCAGTATGATATCCAGTTGGATTGCCAGACAGGAAGCGTCATTTGTTGGGGTCAGTCATGTCATCATCACTGTCTCACACCTATGCAACCAGGATTCACTCTGTGACCTTCTTCAGCCCTGCTCAGGTAACCATTGGCCTGCTGGTCCTTTGCGGATGTGTTCAACAAATGTGAGATAGAAATTCTACCACCACACAGGTGATATGACTGCCTCATTGATCTCATTCCAGAGGTCTGATTTACCCTCTGTTGCTTATTAAGACTCAAGCTATGTCCGACTACATTAAAGAAAACCTGGCTCGGGGCTTCATCCAGAAATCATCTTCCCTGGCTTGTGTGGGGTCCTTCTTTGTAAAAGTGAAAGACGGGTCTTTGCGACCATGCACCAACTATCGAGGTCTCAATGCAACTGTATATAACACCAGTATAAATTGTGTTTTTTGTTTCAGCCTTTCATTCCTCCTGAATGTCACATCAATCCCCGCACCTGCTTTGTTTACCTGTGGCTCTACCAACCTTGAAAGCTCCTTGTGTTTTGTTATCTAACCTCATAGCCAGAGCTGGCATCGCCTGACCTCTGTGTCCAGCCAGCCCTCTGCACACTCACTGGCTGTCAGTAATCAGAAATTCAGTGAATTTAGAACTGGCGTTAAGCCACTAGAATTACGGCACCTCCAGAGAGGAGTTGTTTGTGTGCTGTTGCTGACTGTATGACCACTGTATGCTACCTGCTCTGTAGTGAGCTTTGATCCTCTGTGAGGTTAACAGAGCACAGCGTTACCTTTAACTCCTATACAGACTGGGTGACGGAACCCATGTCTATTCAGGCATAGCACCGCCATATAGTGCTGCCATTTACTAGCAGCAGGTTCCACTCCTGCACGGTGGACCCCGGGCTGCGAACACACCTCTACTATCTTTATATTACTCAGTGTGTTCCACCAGCCTTAACAGTATACTAGCGCCAGGGTCTTGCTAGTAATGGCGGACGATCAGTGTCTACAGCGGTACATCTGGAGCGCCCCCAGATGCAGGGCCGCGGGGTACTCGGTACCGGGCCACTCTGTCTCGGTCCTGGGGTTGTAATGGTGGCTAGACCCGGTCCGTGACCCTGCTAAGGGGCGTCCAATGAAAGGTGTGGACACAGGGTTGCAGTCTCTTTACCTCTTTACTGAAGGCTTCAGGATCCACAATCCAGAGCACTGCTAACAGGTCTGGCTGAGACCGTCCGGTCCGAAGGCACATCCGGAGCTTCCTTTGCAGGTGGAAATCAGTGCCTGCCTTCTAGCGCCTGTGTGTTGTAGTACCTCCCTGCTGAGCACCACGGGATAGTCCTCACAACTGTTGTGTCTGTTTCTGATGTTCTTTCTCCGTCCCCAAGATGATATCGATAGGACGCACCCGTATGACGGGGTAGGCCTGGAGTTATTCTGGGACCCTAGTGACGCCCCTCTCCCACAATTGCCTCCTTTGTCTTCGTTAGGTGATTTAGGTGAGACAGCCAACCTATAGTTAACTGTCCTGCCACTGTTTGAAGTAGTACGTAGAGTCTCTTACTTCCTCGGTGCTCCGGCCACCGGCTACGCGCCTCAGAAGGATGTTGCCACGGTCTTAAGGGCACGACTCCTTCTGGTTCTATCTCCTCTGCGCTGTGATCTTGCTTTTTACTTCTCTGCAATATACTCCGCATTCGTATCCTCTCTAAGGAGCCTGCCGCTATACCTTACAGGCACAGCTCTGTAAAGATCTGTCCTTCTTGCTAGGCCGCTGTCAGGATCCCACCCCCGACAAGTCCTTTCCTGTACTCTCCCGGGCTCTTTCTCTCTAGCTTCCTGTCCAACCCCCAGTTTTACCAAAGTGTGAGGAGTGGCCCAATAGATAGAACCCCCCCCCCCCCCGGTGGCTGGAGTGTGGAGTGTAGTGTGTGTCTGTGATACCTGGTCAGGTGAACTCCTTTAGTGCAATCAGACGTAACATCACTCCCCTTAGTGGCAGAGCGACATTACTGCAACGACCAGGACTCTGGGGCGCTGCACTCCCCCTGGTTAAATCCAGTACTCCCGGACTGGGAAAAGAAGAACAACATTACATGTTATTAGAAAACACACAAAATTTTGAAACACTATAAACAAGTAAATGCTATGAACAAGTGAATATATAACAGTGCTTCCCTTTATGGGAGGTGAGGACGCTTGAACGTTGCAAAAAGTTTGGTCATGCATAGTTCATGACTCCCAGTTCAGTAGGTGCAACCTTGAACAGCAGGGGCCCCGGGTAAACAAAGGGGTCCCTGTGAAAGTTTTGGAGCAATTCACTGTCCATCACTCCATTGTACATTTTTAGACCTAACAGGGCCCGCTAGGCTGGCTACCGCTGGTGTAGTGCACTGTCTCCTAGCTACACTTCTAGTGAGTCTGGGTAGCACTGGCAGGCTGGGGCTCTCAGGACTGCTGCCACGACCAATGGGCATGGCAGATTCACCGATAGCAGAGGGAGGACTGACCGGTTCAACGGTTGGCATGGCATCCTCCAGTGGGGTCCGCTGTGGTTGCAGGTCGGGGGGGCCTGGCTCCACATTTAGTTCTGGCAGCGTCAGTTGACGAAACGTTAGGACAGGTACCACAATGGCCTGGTTTATTTGAGTCCAAGACTGGTGAAAATCGCCAAGAACAGTGTGTATCATCTTCTCCTCTTCCACGGGCGGAGGCGTCCCGGGGTCTGTTTCCCCCTCAGCTTATCAGGACATATCTTACGTTGGTCTCTGGATATTGCCGTTGAGGTTTCCCCTCCATCCTTGCTGATGAGACAGACCTTGGTATTGTCGAAATCAGATGGCAGGATGGTATATAGTTCTGCTTCCCATTGATCATCAAGCTTGTGTAGTCTCCGTTTTCGCTTGAGTACCTGCTCCCCGGGTGACAAAGGAGTCGCAGGAGCATGCTGGTTGTAATCCCTTTCTTGTTTTTGTCAGGCTTGTGCGAGACTTCTTTCCACACATTCTTGTACTTTGCGGTACCTTTGCTGCCTCTTGGTATCCCTGTCCGCATCTGGCGAGATATTCTCGGGGGTCAGGACTCCCATATCCAGATCAACAGGTAACTTGCTAGACCTCCCTCACATCAGGTACGCTGGGGTGCAGTTGGTGGAATTCACAGGGATGTGGTTGTACATTTCCACCAAGTCGGGTAACTTTGTGGGCAACAAGTTCCGTTCCTCCACAGGTAAGGTCTTCAGTAAGTCGATCACCACCTGGTTCATCTTCTCACACATCTCGTTGGTTTGGGGATGGTATGGCGTGGTTCTGATCTTCTTACATCCATACAGATTACAGAACTCCTGGAACACTTCCGCTTCAAATGCTGGCCCCTGATCGGTCAGTACCTTCTCCGGGTACCCATGAGGTCGACAGAAGTACTGCTGGAAGGTTTTAGCGGCCGTTCTAGCCATTAGGTCTTTGACCGGCACGACTACCAGGAATCTGGAGTAGTGGTCCACGATGGTGAGAGCATAGGTATAGCCTGACCGGCTAGGTGTTAGCTTCATGTGATCCAGCGCGACCAGCTCAAGCGGTCGTTTGGTGATGATGGGCTGCAAGGGAGCCCGCTGGCTGTCACGATCCTTCCGACGTAGGCTGCATGGGCCACACTCTCGGCACCACTTCTCGATGGCTTTCTTCATACCAACCCAGTAGAACCTCCCTCGGAGCAGCCTCTCTAGCTTCCTCCATCCGAAGTGTCCTGTCCCATCGTGGTACGCTCCCAGGACCATTGGCACATCTTGTCTTGGGACCACAATCTGCCATACCAATTCGTGGGTGCGTGGGTCAATGCTCCTCCGGCACAGCTTGCCATCATGAATAAACAGTCTGCCCCTCTCCTTCCACAACTGTAATGCCTCTGGTGGATCTTCCGGGCTGGGATGCAAACCCGCCTGTGTCAGGAGCTCTTTCACCCGATGGACTGCAGGGTCACCATCCCGGTTCTCTGCCCACCCGTGGTGGGGCAGGGGATTCAACGGGGCACTTTGCTTATTCCTGCGCCTGGCCTCCACCTGATGGGAACACTGGGTGGCCTTTGGGCGATGGAAAGCGGGCAGCTCTACCTCTTCAAATGCTTCTGCATCCTCCTCCATCTCAGGCAAATGAGGCATTCGGGACAATGCATCGGCATTTGCATTCTTGTGCCCCGCCTGGTACTTGATGGTGAAATCGTAATTGGATAACCGGGCCATCCACCGCTGCTCCAAGGTGTCGAGTTTGGCTGTGTCCAAGTGCGTTAGTGGATTATTATCTGTGAAGACGGTGAATTTTGCTGAAGCCAGGTAGTGCTTGAACCTCTCCATCACGGCCCAAACGACGGCGAGGAACTCCAGCTTAAAGGAACTATAGTTGTCAGGGTTCCTTTCGGTGGGGCGAAGTTTCCTGCTGGCGTAAGCGATTACCCTTTCCTTGCCTTTCTGGACCTGGGACAGCACAGCTCCCAGCCCCACGTTGCTGGCATCCTTATACAATACGAACGGTTGGTCATATTCAGGGTAAGCCAGCACCTCTTCTCCCGTCAGCGCCGATTTTAAGCAGGTGAACGATCTTTCCAGTCCATCGTTCCAATCAAATGGGGTATTCTTACCCTTGGGTTTCTTGGATTGGCCCACCAACAGGTCTTGCAACGGCGCGGCCTTCTTGGTGAAGTCCTTAATGAATCTCCGGTAGTAGCCCACCAACCCAAGGAATTGCAGGACTTCATGGAGGTTACCGGGTTTTGGCCAGTCCTTGATCACTGTGACCTTGTCGGGGTCTGGGGCCACTCCTTTGGCACTCACCACATGGCCCAGGTACTGCACTTTGGGTTTTAGTAGGTGGCATTTGGACGGTTTCACCTTTAAGCCAAAGTTGGACAGAGCTTCAAACACCTCGGCCAGGTGCTTCAAATGGTCTTCATAGGTCTTAGAGAAGACAATAACATCGTCCAGATAGAGCAGCACGGTTTCAAAATTCTTGTGTCCCAGACAGCACTCCATCATCCTCTGAAACGTCCCCAGGGCGTTACACAATCCAAAGGGCATGTAGTTAAACTCACAGAGACCCATCGGCGTCGTGAAGGCCATCTTCTCCTTGTCCGCCTCTGCCACGGGAACCTGCCAGTACCCACTGGTGAGATCCAAGGTAGAGAAGTAGTTAGCAGACTTTAGAGCAGCCAAGGACTCCTCTATCCTGGGCAGGGGGTATGCGTCCTTATGTGTAGTGCGATTTAGTTGCCTATCCACACACATCCTCATGGTGCCATCTTTCTTCCTAACTAGGACTAATGGAGCTGCCCAGGGGCTACAACTGTCTCTCACTACCCCAGCCTCCTTCATCTCTAGTAACATGTCCTTGGCACACTGATAATGAGCTGGGGGTACAGGACGGTATCTCTCTTTGATGGGTGGGTGATCTCCCTTGGGGATATGATGCTGAATCCCTTTTACCTGCCCAAAATCTAGGGGGTGTTTGCTGAATACCCGCTCATATTCGTGAACCACCCTGTAAGCCCCCTGTGTCTGGTGAGATGGGGTAGAATCAGTGCCCACATGCAATTCCCGACACCAATCTTTCATTTGCCCGGCAGAGCCCTTGTCCTCCGCCGGGCTGGATGGAACCAAGGGCCCAGGTGCCTGTATCACACTATTATTAACAGTAAACAGCTTGGCAAGCGTGACATATTTGGTTAGGTGGACTTCTTCCTCCCCACAGTTAAGAACACGTACCGGCACCCTCCCCTTACGGACATCAACCATCCCTCTGGCTGTAAGGAGGGTAGGCCTATTATCTGAATACACAGGTTCTACCAGGGCCTGATAGTCTTTACCCCTAAGGTCTATGGCTGCCCGATACCATATCAACATTTCGCTCCTGGGGGGTATCGCAATGGGGTTTGAATCACTCACTGTGACCCGGCCAATCTCACTACCAGTCAACTCCACTTGCTGTCTCTGCATTAGAGCTTTGATTTCTTTCTGTAAGGCACGTTGTTCACTGTAACCCGCTGTTTCAGCGACCTGCTGCAACAAGACAATAACTTCTGCAGACAATTTTCTATGACATTAGTACCGATGGTCATCATGGGGTTACATTTACGTCGGTCAATATCAAAAATAACAATTCCCTGGGCCTCCAATTCTACCCACCCCACCTTAATGGTGACCTCTTTATACCCCACTTGTGGCAGTGGCTGACCATTACTAGCTATTATGGAGAAATCATCATCAGGGACACGGGTAATGTCGGTGTCCTCCCAATAACGTCTATAAAGGATGTAAGGCATAGTCGTCACCTAGGAACCCATGTCCAGCAAAGCGTTCATGGGGATACCATCGATCACAATGTGGAGGACCGCTCGCCCTCCGATGTACTTGGCTCTCCAATTCTGCGGGCCTGACCGTCCTACTCCTGGGGGTTGGCTCTTTGCTCCAGGGGTTGCTCGTTTAAAGGACAGTACCTTGCAAGATGGCCCACCTGGTGGCAGCGGCGGCAGATAGGTTGTCCATCCCGATGGAAGCGATCGTCGTCCCTGCCTCTGGTCGGCGGAGTCCTCCTCTGTCACTGCCAGGGGACATCTTCTGGTCCAGAAGCAAGCTGGATCTTCTCCTTGGGGGCCTCCTGGAGGGACAGGACGGTCTGGGCTAGGGCAGCAACGTTCTTGGTCAGCTCTTGCTTCTGGAGGCGTAGTCCTGCAGGGGAGTCGTCTTCTAGGATCTGGGCATCGGCCTCGGTGGAGACGGGTGCTTCCGGCGCCACCTCCTGGTGGTACGTGAGGGCTTGACGCCTGGGAAGTACAGCACGGCTGGGCTGTCACTTTGGTAGTGCTTGGATGGCTTTATCTTTAAATTGCGCAAAAGTCAGGTCTGGATTCTGCATGGCTAGGAAGTTTAGCTGGGCCCTTTGGTGACTGCACAGGAGCCCCTTGATGAACCGCTCTTTTAGGAGTTTATCTTCATCTTGCATACTGCTTGGATCACTCTGCTTAATGGCCCTCAGTGCCTCCTGGAGATTAAGGGCATAGTCCCGTAAGCTATCCTGCGGCCTTTGCTTGCATCCATAAAATGTCAATTTAATTTCTGTAGCGGTGCGGGTGTCAAAGGTGGTTTTAAGCTTTGCAAAGATCTGTTGCGCAGTCTTCTTATCTGCGGCGGGCCAGGACTTCATTTCTCTCAAGGCCGCTCCAAAGAGTTGGTTCGTTATCATATGAACTTTCTGAGGCTCTGTCAAGGGGTAAAACTCGAGCAGGCTGCAAATCCCCTCTTTAAAGTCAGTTAACGTATGGGACTCTCCAGAGTATCGCGGGAGCCAAGCGGCTCCGGGTAGGTACGGCATGGAAAAGGGCATTATGGCTGTCGTAGCTGCGGCAGTGTCCGGCTGGTCGATGGGGGCAGCAAGCCCCGCGGCATCTGGCAGTGGTACAAGGCCCGCGGCTGCGTCTACTACAGGGCCTGGAGGTGCCCCCACGTCCGTGGCTGCGACCGCCGCCTCCGCCCCTCCGGGGTCCGACATGGCCGTTCCTTCCCCTTGCTTACCTGCCGGGGCTAGGGTTCCTCTTCTGGAATCGGCACCTCCCCGCGGTTTCTCGTTCCGCGCTCTTTTTGGCCGGCTCCGCCCTTGAAACTATGGCTCCTCCCTCTGTGCTCCGCTCAGCGTGGCAATGGCGGATTTTTGGCGGCAAACAGCAATACACAGTCTTTGCAATAAATCACTGTTCAAGCACAATCCAACACAGTTCCAAGGCACACATGACCTGATTCTTCAGGCTTAAGTAGATCCTGTTCGTGACACCAAGTTAGAGCGCCCACAGACGCAGGGCCGCGGGGTACTCGGGAACCGGGCCTCTCTGTCTCGGTCCTGGGGTTGTCACGGTGGCTAGACCCGGTCCATGACCCTGCTAAGGGGCGTCCAATGAAAGGTGTGATGGTGGTGCGTGGTGCAAGTCGCGGTGAATAACGAGGACACAGGGTTGCAGTCTCTGTACCTCTTTACTGAAGGCTTCAGGATCCACAATCCAGAGCACTGCTAACAGGGCTGGCTGAGACCATCCGGTCCGAAGGCACATCCGGAGCTTCCTTTGCAGGTGGAAATCAGTGCCTGTCTTCTAGCGCCTGTGTGTTGTAGTACCTCCCTGCTGAGCACCACGGGATAGTCCTCACAACTGTTGTGTCTGTTTCTGATGTTCTTTTTCTGTCCCCCAGATGATATGGATAGGACGCACCCATATGACGGGTAGGCCTGGAGTTATTCTGGGACCCTAGAGACGCCCCTCTCCCGCAATTGCCTCCTTTGTCTTCGTTAGGTGATTTAGGTGAGACAGCCAACCTATAGTTAACTGTCCTGCCGCTGTTTGAAGTAGTACGTAGAGTCTCTTACGTCCTCGGTGCTCCGGTGTTGTGAACTCTGTTTTTGGGCTCCCTCTTGTGGTCACAAGTGGTACTGTGTGAGTGCTGTCTTTGGGCTCCCTCTGGTGGCTCTTTGTGTCATCCTGCAGGTCTGAGGCTGGATCAGCTGTCTCATTATGTTAGCTGGTTTCCTATTTAGCTCACCTGGACTGTCAGTTGTTGCCTGCTGTCAATGTATTCAGTGCTATTTTGATCTCTCCTGCCTACCTTTGTTACCAGTCTCTCCAAGAGAAGCTAAGTTTTCTGTTTGTTCATTTTTTGATCATCAGTGTTCAATTTGTTCCTTGGTTATTTATTTGTCCTTGTCCAGCTTGCTAATATGTGATTTCCTTGCTTGCTGGTAGCTCTAGGGGGCTGAGTTTCTCCCCTCACACCGTTAGTTGGTGTGGGGGTTCTTGAATTCTCAGCGTGGATATTTTGTATAGGGTTTTTTTCTGACCGCACAGTTCCCTGCCTGTCTTCTGCTATCTAGTATTAGTGGGCCTCATTTGCTGAATCTGTTTTCATTTCTACGTTTTGTATTTTCCCCTTACCTCACCGTTATTATTTGTTGGGGGCTTCCTATATCTTTGGGGTCATTTCTCTGAGGCAAGTGAGGTCTTACTTTCTCTATAGGGGTAGCAAGTTTCTCAGGCTGCGTCGAGACGTCCAGGAATTTAGGCACGTTCACTGTTGTGAATTAGACTTTTTTGGCTCCCTCTTGTGGTCACTAGTGAAATGACTCTGGGATTGTCTTTCCTCAGTTTGGCACCCACCTGGATCGTTAGTCCAGGGGTGTTGCTATATAAACTTCCTGGTTTCTCAGTCCAGTGCCTGGCATCGTTGTAATCAGTTCCTTTCTGTTTGCTCCTGTCTGCTGGTCTTGGATCTTGCAAAATTAAGCTAAGTCTTGCTTCCTTGTTTTTTGGTTATTTGCTTTGCTCTTATTTTTTGTCCAGCTTGTACTAAATGTGATTCCTGATTTTGCTGGAAGCTCTAGGGGGCTGGTGTTCTCCCCCCGGGCCGTTAGACGGTTCGGGGGTTCTTGAATATCCAGCGTGGAAATTTTGATAGGGTTTTTGCTGACCATATAAGTCATCTTACTATATTCTGCTATTAGTCAGTGGGCCTCTCTTTGCTAAATATCTAGTTCATTCTTACGTTTGTCTTTTCTCCTTACCTCACCGTTATTATTTGTTGGGGGCTTGTATCCAACTTTTGGGGTCTTTTCTCTGGAAGCAAGAAAGGTCTATCTTTTCCCTTCTAGGATTAGTTAGTTCTCCGGCTGGCGCGAGACGTCTAGAACCAACGTAGGCACGTTCCCCGGCTGCTGCTATTTGTGGTGCTAGGATTAGATATATGGTCAGCCCAGTTACCACAGCCCTATGAGCTGTTTTTTTGTGTTTGCAGACTTGGTATGTACTTTTGAGACCCTCTGCCATTGGGGTCATAACAGTTCACCGGCTACCTTTAGTGTGTTTGGTTAGGATCAGGTTTTGCGGTCAGTCCAGTTACCACCTCCCTAGAGCTTGTTCTATGTTCAGTTACTTAGCTCGTCAGTTCTGTGATCCTCAGCCACTAAGGATCATAATAGTACAGCAGGTCAAAAAGTGTTTAATGCATTGCAGAAGTGGGATAAGAGAAGCCCTGAGTACAATTTTTTTTTTCCTCTCCCTTTGCTGCAGTCTGTCCAGCTTCTCTCATCCCCTTAATCTCTGGGTGTCTTTGAGTTCAGCTGCAGACATGGATATACAGAGTCTGACTTCTAGTGTGGATCATCTTGCTGCAAGGGTGCAAAGCATTCAGGATTTTGTTGTTCACAGTCCTATGTCTGAGCCAAAAGTACCTATTCCTGAGTTGTTTTCTGGAGATAGATCAAGGTTTCTGAAGTTTAAGAATAATTGTAAATTATTTCTTTCTTTGAGACCTCGTTCCTCTGGTGATTCCGCTCAGCAAGTTAGAATTGTTATCTCCCTGTTACGTGGCGACCCTCAAGATTGGGCTTTCTCCCTGGCGCCAGGAGATCCTGCATTGCTGAATGTGGATGCGTTTTTTCTGGCGCTTGGATTGCTTTATGAGGAACCAAATCTTGAGAACCAGGCAGAAAAGGCCTTGCTGGCTCTCTCTCAGGGCCAGGATGAAGCCGAGGTGTATTGTCAAAAATTTCGGAAATGGTCGGTGCTTACTCAATGGAATGAGTGTGCCCTGGCTGCAAATTTCAGAGAAGGTCTTTCTGAAGCCATTAAAAATGTTATGGTGGGGTTCCCCACGCCTGCAAGTCTGAATGACTCAATGGCTTTGGCCATTCAGATTGATCGGCGTTTGCGGGAGCGCAAATCTGCGCACCATCTGGCGGTGTTTTCTGAACAGAGACCTGAGTCTATGCAATGTGACCGAATTCTGACCAGAGTTGAGCGGCAAAATCATAGACGTCAAAATGGGTTGTGCTTTTACTGTGGTGATTCAAGTCATGTTATCTCAGCATGCTCTAAGCGCTTAAAAAAAATCGCTAAAACTGTCACCGTTGGTACTATACAGCCTAAATTCATTTTGTCTGTTACTTTAATTTGTTCTCTGTCATCTTACTCGGTTATGGCTTTTGTGGGTTCAGGTGCTGCCCTGAACCTGATGGATTTGTCGTTTGCCAGGCGCTGTGGTTTTGTCCAGGAGCCTTTAGAATTCCCTATTCCACTGAGGGGAATTGATGCTACACCATTGGCTGAGAATAAGCCTCAGTATTGGACTCACGTGACCATGTGCATGACTCCTGTACATCAGGAGGTGATTCGCTTTCTTGTGCTGCATAATTTGCATGATGTTGTCGTTTTGGGTCTGCCATGGCTGCAGGCTCATAATCCAGTGCTGGATTGGAAAGCTATGTCTGTTTCAAGTTGGGGTTGCCAGTGGATTCATGGCGATGCTCCTTTGGTGTCAATTGCTTCTTCCACTCCTTCTGAGGTCCCTGAGTTTTTGTCGGACTACCAGGATGTATTTGATGAGCCCAGATCCGGTGCCCTACCTGCTCATAGGGATTGTGATTGTGCTATAAATTTGATTCCTGGTAGTAAGTTCCCTAAGGGACGACTTTTTAATTTGTCTGTACCAGAACATGCCACGATGCGGAGCTATATAAAGGAGTCTTTAGAGAAGGGACATATTCGCCCGTCCTCCTCCCCTCTTGGTGCGGGATTCTTTTTTGTGGCCTGCTGTACTGTTATGATCCTTAGTGGCTGAGGATCACAGAACTGACGAGCTAAGTAACTGAACATAGAACGAGCCTGTCTAGGATTCAGCCGCTTGGCAGACTCGAGATAAATCAGATTTTTGTGATCAGTCAAGACCAAAATGTCATCCAGATACACAATCATAAATGTATCCAGATATTCTCGGAAGATGTCAGGCATGAAGGACTTGAACACAGAAGGAGCATTAGTGAGTCCAAAAGGCATCACCAAGTACTCAAAATGGCCTTCGGGCGTATTAAATGCTGTTTTCCATTCATAACGTGTTCCATAGGTCTTTGTTGTGGAGGTATGTGGTGCCTGTGGTTCCTTCTGTTGAGCCCCCTGCCCCGGTGTTGGTTGAGGGCGAATTGGAGTACGTGGTTGAGTAGATCTTGGATTCTCGTATTTCTAGACGGAGGCTTCAGTATTTGGTTAAGTGGAAGGGCTATGGTCAGGAGGATAATTCCTGGGTTGTCGCCTCTGATGTTCATGCGGCCGATTTGGTTCATGCCTTCCATGTTGCTCATCCTGATCGCCCTGGGGGTTTTGATGAGGGTTCGGTGACCCCTCCTCAAGGGGGGGGTACTGTTGTGAACTCTGTTTTTGGGCTCCCTCTTGTGGTCACAAGTGGTACTGTGTGAGTGCTGTCTTTGGGCTCCCTCTGGTGGCTCTTTGTGTCATCCTGCAGGTCTGAGGCTGGATCAGCTGTCTCGTTATGTTAGCTGGTTTCCTATTTAGCTCACCTGGACTGTCAGTTGTTGCCTGCTGTCAATGTATTCAGTGCTATTTTGATCTCTCCTGCCTACCTTTGTTACCAGTCTCTCCAAGAGAAGCTAAGTTTTCTGTTTGTTCATTTTTTGATCATCAGTGTTCAATTTGTTCCTTGGTTATTTATTTGTCCTTGTCCAGCTTGCTAATATGTGATTTCCTTGCTTGCTGGTAGCTCTAGGGGGCTGAGTTTCTCCCCTCACACCGTTAGTTGGTGTGGGGGTTCTTGAATTCTCAGCGTGGATATTTTGTATAGGGTTTTTTTTCTGACCGCACAGTTCCCTGCCTGTCTTCTGCTATCTAGTATTAGTGGGCCTCATTTGCTGAATCTGTTTTCATTTCTACGTTTTGTATTTTCCCCTTACCTCACCGTTATTATTTGTTGTGGGCTTCCTATATCTTTGGGGTCATTTCTATGAGGCAAGTGAGGTCTTACTTTCTCTATAGGGGTAGCAAGTTTCTCAGGCTGCGTCGAGACGTCCAGGAATTTAGGCACGTTCACCGGCTACCTTTAGTGTGTTTGGTTAGGATCAGGTTTTGCGGTCAGTCCAGTTACCACCTCCCTAGAGCTCGTTCTATGTTCAGTTACTTAGCTCGTCAGTTCTGTGATCCTCAGCCACTAAGGATCATAACACTCCGGCCACCGGCTATGCGCCTCAGAAGGATGTTGCCACAGTCTTAAGGGCACGACTTCTTCTGGTTCTATCTCCTCTGCGCTGTGATCTCGCTTCCCACTTCTCCGCAGTATACTCCGCTTTCGTATCCTCTCTAAGGAGCCTGCCGCTATACCTTACAGGCACAGCTCCGTAATGATCTGTCCTTTTTTCTAGGCCGCTGTCAGGATCCCACCCCTGACAGGTCCTCTCCCGTACTCTCCCGGGCTCTTTCTCTCTAAATTCCTGTCCAACCCCCAGTTTTACCAAAGTGTGAGGAGTGGCCTAATAGATAGAACCCTGTTGTGAACTCTGTTTTCGGGCTCCCTCTTGTGGTCACTGGTGGTATGGTGTGACTTTTGCTTTGGGCTCCCCCTGGTGGCTTTGTTTGTTATCCTGCTGGTCTCTGGCTATCAGCTGGTTCGTTATCCTCTGGGAGGTTCCTATATAGCTCTGTTTTACTTCCACTTGTGGCCGGCTGTCGATGTAATCAGTGCTACTCAGATTCCTTCTGACCTCCTTGCTCCCAGTCCATCCAGGATAAGCTAAGTTTTGTTTGCTCATTTTTTGATCAGCAGTGTTTATCATGTTTTCTGTTCCAGCTTGCTAAAATGTAATTCCCTCGCTTGCTGATTGCTCTAGTGGGCTGAGTTTCTCCCCACACACTGTTAGTTGGTGTGTGGGTTCTTGAAATCTCAGGATGGATATTTTGTAAGGGTTTTTTATTGATCGCATAGACCCTTGCTCTATTTTCTGCTTTCTAGTACTAGTGGGCCTCTTTTGCTGGATCTGATTTCATCCCTATGTATGTGCCTTCTTCTTACTTCACCGTTAATATTTGTTGGGGGCTTCTATATCTTTGGGGATTATTTCTCTGGAGGCAAGCGAGGTCTTTCTTTCTCTTTAGGGGTAGCTAGTTCCTCAGGCTGGCTCGAGACGTCTAAGAATTTTTTAGACACGTTCACCGGCTACCTCTAGTTGTTTTGGATAGGTTCAGATTTGCGATCAGTCCAGTTACCATCTCCCTAGAGATCGTCCTTAGTTTAATCACTTGATGATCTATTTGTGATCCTCCGCCACTTGGGATCATAACAGTACAGCCGGCCCGTAAAGTGTTAATTGCATGGCAGTAGCAGGAGAAAAGAAGCCTTGAGAATTTTTTTTTTTTTTTTTTGCCGTGTGTCTAGCTGCTGTGGCTGCTTCTCTCCTCCTCTTAATCTTGGTGTGGCTCTGAGTTCAGCTGCTGACATGGATGTCCAGAGCTTGGCTTCCAGTCTGGATCATCTTGCTGCTAGGGTTCAAAGTATTCAGGATTTTGTTGTTCACAGTCCTATGTCAGAGCCTAGAATACCTATTCCGGAGTTGTTTTCTGGAGATAGATCTAGGTTCCTGAATTTTAGGAACAATTGTAAGTTGTTTCTTTCTTTGAAACCTCGTTCCTCTGGTGATGCCGTTCAGCAAGTTAAGATTATCATTTCCTTTTTGCGTGGTGACCCCCAAGATTGGGCCTTCGCATTGGCACCAGGGGATCCTGCATTGCTTAGTGTAGATGCATTTTTTCTAGCCCTTGGATTGCTCTATGAGGAACCTAATCTTGAGAACCAGGCTGAAAAAACGTTATTGGCCCTCTCGCAGGGGCAAGATGAAGCAGAGGTGTACTGCCAGAAATTTCGGAAATGGTCGGTGCTTACTCAGTGGAATGAGTGTGCCCTGGCTGCAAATTTCAGAGAAGGTCTTTCTGAAGCCATTAAGAATGTCATGGTGGGGTTCCCTACGCCTGCAGGTCTGAATGAGTCAATGACTCTGGCCATTCAGATTGATCGGCGTTTGCGGGAGTGCAAACCTGTGCACCATTTGGCGGTGTCTTCTGAACAGACACCTGAATCTATGCAATGTGACAGAATTCTGACCAGAAGTGAACGGCAAAATTCTAGACAGCAAAATGGGTTGTGCTTTTACTGTGGTGACTCAGCTCATGTTATCTCAGCATGCTCTAAGCGCAAAAAAAAAGGTTGATAAATCTGTCACCATTGGTACTTTATAGCCTAAGTTCATTTTGTCTGTTACCCTGATTTGTTCCCTGTCATCTTACCCGGTTAATGCTTTTGTAGATTCAGGTGCTGCCCTGAGTCTGATGGATTGGTCATTTGCCAGGTGCTGTGATTTTGATTTGGAGCCTTTAAAATTCCCTATTCCACTAAGGGGAATTGATTCTACACCATTGGCTACGAATAGACCTCAGTACTGGACACAAGTGACCATGTGCATGACTCCTGTTAATCGGGAGGTGATTCGCTTTCTTGTACTACATAATTTGCATGATGTCGTCGTGTTGGGTCTACCATGGTTGCAGACTCATAATCCAGTCCTGGATTGGAAAGCTATGTCGGTGTCAAGTTGGGGTTGTCAGGGAATTCATGGTGACGCTCCTGTGGTGTCAATTGCTTCGTCCACTCCTTCTGAAGTCCCTACGTTTTTGTCAGACTACCAGGATGTATTTGAGGAGCCCAAACTCAATTCTCTACCTCCTCATAGGGACTGTGATTGTGCTATAAATTTGATTCCTGGTTGTAAGTTTCCTAAGGGACGACTTTTCAATTTATCTGTGCCGGAGCATGCTGCCATGCGGAGTTATATAAAGGAGTCTTTAGAGAAGGGACATATTCGCCCGTCCTCATCCCCTCTTGGTGCAGGATTTTTTTTTGTGGCTAAAAAGGATGGTTCCCTGAGACCCTGTATTGATTATCGCCTTTTGAATAAAATCACGGTCAAATTTCAGTATCCTTTGCCATTGTTAACTGATTTGTTTGCTCGCATTAGGGGGTCTAGTTGGTTCACCAAGATAGATCTTCGTGGTGCGTATAACCTTGTGCGTATAAAACAGGGTGGTGAATGGAAAACTGCATTTAATACGCCTGAAGGCCATTTTGAGTACTTGGTGATGCCTTTTGGACTTTCTAATGCTCCTTCAGTCTTTCAGTCCTTTATGCATGACATCTTCCGTGAATATCTGGATAAGTTTATGATTGTGTATCTGGATGATATTCTGTTTTTTTTGGATGATTGGGAGTCTCATGTTAAGCAGGTCAGGATGGTCTTTCAGGTCCTACGTGACAATGCTTTATTTGTGAAGGGCTCAAAATGTCTTTTTGGAGTCCAGAAGATTTCTTTTTTGGGTTTCATTTTTTCTCCTTCTACTATTGAGATGGACCCAGTCAAGGTTCAGGCTATTCATGACTGGACGCAGCCTACATCTGTTAAGAGTCTTCAGAAGTTTTTGGGTTTTGCTAATTTTTACCGTCGCTTCATAGCTAATTTTTCTGGCGTTGTTAAGCCTTTGACGGATTTGACCAAGAAGGGTTCTGATGTGACTAATTGGTCTTCTGCGGCTGTGGAGGCCTTTCAGGAGCTGAAGCGTCGGATTTCTTCGGCTCCGGTCTTATGTCAGCCAGATGTCTCACTTCCCTTCCAGGTGGAGGTTGATGCTTCCGAGATTGGAGCGGGGGCTGTTTTGTCGCAGAGAAGCCCCGATGGCTCTGTGATGAAGCCATGTGCTTTCTTTTCAAGAAAGTTTTCACCTGCCGAGCGGAATTATGATGTCGGTAATCGGGAGCTGTTGGCTATGAAGTGGGCATTTGAGTAGTGGCGACATTGGCTCGAGGGAGCTAAACATCGTGTGGTGGTCTTGACTGACCACAAGAATTTGATTTATCTCGAGTCGGCCAAGCGGCTGAATCCCAGACAGGCTCGTTGGTCGTTGTTTTTCTCTCGTTTTGATTTCATGGTCTCGTACCTGCTGGGTTCGAAGAATGTGAAAGCTGATGCTCTTTCTAGGAGTTTTGTGCCTGACTCTCCTGGAGATTCAGAGCCGGCTGGTATCTTTAGAGAAGGGGTGATTTTGTCTGCCATCTCCCCAGATTTGCAACGTGTGCTGCAAGAGTTTCAGGCGGATAGACCTGACCGCTGTCCACCGGAGAGACTGTTTGTCCCGGATAGATGGACCAACAGAGTCATCTCCGAGGTTCATTCTTCGGTGTTGGCGGGCCATCCTGGAATATTTGGTACCAGAGACTTGGTGGCCAGGTCTTTTTGGTGGCCTTCCTTGTCACGGGATGTGCGTTCCTTTGTGCAGTCTTGTGGAATTTGTGCTCGGGCGAAGCCTTGCTGTTCTCGTGCCAGTGGTTTGCTGTTACCTTTGCCTGTCCCGAAGAGGCCTTGGACGCACATTTCCATGGATTTTATTTCAGATCTCCCTGTCTCTCAGAGAATGTCTGTCATCTGGGTGGTGTGTGATCGTTTTTCTAAGATGGTCCATTTGGTGCCCTTGCCTAAGTTGCCTTCCTCCTCCGAGTTGGTTCCACTGTTTTTTCAAAATGTGGTTCGTTTGCATGGGATTCCTGAGAACATTGTTTCTGACAGAGGATCCCAGTTTGTGTCTAGATTTTGGCGGACCTTTTGTGCTAAGTTGGGCATTGAATTGTCTTTTTCGTCGGCCTTCCATCCTCAGACGAATGGCTAAACCGAGCGAACTAATCAGACCTTGGAGACTTATTTAGGATGTTTTGTTTCTGCTGACCAGGACAACTGGGTTACTTTTTTACCGTTGGCCGAGTTTGCCCTTAATAATCGGGCTAGTTATGCTACTTTGGTTTCTCCTTTTTTTTTAATTCGGGGTTTCATCCTCGTTTTTCCTCGGGTCAGGTGGAGCCTTCTGACTGTCCTGGAGTGGATGTTGTGGTGGATAGGTTGCATCAGATTTGGAATCATGTGGTGGACAATTTGAAGTTGTCACTAGAGAAGGCTCAGCTCTTTGCCAACCGCCGTCGCTGTGTGGGTCCCCGACTTCGCGTTGGGGACTTGGTGTGGTTGTCTTCTCGCTTCGTTCCTATGAAGGTCTCCTCTCCTAAGTTCAAGCCTCAGTTTATCGGTCCTTATAAGATTCTGGAAGTCCTTGGCCCTGTGTCATTCCGTCTGGACCTCCCGGCATCATTTGCTATTCATAATGTGTTCCATCGCTCGTTGTTGCGGAGGTATGTGGTACCTGTGGTTCGTCCGGTTGAGCCTCCTGCCCCGGTGCTGGTTGAGGGAGAATTGGAATATGTGGTGGAGAAGATCTTGGATTCTCGTGTTTCTAGACGGAGGCTCCAGTATTTGGTCAAGTGGAAGGGCTATGGTCAGGAGGATAATTCCTGGGTTGTCGCCTCTGATGTTCATGCGGCCGATTTGGTTCGTGCCTTCCATGTGGCTCATCCTGATCACCCTGGGGGTTTTCATGAGGGTTCGGTGACCCCTCCTTAAGGGGGGGGTACTGTTGTGAACTCTGTTTTCGGGCTCCCTCTTGTGGTCACTGGTGGTATGGTGTGACTTTTGCTTTGGGCTCCCCCTGGTGGCTTTGTTTGTTATCCTGCTGTTCTCTGGCTATCAGCTAGTTCGTTATCCTCTGGGAGGTTCCTATATAGCTCTGTTTTACTTCCACTTGTGGCCGGCTGTCGATGTAATCAGTGCTACTCAGATTCCTTCTGACCTCCTTGCCCCCAGTCCATCCAGGATAAGCTAAGTTTTGTTTGCTCATTTTTTGATCAGCAGTGTGTATCATGTTTTCTGTTCCAGCTTGCTAAAATGTAATTCCCTCGCTAGCTGGTTGCTCTAGTGGGCTGAGTTTCTCCCCACACACCGTTAGTTGGTGTGTGGGTTCTTGAAATCTCAGGATGGATATTTTGTAAGGGTTTTTTATTGATCGCATAGACCCTTGCTCTATTTTCTGCTTTCTAGTACTAGTGGGCCTCTTTTGCTGGATCTGATTTCATCCCTATGTATGTGCCTTCTTCTTACTTCACCGTTAATATTTGTTGGG
Organism: Ranitomeya variabilis; assembly: GCF_051348905.1. Lineage (NCBI taxonomy): Eukaryota > Metazoa > Chordata > Amphibia > Anura > Dendrobatidae > Ranitomeya > Ranitomeya variabilis. The sequence continues at coordinate 186,220,398 of NC_135237.1, forward strand.
GGCTTCTATATCTTTGGGGATTATTTCTCTGGAGGCAAGCGAGGTCTTTCTTTCTCTTTAGGGGTAGCTAGTTCCTCAGACTGGCTCGAGACGTCTAAGAATTTTTTAGGCACGTTCACCGGCTACCTCTAGTTGTTTTGGATAGGTTCAGATTTGCGATCAGTCCAGTTACCATCTCCCTAGAGCTCGTCCTTAGTTTAATCACTTGCTGATCTATTTGTGATCCTCCGCCACTTGGGATCATAACAGAACCCCCCCCCTGGTGGCCGGAGTGTGGAGTGGAGTGTGTGTCTGTGATACCTGGTCAGGTGAACTCCTTTAGTGCAATCAGAGGTAACATCACTCCCCTTATTGGCAGAGCGACATTACTGCAATGACCAGGACTCTGGGGCGCTGCACATCCAGCAGCTGGAGGGCAGGTTGGAGGCTCTTGAATGCACAAACTCGGCTGTGGATATAACCGCAGTCGCTGTTCAGGCTGCTAGCGTAGCTGCAGTAAGTTTGTCCACTGCCACCCCTGCTCTGACTTTATTCCATCTCCCATTACCAGACAAGTTTGCTGGTGACAGTAAGCTGTGTCGGGGATTAGTGAGTCAGTGTGCTATTCATCTAGAGCTCCTGGCTGCACGTTTTCCCATGGAATGGGCTAAAGTGGGATTTATTTTATCCCTTCTGTCTGGCAGGGCGTTGGAGTGGGCAACGCCGCTGTGGGAGCGCGATGATGGTGTGGTGCAGAGTGCTCCTCGCCTCTTGGACTCTGAAACATGTCTTTATGGGACCTCATGTCACCCATGATATGGCGCTCCAACTGCTGGCATTGACACAGGGCTTCTCCATGGTCAGTCACTTTGCCGTCCACTTCTGGACTTTGGCATCTGAGCTGGAGTGGCCGGATTAAGTCCTTATTATTATGTGTTTTGAGAGGGACTGGCTGACCATTTGAAGGATGCCTTGGCCATAAGGGAGATTCCTGCCACACTGGAGGAGCTTGTAACTGTTTCTAACCGCATTGACCTTCATTTTAGCGAACGAAGGTTGGAGCAAACCCAGTGTAGGCAGAGGATCCGGTTAGCTCCTACCTTCGCCACACCTCTGGAATCTCCTGTTCAGGCGTCCGAGTCCCATGAGGCCATGGAGGTATCTTGAGCAAGACCTAAGTCCCGGGCTTCTTGAATACCCGTGTTCTGTAATGTCTGCCAGCAGATAGGACATTATGCCAAGAAATGTCCCCAGCGGTCAGGAAACGACCGCGTCTAGTAACCATAGGAGGAGGTTTACTACACACAGCGGTGGTTTCCTCCAAACTGTCCTTTAAGGGGACAATCACCTTAGGCCCTTCCACTCTTTCAGTCGAGCTTTGTGTGGATTCTGGGGCGGAGGGGAATTTTATGTCCTCAGCATTCGCCCAACTCCACGCAATACCCCTGGTGATGCTCGCCAAGCCGGTGACTGTATGAGTGGTGAATGGGTCGACACTGCCCTCACAAATAACACACCAGACCATCCCATTTACATTATCTATGTCTCCATCCCATCAGGAGATTATTTCCCTATTTGTCATCCCCGAGGGAATAGACGAGATCCTGCTAGGGATACCTTGGTTACGTTATCACTCCCCTCATATAGAGTGGTCCTCAGGAAGAATTTTGGGATGGAGTGAATCTTGTGAGGGCAGATGTCTGAGGGAGTGCATTCAGGTTGCTTCTATTGAAGTACCCGCAGATCTTTCCTCTTTCACCAAGCACTACTGGCCCTATGCAGACGTATTCTCCAAGAGTGCTACGGAAACCCTTCTGCCCCACCGCCGCTATGACTGTCCTAGTGACCTCTTGCCTGGTGCAGTGCCTCCCCGGGGTCAAGTCTATCCCGTGTTTCTCCCAGAGACAGAGATGATGTCCCAATACATCCAGGAGAATCTAGCAAAATAATTCATTAGGCAGTCAGTGTTACCTGTTGGGGAAGTGTTCTTCTTCGTGCAGAAGAACGGAGAACTGCGTTCATGCATTGATTACAGGGGTCTTAACGCCATCACCATTAAGATTAAATACCCTCTGCCTCTGATATCAGAGATATTTGACAGGTTGCGGGAACGAGGGTATTTACTAAACTAGATCTGCTGGGTGGTTACAACCTGATTCGCATCCGTGAGGGGGAGGAATGGAAGATTGCATTTAACACCATGGAAGGGCACTATGAATACCTGGTGATGCCCTTCGAGCTCTGTAATGCCTCTGACATTTTTCAAGACTTTGTGAATGATATCTTCCGGGATATGCTCACCACCTCGGTCATAGTCTATCTGGATGATATTCTCATCTACTCTCCAGATATAGACTCCCACCAGAGAGATGTTTGCAAAGTCTTCGACCTCCTATGGGCAAACTCCCTCTATATCAAGTTGGAGAAGTGTGTGTTTGAGCAGGAGTCCTTGACTTTTCTTGGCTATATCATCTTCGCCCAGGGATTGGCTTTTGATACTGCCAAGCTACAGGCTGTGATGGACTGGCAGGAATCCAATTCTCTCAAAATTGTGCAGCGCTTTATGGGGTTCATTAATTACTATCGCCACTTCATTCCCCACTTCTCAATTTTGTTAGCTCCCTTGGTTGCCCTCTCCAAAAAGGGATCAAATCCAAAATTGTGGTCGGCGTAGGTTTCTAGAGCCTTTCTCTCAATTAATTCACACTTCGCTAGCACTCCCATTTTACATCACCCCGATGTTGATAAACCTTTTATTATGGAGGTTGATGCCTCTTCCGTCGGTGCTGGAGCAGTCCTCTTCCAGAAGGATGCTCAATGTCAAAAGCATCCTTGCTTCCTCTTCTCAAAGACCTTCACACCAGCGGAGAGGAATTATTCCATAGGGGACAGGGAGTTGCTAGCCATGAAGATGGCTTTCTTGGAGTGGAGACACCTCCTGGAGGGGGCTCGCTTTCCCTTCTAAGTTTACACCGACCACAAGAATTTGGTCTATATACAGACTACCCAGCAGCTAAATTCTCACCAGGCCAGATGGTCCATGTTTTTCTCCCAGTTTCATTTAACCCTCCATTTTCTCTCCAGGGAGAAGAACATTCGTGCTGATGCTCTCTCCCGCTCTGTAGTGTCGTCAGCGGAGGAGGAACCTTGGCTTATTGTCCCTTCTGAAAGCTTGAGGACCTTGGCTCTGGTTTTGCTAGAGTCTGTGCCCCCAGGCAAGACATTTGTGCCACCAAATTTGCGACCGGAGGTTCTCTCTTTTGTTCACTCATCCAGGGTGGGTGGACACTTTGGGACCAAAAGGACATCTGAGCTTTTGGCGAGGACGTACTGGTGGCTGCATATGGCCCATGACATTGGAAACTATATTCGGGCATGTGTCTCCTGCGCCAAGAATAAGTCTCCTTGACAACGGCCAGCTGGTGGCAGACAGGCCCTGGGAAATGGTCGGCATGGACTTTGTGGTGGGCTTACCCAAGGCCCGTGGCTGCACCATCATTTGGGTAATCACCGACCATTTTTCTAAAATGGTGCACTAGGTGCCTCTTCCACTGCTACCTTTTGCATGGGCCTTGGCAGAGTTGTTTGTTAAACACATTTTCCGCCTATACGGTGTTCCGGGCAAAATTGTCAGTGACCGGGGTCCCCAGTTTGCGTTTTGGTTTGTCGTCTACTCAGCATCGAGCTGAATCTCTCTTCAACATACCATCCCAAGACAAATATGTTGGTAGAGAGCGCCAACCAGACCTTGGACACATATATGCAACATTTTGTTTCTGCTAGGCAAGATAACTGGGCATCCTTGCTGTAGCCGACTTCACTGGACAGACCCCATTCCTCCTTAACTTCAGCCAGCATCAGTGGGTTCCTGTGCCTATGCCCGTGTCTTCCGCTGATTCCAGGGTGGCAGACTGGGCTGTGGAGACACATGACATTTGGGACCGCACTCAGGATACCATCCGGGCTTCCAATGAGAGAATGAGGTCCTCCGCCGATGCACATCGGCGCCCCGCTCTGACCTTTGCTCCTGGCGACTTAGTGTGGCTCTCCACCCATAACATCAGGCTGCGAGTTGAGTCCACTAAGTTTGCACCTCGCTACTTGAGTCCCTTCAAGGTCCTGGAACAGGTTAACCCTATGGTCTACCGTCTGGCCCTTCCTCCACGCCTAGGTATCACTGACACCTTTCATGTGTCTCTTCTAAAGCCTGTTCACATGTACCGGTTTTCTGAGTCTTCTGCCGGGACATCAGGTTCATCCACGGATGATTATAAGGTGAATGCTATCTTGGGGTGTAAGGTGATACGTGGCAAAAAAATTTATTTGGTGGATTGGAAGGACTATGGTCCAGAGGACAGGTCCTGGTAGCCTGCTGAGCACATTCGTGCTCTGCAACTCATTGCTGCCTTCGAACGTAGCGAGGCCCAAGGAGGATGGTACTAGGGGGGAGGTAATGTTAGGTGTCGAGTTCCCATCGCTGCACAGGGGGAATCTCGAACCACCTCCACTGCGGTCTCCCAGCTGCAGTGGGGCCTGCTCAGTGGAGACATCGGTCCCAGTGTCTGGCTCAGCCTTTGTAACCAGCACTGTTCTGCTGCGAGCGGACTTTCCTGGGACTAAGTCCTGCTTTTCCCCTACTGAGCATGCCCAAGGGACGACCTCTCATTGGAAGTCGGGGGTCACATGCTCAGGTCCTGAAGCAGTTCCTTTTGGACCACTAAAAGGGTCCTGGAGAGCTTCCTCTGTAAAAGGTTCACATGACTGCATGGCCATGCGCTAGTTTCAACCTATGTTCATGAGTGTATGAGCTTAGACATTTTGTGGTCTGTGTCAGCATGTGCTCGGGGTCAGCTGTAAGCCGTTAGAATTCCGGCACCTCCGAAGAGGAGTTTGTTCGTGTGAATTTAGGGCTGGCATTTAGCCACTAGAATTCTGGCACCTCCGGAGAGGAGTTGTTTGTGTGCTGTTGCTGACTGTATGACTACTGTATGCTACCTGCTCTGTAGTGAGCTTTGATCCTCTGTGAGATTAACAGAGCACAGCGTTACCTGTAATCTCGGTGACTCTACGAAGCAGCAGAGTTCGCTAATATACAGACTGGGTTACGGTACCCGTGTCTATTCAGATGTAGTACCGCCATATAGTGCTGCCATTTACTAGCAGCACTCCTGCACGATGGACCACGGGCTGCGAACGCACCTATACTATCTCTATATTTACTTGGTGCATTCCGCCAGCCTTAATAGTCTCCCACATCACAACCATAGTGGTGATAGAGCTTCACAGGTCCCCCACATCACATCCACAGTTGTGATAGGGTATTACATGTTCCGCATTGTAACGACCCAATCAGCGGGTCCGTCTGACCCCAGGAATTTCTCTGTTTCCCGCAATCTATCTTACCTTGTCTGCACTCGTGCTATGTTCCTTTGGGCTTCAGTGTCTTCCTGATGTGTCTCCTCTGCCTCCTCACTTCTAGGTGGCGAGGGAGCAAGCATAGGATGTGCGCGGCTGTCAAATGATTTAAAGGACCTGTGCTTCCCTTTTCCTGTAATTGCCTCTCAGCCAATCACTGAGAGGCCTGTCTATACATAAAGTCCTCAATTCCTTTGGGAAGTCCCTGGGCAACTTTGTGCTTTGTTCTTTGTTGCTGTTCTCAGGTCCCAGACCAGAGTCTGCTTGTTCTGCCTTGCCTCCCTTTATACTAATATTCAGTGTTTTCCCCTAGTACTGAGGATCTGCCTACCTTCTATGTACCTGCGGACTCTGACGGTACCCTCTGGATCTTCCATTTCACCTTCCTGGGATCCCTGGATCTCTCACTCACCTCCTCTCAGTTCTACTGTTCCTCTTGGGCCTGATCCTCTGGTCTTGGAACTGTTGCACTTGAGCCTCCCTGCTTGTTCAGGGAAAATCCCTGATATTGGGGTTCGCTCGCCGGAGCTCACTCGGGGGAATTTGGTGTTTCAGTCCAGAGGGTTCTCCCTTGTAGGCTCTCCTATCTAAGTATCTAAATAAAGCCTTGCTATTCATCTGATGCCCTTGTTCGGGTGGCTCGTTGGGTTCACTGTTGTGAATTCTGTTGTGGGTTCTGCTCTTAGGCTCCCTCCGGTGGTTATAAGTGGTAGTGCTGCTGTTTGTCCTTCACAACAGTCATCAGCTGCTTCCACTTTGGACGGGGCTATGTAGTCTGGCTCCTTCCTTTAGTGAGTGCCAGTTGTCCATTGTTTTCTAGGGATCCACATCTCTGCTTGGTTTCTCCTTCTGGATGGTCCAAATCATCAAAGATAAGTCCTGGCTCTGTTTTTGAAGTCCACATGCGGTGGACTTAATAAGTTCTGTGAATTGCTATGTTTTTTCTTGTCCAGCTTTGTCTGTGTTAAGATTTATTCAGCCAAGTTGGAAGCTCTGGAGTCACAGAGTTACCCTCCATGCCTTTAGTTAGGTGTGGAGATTTTTGTATTCTCTGTGGTGGATTTTGTAGTATGTTTTATACTGACCGCACAGTACTCTCTCCTGTCTTTTCTTTCTAGGTAGCGTGGCCTCCTTTGCTAAATTCTGTTTTCAGTCTGCGTTTGTAATTTCCCTCTCCTCTCACATTCAATATTTGTGGGGGGCTGCCTTTCCTTTGAGAATTTTCTCTGAGGCAAGATAGTATTCCTGTTTCTTTCTTTAGGTGTAATTAGTCCTCCGGCCGTGACGAGGTGTCTAGGGAGTGACAGGAACATCCCACGGCTACTTCTAGTTGGTGTGTTAAGTTCAGGGTCTGCGGTCAATATAGAGGCCACCTACTCCAGAGCTCGTCCATGCTGCTCCTAGGCCACCAGTTAATAACAGTACAACTGGCCAACAATGAGTTAACCGCATCTCAAAAGAAGGGAAAGAAAGTGCTGAGCCATTTTTTTTTTCTGTACTCTGTTGTGTTTTTTTTTCCCTCTTCACTTCTGGGTGGCTCAGGAGTTAGGCGTTGACATGGATGTTCAGGGACTTGCTTCTTGGGTGGATCAACTTGCTGCTAGAGTACAGGGTATTTCTGATTATATCGTGCAGACTCCTGTTTTAGAGCCTAGAATTTCTACCCCCGATCTGTTCTTCGGGGACAGGTCCAAATTTTTGAGCTTTAAAAATAACTGTAAACTGTTTTTTGCTCTTAAGCCCCGTTCCTCTGGTGATCCCATCCAGCAGGTAAAAATGGTCATTTCTCTGTTGCATGGTGACCCGCAGGATTGGGCATTTTCCCTGGAATCTGGGAATCCGGCCTTGCTTAATGTAGACACCTTTTTTCAGGCGCTTGGGTTATTGTATGATGAACCTAACTCTGTAGAGCATGCTGAGAAAACCTTGTTGGCCCTGTGTCAGGGTCAAGAAGCGGCAGAGTCATATTGCCAGAAATTCAGAAAATGGTCTGTGCTTACTAAGTGGAATGAGGATGCTTTGGCGGCAATTTTCAGAAAGGGTCTTTCTGAATCTGTTAAAGATGTTATGGTGGGGTTCCCCACGCCTGCAGGTCTGAGTGATTCTATGGCTCTGGCCATTCAAATTGATCGGCACTTGCGTGAGCGCAGAGTTGTGCACACTATGGCGTTGTCTTCCGAGCGGAGTCCTGAGCCTATGCAGTGTGATAGGATTGTGTCTAGAGTGGACCGCCAAGGATTCAGACGTCAGAATAGGTTGTGCGTTTACTGCGGCGATTCTGCTCATGTTATTTCTGATTGCCCTAAGCGTGCCAAGAGAATCGCTAATTCCGTTACTATCAGTACTGTACAACCTAAATTTCTGTTATCTAAGACCCTGATCTGCTCATTATCGTCATTCTCTGTCATGGCATTTGTGGATTCAGGCGCCACTTTAAATTTAATGGACTTAGAATTTGCCAGACGTTGTGGTTTTTCCTTACAGCCTTTGCGGAGTCCTATCCCTTTGAGGGGGATTGATACTACACCATTGGCTAAAAATAAACCTCAGTTTTGGACACAGTTAACCATGTGCATTGCGCCAGCCCATCAGGAAGATTGTCGCTTCCTGGTGTTACATAATTTGCATGATGCTGTTGTGCTGGGGTTTCCATGGTTACAGGTACATAATCCGGTTTTGGATTGGAAATCTATGTCTGTGACTAGTTGGGGTTGTCAGGGGGTTCACGATGACGTTCCTCTGATGTCAATTTCCTCCTCCCCCTCTTCTGAAATTCCTGAGTTTCTGTCAGATTTCCAGGATGTTTTCGATGAGCCCAAGTCCAGTTCCCTTCCACTGCATAGGCTATGATTGTGCTATTGATTTGATTCCAGGCTGTAAGTTTCCTAAGGGCCGACTTTTCAACCTGTCTGTGCCTGAACATGCCGCCATGCGGAGCTATGTAAAGGAGTCTTTGGAGAAGGGGCATATTCGGCCATCTTCTTCTCCATTGGAAGCAGGGGTTTTTTTTGTTGCCAAGAAGGATGGCTCCTTGAGACCCTGTATTGATTATCGCCTCTTGAATAAGATCACGGTCAAATTCCAATACCCTTTGCCTTAGCTTTCTGATTTGTTTGCCAGAATTAAGGGGGCTAGTTGGTTTACTAAGATTGACCTTCGAGGGGCATATAATCTGGTTCGTATTAAGCAGGGTGACGAATGGAAATCTGCGTTTAATACGCCCGAGGGCCATTTTGAGTATCTTGTGATGCCATTCGGACTCTCTAATGCCCCATCTGTGTTTCAGTCCTTCATGCATAATATTTTTCGGAATTATCTTGATAAATTCATGATTGTATATTTGGATGATATTTTGATTTTTTCAGATGATTGGGAGTCTCATGTGAAACAAGTCAGGATGGTATTTCAGGTCCTTCGTGACAATGCCTTGTTTGTGAAGGGGTCTAAGTGCCTCTTTGGAGTACAGAAGGTTTCTTTTTTGGGCTTCATTTTTTCTCCATCATCTATAGAAATGGATCCGGCTAAGATTCAGGCCATTCATGATTGGATCCAGCCCACATCCGTGAAGAGTAGTGTTGAGCGATACCGTCCGATACTTGAAAGTATCGGTATCGGAAAGTATCGGCCGATACCGGCAAAGTATCGGATCCAATCTGATACCGATACCCGATACCAATACAAGTCAATGGGACTCAAGTATCGGATGGTATTCCTGATGGTTCCCAGGGTCTGAAGGAGAGGAAACTCTCCTTCAGGCCCTGGGAACCATATTAATGTGTAAAAGAAAGAATTAAAATAAAAAATATTGCTATACTCACCTCTCCGAGGGAACCGGCAGCGTTGTTTGCTTAAAATTCGCGCTTTTCTTTCCTTACGTGAAGTCCCGGCTTTGTGATTGGTTGCGTCGCAGTCACATGGGCGACGCAACCAATCACAGCAAGCCATGACGTAATTTCAGGTCCTTAAGGATTTTAAAATTACGTCCCGGCTTTGTGATTGGTTGCGTCGCAGTCACATGGGCGACGCAACCAATCACAGCAAGCCGTGACGTAATTTCAGGCCCTTAAGGATTTTAAAATTACGTCCCGGCTTTGTGATTGGTTGCGTCGCAGTCACATGGGCGACGCAACCAATCACAAGCCGTGACGTCACGGGAGGCTGGACACGCGCGCATTTTAAAATGCGCGCTTGTCCAGCCTCCCGTGACGTCCCGGCTTGTGATTGGTTGCATCGCGGTCAACCAATCACAAGCCGGGAGGCTGGACACACGCGCATTTTAAAATGCGCGCTTGTCCAGCCTCCAGTGACGTCCCGGCTTGTGATTGGTTGCGTCGCGGTCAACCAATCACAAGCCGGGAGGCTGGACACGCGCGCATTTTAAAATGCGCGCTTGTCCAGCCTCCCGTGACGTCCCGGCTTGTGATTGGTTGCGTCGCGGTCAACCAATCACAAGCCGGGAGGCTGGACACGCGCGCATTTTAAAATCTGACCCCGATGAGACTATGGAGCCCCGTCACGAACGCTATAGCACCGGCTTACATGGTGACCCAGAGGAAGGTGCACAGAACATAGAAGAGGAGGTCATAGATGACCCAGTTGTTGACCCTGATTGGCAGCCATTGGGGGAACAGGGTGCAGGTGGCAGTAGCTCTGAAGCGGAGGAGGAGGAGCCGCAGCAGGCATCAACATCGCAACAGGTTCCACCTGGCAGCCCCGTATCTGGCCAAAAATGTGTGGCAAAACTAAAACCAGTTGTAGGACAGCATGGCCATCAGGTTAAAGTAGCTCAGTGTGCAATGCCTGAAAAGGTATCCGATAGGAAGAGTGCAGTCTGGAATTTTTTTAACCAAGATCCCAATGATCAGCGCAGTCATCTGTAAGAAATGCTCAAGGACCTTCAGCAGAGGTCAGAATGTTAAAAATGTAAATGCAAGTTGCATGCATAGACATTTAACCACCATGCACTTGCAAGCCTGGACAAACTACCAAACGTCCCTTAACGTTGTAGCACCCTCTCACAATGAAGCTAGTCAGCAACGCGACATCCCTTCCCTCATTGTAAGCCCACCGTTTACCACACCACCTGCAGGTAATGTTGCAGTTTCGTCGCAAGGCCAAAGCACTCAGGGAATCACCAGGTTCGTGGTCGGAAAAACTGTATGTAGGGCACCATCAAGAATACCATCACCAACCCTCTCTCAGTCACCCATGTCCACCGGCACCCCCGCTAGTTCCACCGTATGCAGCTCTCCAGTCCAGCTCACCATACATGAGACTCTCGTTAGGAAAAGGAAGTACTCATCCTCGCATCTGCGTACACAGGGTTTGAACGCCCACATAGCTAGACTAATCTCGTTAGAGATGATGCCCTACCGGTTAGTTGAAACCAAAGCTTTCAAAGCCCTGATGGACTACGCTGTACCATGCTACAAGCTACCCAGTCGACACTTCTTTTCGAGAAAAGCAATCCCAGCCCTCCACCAGCATGTAAAAGACTGCATTGTCCATGCGCTCAGGCAATCTGTGAGTAGAAAGGTGCACCTGACAACAGATGCATGGACCAGTAGGCATGGCCAGGGGCGTTACGTCTCCATCACGGCACACTGGGTTAATGTGGTGGATGCAGGGTCCACAGGGGACAGCAATATTGGGACAGTTCTGCCTAGCCCACCATCTAGGGAACAGTTGGCTGTAGGCGTTTGTCCTCCCTCCTCCTCGTCCTCCAGCAGAAGCGAGAGCTCGTCCACAGACCGCAGTTGCATGACCACTCCATCCGCAGCTGCCACTGTTGCACACGAGGTGTCCAATTATGGAACAGCTAGTGGCAAGCGTCAGCAGGCTGTATTGGCAATGAAGTGTTTGGGCGACAACAGACACACCGCGGAAGTTCTGTCCGAGTTCTTGCAGCAAGAAACTCGGTCATGGCTGGGCACTGTACATCTTGAGGCAGGCAAGGTAGTGAGTGATAACGGAAGGAATTTTATGGCTGCCATAGCCCTTTCACAACTGAAACACATTCCTTGCCTGGCTCACACCTTAAACCTGGTGGTGCAGTGCTTCCTGAAAAGTTATCTGGGGTTACCCGACCTGCTGCTGAAAGTGCGCACACTTTGCTCTCACATCCGCCGTTCACCCGTACACTCCAGCCGTATGCAGAACCATCAGCGGTCTTTGAACCTTCCCCAGCATCGCCTAATCATCGACGTTGCAACAAGGGGGAAACTCCACACTGCACATGCTCATAGACTGTGCGAACAGAGGCGTGCTGTTATGTATTTGTGGGAGGATACACATACACGGGCAGGCAGTTGGATGGCAGACATGGAGTTGTCAGCTGTGCAGTGGTCGAAGCTCCAAGACCTGTGTCAAGTCCTTCAGTGTTTTGAGGAATGCACACGGCTGGTTAGTTCAGGCAACACCGTAATAAGCATGAGCATCCCCCTAATGCGTCTGCTGATGCAAAGTTTGACGCACATAAAGGAACAGGCGTCTGCAGCCGAGGACGAGGGAAGCCTTGATGACAGTCAGCCATTGTCTGCTCAGGGAAGTCTACAGGACGAGGTGGCGGGCGAAGAGGAGGGGCACGAGGAGGATGATGGGGATGACTATTTTTTGGATGAGGAAGCTTCTCAGGGGCAATAGAAACTGCTGGCGGTGCAAGGCCGGGTTCAGGGTTTTTGAGGGAGACAAGTGACGTTGATTTGCCAGAAAGTGCTCCTTAACCCAGCATATGCACTGACTTGACAACTGGAACATTGGCCCACATGGCGGATTATGCCTTGCGTATCCTCAAAAGGGACCCACGCATTATAAAAATGATGACATATGATGATTACTGGTTGGCCTGCCTCCTTGATCCTCGCTATAAAGGCAAATTGCAAAATATCATGCTACATGAGAACCTCGAACAGATATTGGCAACCAAACAAGCTACTCTTGTAGACCGTTTGATTCAGGCATTCCCAGCACACAGCGCAGGTGATGGTTCTCACACGAGCTGCAGGGGGCAACAGGGCAGAGGTGTTAGGGTGTTAGAGGTGCACAGATCAGAAGTGGCGTAGGACAGAGGGGTTTTCTGACCAGGTTGTGGAGTGATTTCGCAATGACCGCAGACACGACAGGTACAGCAGCATCCATTCAAAGTGACAGGAGACAACATTTGTCCAGTATGGTTACTAACTATTTTTCCTCCATTACCGATGTTCTCCCTCAACCGTCATTCCCCTTTGATTACTGGGCATCCAAAATAGTCACCTGGCCTGAATTGGCTGAATATGCATTGCAGGAGCTTGCTTGCCCAGCAGCTAGTGTGCTATCAGAAAGAGTATTCAGTGCTGCTGGTTCAATACTGACTGAAAAAAGGACTCGTCTTGCTACCCAAAATGTTGATGATCTAACCTTCATTAAAATGAACCACTCATGGATTTCAAATTATTTTGCCCCACCTTTCCCGGCTGACACCTAGCTTTCCTGTAAAAAGGTCTTGCTTTGGGACTGGTGTTACTGACTGTTCCAATCTCTTAATTTGCAGCTGCTGTTTGTCCAGCATACGACATGTTTACACCTCCCTAAATGGCCTAACTGCCCCCACGGGCCGTGGTCTCGCCACTTGTCACAAGCACCCGTCAGAGTGCCGTTTGTCTGAAGAGGTGGGTGTGCTCACTTTTGGTCGACGGCACTGGCACTGGGTCCCTCATAGTACAATGAAGTGTCTCTGGCGGTGGTGGCGCGCACCCAACGTCAGACACACCGTTGTAACATGAGGAGCCCTGGGCTTGTACCGCCAGCCAGGAGAGAGTGTCCCCCCCAAGGTCAAACAGTTTTCTACCACTTGCAAAATTATCTGTCGCTGCTCCACCACTGTTTAGTCTATGCGCTGAAATCCTTCCATGCCTGGATCAGACAATAACAATTTGTTGACATGTATGATGCAAGTTTAAATAGTCAGGGGCCCTGTCCTACATTTACACCAGTAAATACTTTGCGCCAAATTACAATGTCTGAAAGTCAGCATAGGAGCACACCCCTGTACCTAAGTATGCCACCCTTTTTTTTTGGGTTTTGTTTTTGTTTGGGATACATTAACATCAATTTTGGTTTTGGGACTCGGAATACTTACTGTGTCAGACACTCCTTCCAATTGTCCTTCGCTGACCACACCAATGCTGCCTGTGTACCCCTGCCACCTAATGGAAGCTGCATAGAGCCTATTTTATTATTTTAGGCCTAGGAATTCTGTCTGCAGTCCCTCCTTCCAATTGTCCTGCGTTGACCACACCAATGCTGCCTGTGTACCCCTGCCACCTAATGGAAGCTGCATAGAGCCTATTTTACAATTTTAGGCCTAGGAAGGCTGTGTACGGTCCCTCCTTCCAATTGTCCTCCACTGACCACACCAGTGCTGCCTGTGTACCCCGGCCACCTAATGGAAGCTGCATAGAGCCTATTTTACTATTTTGGGCCTAGGAATTCTGTCTGCGGTCCCTCCTTAAAATTGTCCTCCACTGATCACACCAATGCTGCCTGTGTACCCCTGCCACCTAATGGAAGCTGCATAGAGCCTATTTTATTATTTTAGGCCTAGGAAGTCTGTCTGCGGTCCCTCCTTCCAATTGTCCTACGTTGACCACACCAATGCTGCCTGTGTACCCCTGCCACCTAATGGAAGCTGCATAGAGCCTATTTTATTATTTTAGGCCTAGGAAGTCTGTGTGCGGTCCCTCCTTCCAATTGTCCTCCACTGACCACACCAATGCTGCCTGTGTACCCTGCCACCTAATGGAACCTGCATAGAGCCTATTTTACTATTTTGGGCCTAGGAATTCTGTCTGCGGTCCCTCCTTCCAATTGTCCTCCGCTGACCACACCAATGCTGCCTGTGTACCCCTGCCACCTAATGGAAGCTGCATAGAGCCTATTTTATTATTTTAGGCCTAGGAAGTCTGTGTGCGGTCCCTCCCTCCAATTGTCCTCCACTAACCACACCAATGCTGCCTGTGTACCCCTGCCACCTAATGGAAGCTGCATAGAGCCTATTTTACTATTTTAGGCCTAGGAATTCTGTCTGCGGTCCCTCCTTCCAATTGTCCTCCACTGACCACACCAATGCTGCCTGTGTACCCCTGCCACCTAATGGAAGCTGCATAGAGCCTATTTTATTATTTTAGACCTAGGAAGTCTGTCTGCGTTCCCTCCTTCCAATTGTCCTACGTTGACCACACCAATGCTGCCTGTGTACCCCTGCCACCTAATGGAAGCTGCATGGAGCCTATTTTATTATTTTAGGCCTAGGAAGTCTGTGTGCGGTCCCTCCTTCCAATTGTCCTCCACTGACCACACCAATGCTGCCTGTGTACCCCTGCCACCTAATGGAAGCTGCATAGAGCCTATTTTACTATTTTGGGCCTAGGAATTCTGTCTGCGGTCCCTCCTTCCAATTGTACTCCACTGACCACACCAATGCTGCCTGTGTACCCCTGCCACCTAATGGAAGCTGCATAGAGCCTATTTTATTATTTTAGGCCCAGGAAGTCTGTCTGTGGTCCCTCCTTCCAATTGTCCTCCGCTGACCACACCAATGCTGCCTGTGTACCCCTGCCACCTAATGGAAGCTGCATAGAGCCTATTTTATTATTTTAGGCCTAGGAAGTCTGTGTGCGGTCCCTCCCTCCAATTGTCCTCCACTAACCACACCAATGCTGCCTGTGTACCCCTGCCACCTAATGGAAGCTGCATAGAGCCTATTTTACTATTTTGGGCCTAGGAATTCTGTCTGCGGTCCCTCCTTCCAATTGTACTCCACTGACCACACCAATGCTGCCTGTGTATCCCTGCCAACTAATGGAAGCTGCATAGAGCCTATTTTATTATTTTAGGCCTAGGAAGTCTGTCTGCAGTCCCTCCTTCCAATTGTCCTCCACTGACCACACCAATGCTGCCTGTGTACCCCTGCCACCTAATGGAAGCTGCATAGAGCCTATTTTATTATTTTAGGCCTAGGAAGTCTGTCTGCGGTCCCTCCTTCCAATTGTCCTCTGCTGACCACACAAATGCTGCCTGTGTACCCCTGAAACTAATTTAAAAATGCATACAGCCAACTTTTTAAGTTAACACATACTACCTTTGTCTGTCTGCGGCGCCACTCAATCATGCTGTCCTCCACTGAAAAAGCTGAACTTCAACCTTCAGGCTCTCATTAAGTAGTTGTTTATATAAGAAAGCAGTTGCCCTACTACTTTGGTTGGGTCCTAGTAACGGTGTCTGCTGCTCCTTGGTGTTCTCCTCCTCCTTGGTGTTCTCCTCCAGGTTTCCTTGTCTGAGCTTCAACCTTCAGGCTCTCATTAATTATTTTTTAATGTCACACTGCAGTTGGCCTACTACTTTGGTTGGGTCCTAGTAATTGTGTCTGCTACTCCTTGGTGTTCTCCTCCTCCTTGGTGTTGTCCTCCAGGTTTCCTTGTCTGAGCTTCAACCTTCAGGCTCTCATTAAGTATTTTTTAATGTCACACTGCAGTTGCCCTACTACTTTGGTTGGGGCCTAGTAACGGTGTCTGCCGCTCCTTGGTGTTCTCCTCCTCCTTGTTGTTCTCCTCCAGGTTTCCTTGTCTGAGCTGCAACCTTCAGGCTCTCATTAAGTATTTTTTAAGAAGGAAACTCCCGCCTACAAGACAGTTTTGACTGTATAAGGGGCTAAATGTTAAAACTGTTTCATCCAGCGTGTGCAAGATTCAAAACTTAAAGAGCAACCTTTCACTTGTGCAGCATTACAGCTGCACAAGGTGTGGCTCTTCCAGTTTGTAACACCTGAGGGGGGGGGGTTAAAGGTTACCTTTAAAATTGGTTCAATTAGGCTTCGGCCTACACTCTGCTCCCTCTCCTCCTGCTGTCCCTGGGCTCTAACACTGCCAGTTGGTGCCCGGAAGTCCTAGCTGCACAGAGAAAAACACCAGCCAATGTGTCAGTGGGTTTCAGCACCGCCAGCTGTTCCCCTGCTGTGTAGCTGGCAACGTGTCCTGCAAACGCCACGCAGACACAACAGACCTCCAAATGCCTCCAGTGCAGGCTTCGGCCTACACTCTGCTCCCCCTGCTGACCCTTTGCTCCAACACCACTAGTTGGGGCTCTAGGAAGACAAGCTTGAATAGTTCCCCATCCTGGTTCCAGTACCGTCAGCTGGTTCCGGGTAGAGCCTTTGGCTTAGGTGCCTCCTTCTGGGTATCCGAGTTCCACCAATGTCAGGTGGTCCTTGGTAGTGCTTTCAGGCACGGGTACCTCCTGCTTAGTAACCGGGTTCCAGTAACGTCAGCTGGTCCTTGGTAGTTCCATTGGCTCTTGGACCTTCGGCTACCCATCCGGGTTCCAGTACCGTCAGCTGGTTCTCAGCAGTGTCTTTTGCTCTTGTACCTTCTGCTCCCCATCCTGGTTCCAGTACCGTCAGCTGGTTCCGGGCAGAGCCTTTGGCTTAGGTGCCTCTCTCTGGGTATCCGAGTTCCACCAATGTCAGGTGGTCCTTGGTAGTGCTTTCAGGCATGGGTACCTCCTGCTTAGTAACCGGGTTCCAGTAACGTCAGCTGGTCCTCGGTAGTTCCATTGGCTCTTGGACCTTCGGCTACCCATCCGGGTTCCAGTACCGTCAGCTGGTTCTCGGCAGTGTCTTTTGCCCTTGTACCTTCTGCTCCCCATCCTGGTTCCAGTACCATCAGCTGGTTCCGGGCAGAGCCTTTGGCTTAGGTGCCTCCCTCTGGGTATCCAAGTTCCACCAATGTCAGGTGGTCCTTGGTAGTGCTTTCAGGCACGGGTACCTCCTGCTTAGTAACCAGGTTCCAGTAACGTCAGCTGGTCCTCGGTAGTTCCATTGGCTCTTGGACCTTCGGGTAGCCATCCGAGTTCCAGTTCCATCAGCTGTTTCTTGGCATTTTCTCAGCCTTCTTGTACCTTCTGCTACATTTCCAAGTTCAAGACCCTAAAGACGATGACCCGGAAGACCACCCCTAAGATGACAACGACACCAGAGACGACAACCACTGAGATGACGACGACCCTGGAGACGATGACCCTGAAGACCACCCCGATGACGACGACCCCGGAGACGACGACCCTGGAGACGACAACGACATGGGAGACCGAGAAACAGAAGAACAAGAGGCTGCAGAACAAAGAGCAGAAGAACATTAAGCATAACACTAAATATCAGAGCAAAAGATATTATCTAAATTATAAGCAGAAGAAGACTAAGCAGTGAATGGGGGTGAGTCCGTTCCTCCTCGTGGTGCCCCTGGATAAAGCCTGATGCTGCAGGCCAAACTGAACGCAGACAAATCTAACTCTTTTGTGACAGGCAGAACGGAAGGCGTAATTTTCAAACTTTTATAGATAACAACTACGGGAATGCCTGTCACAAATATGAATATGATGAAGAACTTGAATATGAAGAAGAAGAATAGTTAAATAAAAAAAATATGAACAATGTAACAAAAAAAAATTATAGGTTGAAGATGAAGAAGAAGATGAATAAGGTGAAGAAGAACTTGATGTCAAAGATGCTGATGATGATGAAGAAGAAAGTGTGGGAGAAGTAAAAAAGAGGGTGAAGGGCGTGGAAGTGGTGAAACATCAATATCTGACAAAATAAAAAAAATCTTAACATAGTCAATATCTTTGTAACTCCGAACGTCTTAAATTTTTTTTTAAATTTCTGCTATTCTATTTGATTGGGCTAAACCTCTATGCCTTTAATGTCTCCGCCACGTACCCCAATACATCCTACATTATTCTTAGTTGTTTTCCTTCATGTAGAATGAACCTACAAGGAAAGAAAGGGTTTATTTTAATTCCGATATTTTCGTCCCATTGACTTGCATTGGTATCGGGTATCGGTATCGGCGAGATCCGATATTTTTGCCGGTATCGGCCGATACTTTCCGATACCGATACTTTCCGATATCGGAAGGTATCGCTCAACACTAATAATAATCCTAGAGCCTGAAAAAAGGCATCTACATTAAGCAAGGCCGGATTCCCAGATTCCAGGGAAAATGCCCAATCCTGAGGGTCGCCACGCAGCAGGGAGATGACAATTTTAACCTGCTGAATGGGATCACCAGAGGAACGAGGCTTCAGAGCAAAAAACAGTTTACAGTTGTTTTTAAAACTCTAAAATTTGGACCTGTCCCCAAAAAACAAATCAGGAGTAGGAATCCTAGGCTCTAAAAGCGGAGTCTGAACAATATAATCAGAAATACCCTGTACCCTAGCAGCAAGCTGGTCTACACGAGAAACTAATCCCTGAACATCCATGCTAGCACAAGACTCCTCAGTCACCCAGAGGAAAAGAGGGAAGAAAAGACAAAGCAGGCTACAGAAAAAAAAATGGCTCTTTCTTCCCTTCTTCTGAGATGCATTTAACTCATTGTTGGCCAGTTGTACTGTTATGATCCGGTAACCTTGGAGCCACATGAGAGACTTTCTCAGGAGTAGGTGGTACCTGTACTGACCGCAAACCCTAAACTAACACCGCAACTAGAAGTAGCCGTGGGATGTACCTTACACGTCCTAGACACCTCGACACAGCCGGAGGACTAAATACCCCTATAGATGGAAATGGGAATTCTATCTTGCCTCAGAGCAGAACCCCAAAGGATAGGCAGCCCCCCACAAATATTGACTGTGAGTATAAGTGGAAAGACACACGCAGGCAGAAAAACAGGATTTAGCAAAAGAGGCACTTCTAGCTAGAAAAGGATAGGACAGAATTCTAAGCGGTCAGTATTAAAATCCTAAAAATATCCACAGCAGATAATACAAATATTCAACATCTAACTAAAGACATAGAAAGTTTATCTGCATCTCCTGAGAATCCAGCATGACTGAAAAATCCAAACAAAGTCTAAGGGTATGTGTCCACGTTCAGGAGTGCATCAGGATTTGGTCAGGATTTTTCATCAGTATTTGTAAGCCAAAACCAGGAGTGGGTGATAAATGCAGAAGTGGTGCATATGTTTCTATTATACTTTTCCTCTAATTGTTCCACTCCTGGTTTTGGCTTACAAATACTGATGGAAAATCCTGACCAAATCCTGATGCAATCCTGAACGTGGACACATACCCTTAGCTGGACAAAAACACAATGAATTGCACTGAATTGCAAAGCACACTGCATGTGTGCACAGAGACAAAAAAACAGACACTTATCTTAGCTGATTTGGCAGCAGGGGATGAGGAACCAGAGAGAGATGCAATCCCTCCAAGTACAATGGACAACTGGCATGGACTCATGGATCCTGCACACCTAAATACCTAATAGAGCTGCAATCAGCAGAAACACCTGCCCTGGATTACAACCCCAAGACAACTGCACTACCACCAACAACCACCGGAGGGAGCCCAAGAGCAGAATTCACAACAGGAATCACCGTCTGCCATACAAGACTGAGTTCTGTTTGCAGGAATACCTTCCGGAACAGGATACCATCTCGCAACTGGAGCCTCTCCCACTGGCGTAGCATCTTCAGTACTTAGGTGACATGGAGCTCCTCTCATGCTGATCGGGCATTTGTTCAGACACGACCCACCAATTTCCCGTGCCGCTGCCACCGTCTTGGCAGTCTCTCCAAAACCTGGAACCTCCACATCTTCCAGTTCTTCATCCTGGCTGGATGCTGGTTTGCGATAGTTTACTTGGGAGGGGGCATCCGCATGAACATTCTCAGGTCCTCTTTTATACAAAATTCTGTATTGGAACTTGGCCATTCGGGCTACCCAAAGCTGTTCTAGGGCACCTAACTTGACATTCTCGAGATGGGCCAACAGATTGTTATCGATGCGTACATGAACTTCTGAGCCAGCCAGATATTCCGAGAACTTCTCAGTCATTGCCCACACCAGTGCCAACAACTCCAGTTTAAATGAACTGTAGTTTTCTGGATTCCTTTCTGAGTCATGCAAAGACCGACTGTCGTATGTGATGACCCGTTCTTTCCCGTCCTGCATCTGCGATAGTACGGCCCCGAGGCCCTGCTGGCTCCCATTAGTGTGCAAGACGAACGGATGTGTGAAATCAGCATAGGCCAGCACGGGGGCCTCCGTCAAAGCCTTCTTCAAAGCCAAGAATGCCTCCTCCTGATGCTTCCCCCACTGTATGTTCCTGTTTTTGGCGCAAGAGGGCACTCCCCTCAACAACTCCTGGAGTGGATTAGCAAGGCAGGTAAAGTCTTTTACAAAGCGTCTGAAGTATCCTGTGAGTCCCAGGAACGCACGCACATCTTTCACAGTTTTTGGAGTTGGCCACTCTTGTACCGCAGCGATCTTCTCCTGGGAAGGCCTCACCCCCTAAGCGGAGACAACGTGTCCCAAGTATTCAATCTCGGTACGGAAGAGGTGACATTTCTGGGGTTTCACTTTCAAGCCATACTTCTGTAGTCAACTTAGAACTTGCTCTAGTCTCTGCAGATGCTCCTCAAAGATGGGGCAAAGACGATGATATCATCCAAGTAGATCAAAGTGGCTTCAAAGATCAGGTCTCCCAGACATCTCTCCATGAGTTGCTGAAATGTTCCTGGGGCGTTTGCTTGGCTGAAGGGCATCCGGTCGAACTCATACAGTCCCATCGGAAGGATGAAAGCCATCTTGGCTCGGTCTTGCTCAGACATGGGCACCTGCCAGTAGCCGCTGGCCAAGTCTAACGTGGAGAAATATCTGGCATTCCCTAGTGCCATCAGGGACTCCTCTATCCTGGGCAGTGGGTATGAGTCCCGCACTGTGCAAGCGTTGAGCCGGCAATAGTCCACACAGAACCGCAGGGACCCGTCTTTCTTTCTCACCAAGACTATAGGGGCAGCCCACGGGCTCTGACTCTCGCGTATAACTCCCTTCTTCAGCATGTGTAACAGCATTCCCTTCACCTCCTGGTACATCTGTGGGGGTATTTGGCGGTACCGTTCCCGGATTGGTGCTGCATCCCCAGTGGGTATCTCATGGGTGATGGCCGTGGTACGTCCAAAGTCATCTTCATCTTTGGCAAACTGAAATTTCCCCAATACAGCTTCCACCTGAGGTACCTGCTGCAGAGTAAGTTCTGAGAGCTCTGCCCTCATGCATTCCAGTATCTGGTGCCCTTCTTGCAGTAATCTGGGCCTCCTCCACTTTGACGGTCACCTGCCACGGATCTTCTGGCCTTGCAGTCAGCTGTACCACCTCAGTGGGGACCAACTCGTCTGGGAGGCCCAGGACTTGAGCGACTTCGCTTCTAGGAGGCAAAGTTGTATCTGTCTCCCCCATATTGATGCAGCATACAAGGACAGTTCCATCCTGCACTGTAGCCAGGGACCGTGCGACCAATATTCCTGAGGGCAGCTGGTCGGCTCTGCTGGGCTCAATTTGGACTTCGACCCCTTCCAGCGGGATGCCAGCTCGTACTGGAAGGGGAAGCACCATCTGCCCAGGGGGCAACACTCGATTGACTGAGGCAGGGGCGACGACTTTGCCGAGTTCCTTTCCGTCGCTGTATGCTTCCCGGACCTGGGTGATCCATATCAGTTGCTGAAAGACCCTTCTCTGGGGGGATTGGTCGCTCCATTGTTGCAGGAACTGTTCTGGGGACTCATTGAAAACAAGGCTTCTGAGGTCTTTTAACACATTCATGCCCAGGGTCACGGTATGGTCTTTAGCTACCTCTCCATCCACCAGTACCACTCCTCTTCTCCCGAGGTCTTTTCTGCAGACCTCTATGTTCATCCATACCACCCCTGTGACCGGGATAGGCAAGTGATTGGCCGCCATAAGTTTGATCACAGGGCCCCATTCGGGTCGGAGCGCCTCTGTGAAGTGACGGCGGAAATATCTCTCAGGCATGGTGGTCACTTGTGAGCCAGTGTCTGTCAAGCATCGCACTGCTCTTCCACTGATTTCTGCCCAGACCAGAGGGCATGTGGAAACAAGGCTGTCGGGACTTTTACTCCTCCTCCTCTGTTCTTCATGCTCTGAGCGGTGCCCCTCAAGCTCAGAGCCACCTAGTTTAAAGGAGGGCGCGGGGATGGTCGGCTCCACCGGGGACACCATCAAGCAATGTGGCCGGATTCTCCACAAGTGTAGCATGTAAGAGGGCTTCTCTTCCTGGTAGTTTCACCCTCCCTTCAGGGGGCAACTTCTCTGTCTCGCACAAGAGGGCTGGGCCCTTCTGCCAGAGTTCTTCTGGAGGCCGCCATTTCTTCACGGACCTGTCTAATCTCCATTCTCAGGTCCTCCACCCACTGGGGGATATTGCCTGCGGTGGTGGTTACCTCCCCACTCTGCACCCTTCCCAACAGCCCCGTCACTCCCTGTTCTTGTTCGCGCACACGCACCTCACTGCCAACCTCAGAGAAAGTCATGTCTGGCTTTACTCGCATGCGCTCTCGCAGTGCCTGTTTCATCATTGCATCACGCAGTCCTGTCACCAGCTGATCCCTGAGCACCACATCAACTGACCCAACCCCTACACCATCCTTTTGTCTGATAGAAGTCTGAAGCTCTTGTAGGGCATTCATGAATTGGGACACAGTCTCCCCTTCCCGTTGTACCCAATGAAACAGTCGCATGTGAAGTTCCCCTATGTCAGTGGGGTCCCTATGCATCTCCTCAAGTATGCGCAGCACTTTGTCCAGGGTATCTCTCTCCCAGGGGGACCTATGCATGACAGAATCCCACGCCTCCCCCTCCAGGGCCATCAATGCAATTTCTGCCTCCAGGGCTAGAGTCATGGGATGCATCTGCATCATTCCCCGGATACGCTCTGTCCAACTCCACAGCATTACATTGTTTCCAGTGAACCTTGGCAAATTATTCAACATAGCTCCCAGGGAAATGCTAGACCTGGGAACTTCCCCAGCTGCTTGGTCTGCCCTGTCCGTGTAACATCCTGCCGACTACGCCAAGTGTAATAGTTTGCAGGTACTGAGTATGTCACCATGGAACAGACAGACCAACAGTTGAGGGGTTTAATAACAGGAATCAGGTTCTCCTCGCAGGGAGGACGCAATGGAAAATAACTAGCAATAAAACAGTGCAAAAATATGGGAGTGAAATAATGCAACCAAAGCAAGCAGGATTTCTTGAGAAAAGAACACTTATCAGTCTGATGACGACTTGCTTGAAGGGTCGTCTTCTCCAACATAGGCGCCGAGAAACAGCGGCACTTGTCGTCCCTCTGTTGTCCGTGGGCTGAGTAGTCTCTAGGAGCCTGCTGCCTGGGGTTTCGGGAGTTAATGTGGTATGCACAGGCTCTGAGTCTTTCGCTTTTACAGCACAGCCAGGAATCAGGGGCTCTGCACTGTTAAGTCTATGTACCAGGAATCAGGGGCTCTGCACTGTTAAGTCACTGTACTAGGAATCACAGTCTCTGTACTGATACCGCGGGGACCAGGGGATCGAAGTCTCTGCACGGGCCAATGTCTCTACACGGGTCTCAAAGCGCCCCTCTCCAGTCACAGCAGAGTCTGCTTTATGTACTCACAAGATGCAGTCTTTCTGGGCAATCTCCCTGTATTTGTCCTCAGACTGGGAGCTCTCTCTCTCCCGTAGCGCAGCTGCTCCCTGCTGTGACCGCTGCTCATGCTGCTCTGTCCCCTGCACCCGTGCCTTTCCCGCTCTCTGCCCGCTTCCTTCCTGTCCCAGTCTCTAAGTCTGCCCTTTGGGAACCTGCAGCACAGCTCAATGGTTCCAGGCACAGAGCCGAGAAGGTAACCGCCCCAGACTCTTCTTGTGTTTTACCTCCTTACAGATTAATAGCAAACTGCAACAGGGTCTCACCTTCATTTTGATGCCGAGCAAATAACTTCTAGTGCAGTGTGCCCTCGAAAGTTGTGTCAGCAAATACATCCTAGAACACCCTGAGTTTAAAAATTTGTCTTAATTTGGTCAGCTGTAACAGCACTGTTTTTTTGCTTCCTCTTCCAATGTTTTCAGGGCTAACCCTATCTTCAAGTGTGAAACCACATAACTCAACTGAGCTGCTTTGTCCAGTATTTCTCGACAATTTCCTAATAGGAAATTAAATCCATTGAATTTTGCAGATGATTTATCAGAGCTCCCAAAGGTATAAAGTGGGCAGACCTGGATGGGAAAGCTGCACCTTATGTTGCAAAATTTGAATCCATCTGTGACAACACAGTATTTATTCTTTAGGGTATGTGCACACGTTGCAGATTTGGCTGCGGATCCACAGAGGATTTGGCCCTGCGGATCCGCAGCAGTTTTTCATGCGGTGTACAGTACCATGTAAATGTATGGAAAACCAAATCCACAGTGCACATGCTGCGGAAAATTCAGCACGGAAACGCTGTGGTTTATTTTTCGCAGCATGTCAATTCTTTGTGCGGATTCTGCAGCGTTTTACACCTGTTCCATAATTGGAATTCGCAGGTGTACAAAACCCAGGCGAAATCCTCACAGAATCTGCAGTAAATCTGCTGTGAATCCGCAGGTAGAATGCAGGGTTTTTTTCCTGAGGATTCTGCAGAATGAAGTGAAAGGGTGAGACTCTGTCATTTGCACCCTTCTATGTACTTGCTGGCACTGTACTATATGTTATTGACTGTTGGTGATGCAATAAAGTATCACCCCATTGTGTTAACTTCATAGAGTCATAGAATCATAGAATGGTAGAGCTGGAAGTGACCACCTGGGTCATCTGGTCCAACCCCCTGCTCAAAGTAGGATTCACTAAATCATCCCAGACAGATGTCTGTCCAGCCTCTGTTTGAAAACTTCCATGGAAGGAGAACTCACCACCTCTCGTGGCAGCCTGTTCCACTCATTGATCACCCTGTCAAAAAGTTTCATCCCATTGCTTCTAGTCTTTCCTTGTGCAAATGAGAATAAAGATGATCCTTCTACAATGTGACAGCCTTTGAGTTATTGGTAGACAGCTATTAAGTCTCCTCTCAGTCTTCTTTTTTGCAAGCTAAACATTCACAAATCCTGTAACCGTTCCTCATAGGACATGGTTTGCCGACCGGCCACCATTCTGGTCGCTCTTCTCTGAACGTGCTCCAGTTTGTTGATGTCTTTTTTATAATGTGGTGCCCTAAACTGGACACAGTATTCCAGATGAGATCTGACCAAAGAGGAGTAGAGGGCAATAATGACTTCACGTGATCTAGACTGTATGCTTCTGCTAATACATCCCAGAATTGCATTTGCATTTTTTGCTGCTGCATCACACTGTTGACTCATGTTTAGTTTACGATCTATTAGTATACCCAAATCTTTTTCACAAGTGCTGTTGTTTAGCCCTATTACTCCAATTCTGTATATGATTTTTTCATTTTTATTGCCCAGATGTAGTACTTTGCACTTTTCCTTGTTAAAAACCATTTTGTTAGTTGCTGCCCACTGCTCCAGTTTATTTATATCTTTTTGCATCCTCTCTCTCTTCTCTAGTATTAGCTATCCCTCCTAGCTTTGTGTCATCAGCAAATGTAATCAGTGTACCCTCAATTCCTTCATCTAAATCATTGATAAAGATGTTGAACAAAACAGTGCCCAGGACAGAAACCTGTGGTACCCAATTTGAGACAATCTTCCAACTGGATGTGCAGCCATTTACGACCACTCTTTGGGTCCGATCACTAAGCCAGTGTTATGAATTCACTTATCAGTTGCCTTGTCCATTCCATTCTTAGTATTTTTTTCAATAAGGATGGTGTGAGATACTTTGTCAAATGTTTTGCTGAAGTCAAGACGTACTTTATCTACAGCATTTCCCTGATCCACCCACTCAGTGATTTTATCATAGAAGGAAATTAAATTTGTCTGACATGACTTATTAGTTACAAACCCATGCTGACTCTGGGTAATCATTTCATTCTTATCAAGGTACTTACATACATGTTGTTTAATAATTTGTTCAAAGATATTTCCTGATATAGAAGTCAGACTCACTGGCCTATAGTTCCCTGGGTCCACCATCTTCCCCTTTTTGAACATAGGAACAACATTTGCTCTTCTCCAGTCTTCTGGGACTTCTCCTTTTCTCCAAGAATTGTCAAATATTATGGAGAGTGGTTCAAAAATTTCTTCTGCTATCTCCTACAGTACTCTGGGTTGAAATTCATCTAGACCTGGAGACTTGAATTCACTTATGTTAGCTAAATGTTTCCTCATTAACTAACTTTCTGTTGATAGATATCCTGGATTCTTCTATTCCTTTAAAAGGACAGTGAAGATCAGTTGATGTTACATTTCCTTTATGAGAGAAAACAGTTGCAAAATAGAAATTTAAAAGTTCAACCTTCTCAACCTCCTTTCATGCATTTCATCATTTTCATCCTGTAAAAATCCTATAGTATCTTTGACTTTTCTTGTCCTTTAGACATATCCCCAAAATCCTTTTTTATCGCTTTTGACATCTCTTGCAAACCTTAATTCATTGTCAGCTTTACTAATCTGATTTGTGCCCTGCAGGTTCTGGAGACAGCATTATATTCTTCTTTAGATATGCCTCCCTCTTTCCATTTGATAAACATTTCTTTCATCCTTTTTAGCATGTGTTTAAGTTCTGTGTTCATACATTCTGGTTTCCTTAAATGCTTCCTATTCTTCCCTCTTTTTTGGGGTTGTTATCGATTGTGCTTTGAGAATCTCATTTTTCAAGATTTCCCATCCTTCCTGGACATTTTTGTCCTTAAGGATATCTAACCATTGGATCCCTCCGATTTATTTTCTGAATCCCTTAAGATCTGACTGCGCCTGCGCGGCCGCCCTGCTTGTGATTCCCAGCCCTGCAGTGACTTATGATTTATTCACATTGTGGGGCTGGGAATCACAGGCAGGGCGGCCGCGCAGGCGCAGTCAGCTGGGCTGCACATGAGGAAAGATGGGCAGCGCTCACTGCGCCTGCACCAGGCAGGGGAAAAGAGCGCAGGCACCGGCTATTTTGAAAACAGCGGTGAGGAGGAGGCGGCGCCAAGAAGATGTGAGTGACAGCTGTGTGCTGTCTGAAGCAGGGGGGAAACGCCGGCCTCCTTGACTGAAGACCACGTATTTCTGACAAATTAAAAAGCGGATTATTTCTCTAGTTACAGCACCCAGAACTAAAAGAGCCACCTTGTCAGAATGCAGCATTACTGCTGCACAAGGTGGCTCTTTTAGTTTCAAACGACTGGGGGGGGGGGGGCGTGACAGGTTCCCTTTAAGTCTGTTTCTTGCAAGTAAGTTGTATCCTTCTAGCCTTGTATTCCAATCATGTGTATCGTCCCACCAAGTTTCAGTGATTTTAATGACTTCATATTTCTTCTCCTGTGTTAGTAGTTCCTATTCTCTTTGTTTGTTGCCCACGCTTTGTGCATTTGTATAGAAACATTTTAGTTTGTGATTGGCTTCTCTTTCTCAAATATTTTTATTATTTAGATTTTTTTATCTTTGTGCTTCCTTTCCACTTCTACTAGCAAAGTTCTCAATAGTATTTGTCAGCTGTATGGCTTTTTCTAGTGTTTTGCGTCCCTTCCCACTTTGATCTAGGTTAAAGCTCTCCTGATGAGTGTAGCAAGGCGACTTCCAAATACATGTTTTCCAGTCTTCATTCTGTGTTGTCTGAGAAGTATTCTGCCCACGAGGAAGGAGAACATGTGTTCAGTGGGATGGGCCTTGGTCCGTGTGGTCTTTCTAAAGACAGCCAGGTTAGCGGACAAGAGCACCCACTGATTCTCGCGTCTCCACAGCATCCTACGCCAAATGTAAGATGCAGGGGATAGGCAACAATGACACTGAGACTCGATTATTTATAACAATGGTTCACTGATAAAGTCTCTTTAACTGAATTGGAGCAAAACTGGGGCAACAGACCGACAATGGCAATAACTCAGTCACTGAATTCTTGCTGTCACAGACTGTTGTTCTCTGGGTCTTGATGCAATGACCTCTAAGCTGCCCTTTTGGTCCTGCACTGCAGCTTTTCCATGTGTGCTTTAAGGTGGTGCACCCTTGATTACTGCTGTCCTGTACAAAGTCTCTTTCTGTACCTCTTCACTATGTATGGCTGCCATCTCCTCGGAGCAGTCACAATCTGTCTTTTGCTTCCACAATACTGCTGGAGCATCCAACCAGTCGCTGTGATGCTGCCAGTTACTATATTTCTCTCTGTTCCTCAGGACACACATTTTGACATTTACACCTAATAAAATCTTCCCTCACTATATCCAAAAGTAAAGTTTCTAGCTTCTTTACTGGGCACTAGATAAAGGTTTTGGCTCCACCTACTGGCCACTGCGGGTAAATCTTTCTTGCATGTTCACCAGTAAGCACTAAATAATAATAATAATATATATTGTTGCACCCTTTCCATGTGTTACAAAATTACTAACTCATGCATGCACTACTGTATACTGAGTACATTCTCTACTATATTCATAGAATAAAATTATTGTGAATATATTGATTTTACTAATGATATTAGAAAAAAGTACAAGTGGAAAAATAGATTCCACATTCTGCAACACTGACAGATTTTTACTATGCATAAATTCTGTTCACCTAAATACGGAACTGTTTCATGTGTTATGAGTCTGATAGGGTGAGAGCTATGGTATCAAATAATGAATTTGCATTTTATTTGAAATAACCGCTGTTTGGCAATGTAGTAATTTATTAGAGGACAAGCTCTTGTTGATAAAAATAGTTGTATATTTTATTTTTGCACATCTTCAGCTATAGTATTAGCAGTGAATTTTGTATAAGCCTCTACAGTATTCTAGTTTTAGGCAAAAAAAAAAAAAACCCTGAAAATGTATATATTTTCCACAATTTTTTTTGTTTGTTATAAACTGCATAATGGCAGACATCACTGAAAGCTGCTTCAGTAATTAGGGATCCTATAGTCTTTAAGAGGTCTTCTTTTAGATGGAAATTTGTTTAGTGTCATAAGATGGTTGCTGACTTGGTCGTTAGAATACTAAATAAGTGTGGATAGTGTAGTAGAGTTTTAAATGTATTATCTTTTCCTTACGTTCATGGTACCTGTGACATTGTTAAAAATTTCTGCAAGTGTTGATTTTGCTATGAAAATGACTGCAATATGATAAACTATTTCAATAATCTTTGGTAACACTAAATATTCTAAATATTCAGTGGTATGCATAATTGTAGAAAATTGTTCAGAAATATTGTAATATTGATGGATTCATAACTAATTAATGGGGTGTATCATCTTCTTTCTTCAGGAGCACTTCTAGACATTCCGGCTTCCTGCTTGCTGGGGGGTTAGAACACTACTTAATGATTGACAGCTCAGTCAGTAGCATGATCGGGCCAATGGCCTGAATAGAGCGCTTTCCCATGTTCCATCTGTAAACAGGTATGAGGATTCAGCGGCACAGAGGACAAGGACTCAGTTGTTTAAAAAGAACATATTATTTGTTACGATTTACACAACCAACAAAGCAAGTCAAAATTCAAAATTACAATTTTACATTAACAATAGTTCAGGCTACTTAAGGTTATCACTGTGCTCTCTCAAACCTGTACCTACCAGTCTAACCCTAAATGTGCAAAATAAACTTAGAGCAGGCAGATAATATATGTGCACATATATAAAATACAAATAGAGAAAAAGACCAGAACAGCCAAGCAAGTGTGAACAGGCGCCAACCAAGAAAAGCATATAAGTTGAAAAAAGATAAAGGTTGCACCATGATTTACAAAAAATGATTACTCAAGAACATTGAGAATGCATTACTGTCATAGAAAATGGGGAAAAAAGGGAAAAAGCGCTATATAATATACACATGAAATATTTATCTGCAAAAATTGCTATGAGAAAAGGAAGGTACTTGCGCATCGATTGGCCAATATACAGAACTTAACAAAAAAGTGTGAAACAACTGAAAATATGTCTTACATTCTAGGTTCTTCAAAGTAGCCACCTTTTGCTTTGATGACTGTTTGCACACTCTTGGCATTCTCTTGATGAGCTTCAAGAGGTAGTCACCGGGAATGGTTTTCACTTCACAGTTGTGCCATGTCAGGTTTAATAAGTGGGATTTCTTGCCTTATAAATGGGGTTGGGACCATCAGTTGTTTTGTGCAGAAGTCTGGTGGATACACAGCTGATAATCCTACTGAATAGACTGTTAGAATTTGTATTATGGCAAGAAAAAAGCAGCTAAGTAAAGAAAAACGAGTGGCCATCATTACTTTAAGAAATGAAGGTCAGTCAGTCCGAAAAATTGGGAAAACTTTAAAAGTGTCGTCAAGTGCAATGGCAAAAACCATCAAGCGTTACAAGAAACCGGCTCACATGAGGACCGCCCCAGGAAAGGAAGACCAAGAGTCATCTCTGCTTCTGGTGATAAGTTTATCCGAGTCACCAGCCTCAGAAATTGCAGGTTAACAGCAGCTCAGATTAGAGACCAGGTCAATGCCACACAGAGTTCTAGCAGCAGACACATCTCTACAACAACTGTTAAGAGGAGACTTTGTGCAGCAAGCCTTCATGGTAAAATAGCTGCTAGGAAACCACTGCTAAGGACAGGCAACCAGCAGAAGAGACTTGTTTGGGCTAAAGAACACAAGGAATGGACATTAGAACAGTGGAAATCTGTGCTTTGGTCTGATGAGTCCAAATTTGAGATCTTTGGTTCCAAACACCGTGTCTTTGTGCGACGCAGAAAAGGTGAACGGATGGACTCTACATGCCTGGTTCCCACCGTGAAGCATGAAGGAGGAGATGTGATGGTGTGGGGGTGCTTTGCTGGTGACACTGTTGGGGAACTTATTCAAAATTGAAGGCATACTGAACCAGCATGGCTACCACAGCATCTTGCCGCGGCATGCTATTCCATCCGGTTTGCGTTTAGCTGGACCATCATCTATTTTTCAACAAGACAATGACCCCAAACACACCTCCAGGCTGTGTAAGGGCAATTTAACCAAGAAGGAGAGTGATGGGGTGCTACGCCAGATGACCTTGCCTCCACAGTCACCAGACCTGAACCCAATTGAGATGGTTTGGGGTGCTGCTGGATCGCAGAGTGAAGGAAAAAGGGCCAACAAGTGCTAAGCATCTATGGGAACTCCTTCATTATTGTTGGAATACCATTCCCGGTGACTACCTCTTGAAGCTCATCAAGAGAATGCCAAGAGTGTGCAAAGCAGTCATCAAAGCAAAAGGTGGCTACTTTGAAGAACCTAGAATATAAGACATATTTTCAGTTGTTTCACACTTTTTTGTTAAGAATATAATTCTACATGTGTTAATTCATAGTTTTGATGCCTTCAGTGTGAATGTACAATTTTCATAGTCATGAAAACACAGAAAAATCTTTAAATGAGAAGGTGTGTCCAAACTTTTGGTCTGTACTGTATGTGAACCCAATTAACACGTCAAGGCATCCTTTGCAAACTGGGTCCCTGTCCTGTTTTGTCACCTCTCCTGGGCAAAAAAGCCTACAATTTATGGGTCAAGAGGAGCCATGATTTTAAGTAGTTAGCTGGTCCACTCCTGACCCATAAATTGTAGGCTTTTTTGCAGTTTATCTGTGGCGCAGCTCACATCAGCGTTGATTTTATCAGCCGTAATCGGCATGGGTGTAAAATCACAGCAGTGTGATTGTCACTGAGACTCATATGAGACTCGCCAATGCAAGTCTATGGGTGCGAGAAAAGATCGCACTGTACTCGGACCATGCGAGTGCTGTCCGATTTTTACACACTGGTGTCCTTTGAAAAGCCGTTAATTCAAGTGCCTCATACAATAAAATCACAGAGTGACAAATTAGAATAGAATAGATAGAATAGATATATACACCTAGGATACATAGATATATAGATGTCAGTGACACACACATATATATATGCATAAACACTATCGTTCAAAGGTTAAGAATCACTTAGAAATTTTCCTAAGCTAACACTAAATGATTCAGAAATACAGTGAAGAGGTGACTCCAGGATGCTGGCCTTCAGGACATAGTGGCAAAGAAAAAGCCATATCTGAGACTGGCTACTAAAAGGAAAAGATTAATATGGGCCAAAGAACACAGATATTGGAAAGAGGAAGATTGGAAAAAAGTGTTATTGACGGAGAATCCAAGTTTGAGGTGTTTGGATCACACAGAAGAACATTTGTGAGATTCAGAACAACTGAAAAGATGCTGGAAGAGTGCCTGACGCCATCTGTCAAGCAAGGTGGAGGTAATGTGATGGTCTTGGGTTGCTTTGGTGTCTGTAAAGTGGGAGATTTGTACAAGGTAAAAGGGATTTTGAATAAGGAAGGCTTTCACTCCATTTTGCAATGACATGCCATACCCTGTGGACAGCGCTTGATTGGAGCCAATTTCATCCTACAACAGGACAATGACCCAAAGCACACCTCCAAATTATGCAAGAACTATTTAGAGAAGAAGCAGGTAGCTGATATTCTATCTGTAATGGAGTGGCCAGCGCAGTCACCAAATCTCAACCCCATTGAGCTGTTGTGGGAGCAGCTTGACTGTATGGTGCGCAAAAAGTGCCCATCAAGCCAAACCAACTTGTGGAAGGGGCATTTAGAAGCATGGGGTGAAATTTCCCCAGACTACCTCAGCAAATTAACTGCTAGAATGCCAAAGGTCTGCAATGCTGTAATTGCTGCAAAGGGCGCATTCTTTGACAAAAGCAAAGTTTTAAGGAGAAAATTATTATTTCAAATAAAAATCTTTTTTTCGAACCTAGTCAATGTCTGGACTAGATTTTCAATTCATTTGGCAACTCATTTGATTAATAAAAGTATGAGTTTTCATGGAAAACACTAAATTGTCTGGGTGACCCTAAACTTTTGAACGGTAGTGTATATATGTTACATAGATGGAAGAAAAGCCAGCAATTCAGCAGCCACACAGTGTAAAATCACAGCAGGAGCTGACAGGAAAAAATAGATGGATTATATACGGTAAATACATATAGAATAGGTAGATATATAGATGTCAGCGACATATACAATTAGCACAGTGTGTGCAGCTTACTGTACATGTATTTAATAAAAGTTTATTTTTCTGAAAAAAATGGTGTGGGCTCCCCGTAATTTTCATAACCAGCAGAGGGAAAGCCAACAGCTGGGGGCTGCTGTTTATAACCTGGTAAAGGGGTAATACCCATGCAGCTTCCCAGGCTATTAATATCAGCTCACAACTGTATACTTAGCCTTTACTAGCTATTAAAATGGAGGACCCTAAATAAAATGACGTAGGGTCCCCTATAATTAGTAACCAGCAAAGGCTATGCAGACAGTTGCGGGCTGATATTAATAGCCTAAGAAGCGGCCATGGATACTGGCCCCCAACGCTAAAAACATCAGCTCTCAGCCACCCCAGAAAAGGCGCATCTCTAAGATGGGCCAATTCTGGCACTTAGCCTCGCTCTTCCCACTTGCCCTGTAGCAGTGGCAAGTGGGTTTATAGTTGGGGGGTCAATTTCACCTTTGTATTGTCAGGTGACTTCAAGCCCTGAGGTTCATAATGGAGAGGCATCAATAAGACACCCACATTACTAACCCCATAGTCACTTTGTATGAAAACACAGACATCCAGAATAAAGTCCTTTAATTGAAAGAATGATACATACTCCTTTACTAAATCTTAATTAAACCATGCTTACGACCTTGCCTATTCCACCAGTGCCCTTGTCATCTGCAAAAGTGTTAAAAATAAAAAACAACAATATTCCTCACCTTACCACATATATGCTGCTAATCCATTTGTCCCTCGATGGGTCTAGCTCTGTTACATCTAGATGGCAGGCTGCATGGTTGCATGATGCGACCATACAGAATGTCATCCAGCAGAGACTCTGAGCACTGTGTGCTCAGTGTCTCCCTGTGAACTCCTATTCCCTGTCTGAGGGCTGACGCCTCTCACACAGCCAAACCAGGTCTCTGCTTTGCACTGATGAGGGGCAGTACCCCGAAACACAGTGTCTGCAAATTGAGATTCTGGCATGGCTATTATCCTAAGTCATGTGACAAGGCTTGTTAAACGGTCAACATTGACTTGTAGGATTGCTA
This sequence comes from Ranitomeya variabilis, assembly GCF_051348905.1. Taxonomy (NCBI): domain Eukaryota; kingdom Metazoa; phylum Chordata; class Amphibia; order Anura; family Dendrobatidae; genus Ranitomeya; species Ranitomeya variabilis. Next base: position 186,254,800 of record NC_135237.1, read on the forward strand.
CCTTCCAATAGGTGACACTAGAGTTCTAGTTCTCTTCCTGTTATGACCCCAATGGCAGAGGGTCTCAGAAATAATTACTAAGTCTGCAAACACCAAAAACCAGCTCATAGGGCAGTGGTAACTGAGCTGACCATATATCTAATCCTAGCACCACAAATAGCAGCAGCCGGGGAACGTGCCTACGTTGGTTCTAGACGTCTCGCGCCAGCCGGAGAACTAACTAACCCTAGAAGGGAAAAGAAAGACCTTTCTTGCCTCCAGAGAAAAGACCCCAAAAGTTGGATACCAGCCCCCAACAAATAATAACGGTGAGGTAAGAGGAAAAGACAAACGTAAGAATGAGCTAGGTATTTAGCAAAGAGAGGCCCACTAGCTAATAGCAGAATATAGTAAGATGACTTATATGGTCAGCAAAAACCCTATCAAAATATCCACGCTGGATATTCAAGAACCCCCGAACCGTCTAATGGCCCGGGGGGAGAACACCAGCCCCCTAGAGCTTCCAGCAAAGTCAGGAATCACAATTAGAACAAGCTGGACAAAAATAAGAGCAAAGCAAATAATCAAAAAACAAAGAAGCAGGACTTAGCTTAATTTTGCACGAACCAGGATCAGCAGACAGGAGCAAACAGAAAGGATCTGATTACAACGATGCCAGGCACTGGACTAAGGATCCAGGAAGTTTATATAGCAACACCCCTGGACTAACGACCCAGGTGGGTGCCAAACTGAGGAAAGACAATCCCAGAGTCATATCACTAGTAACCACAAGAGGGAGCCAAAAAGTCTAATTCAAAACAGTACCCCCCCCTTAAGGAGGGGTCACCGAACCCTCACCAAGACCACCAGGGCGATCAGGATGAGCAGCGTGAAAGGCACGAACTAAATCGGCCGCATGCACATCAGAAGCAACCACCCAGGAATTATCCTCCTGACCATAGCCCTTCCACTTGACCAGATACTGAAGCCTCCGTCTGGAGAGATGAGAATCCAAGATCTTCTCCACCACGTACTCCAACTCGCCCTCAACCAACACCGGAGCAGGAGGCTCAACAGAAGGAACCACAGGTACAACGTACCGCCGCAACAAAGACCTATGGAACATGTTGTGAATGGCAAACGACACCGGAAGATCCAAGCGAAAGGACACAGGATTAAGGATTTCCAATATCTTGTAAGGACCGATGAAGCGAGGCTTAAATTTAGGAGAGGAGACCTTCATAGGAACAAATCGAGAAGACAGCCATACCAAATCCCCAACACGAAGTCGGGGACCCACACCGCGGCGGCGGTTGGCAAAACGCTGAGCCTTCTCCTGTGACAACTTTAAGTTGTCCACCACATGATTCCAGATCTGCTGCAACCTATCCACCACAGAATCCACCCCAGGACAGTCAGAAGGCTCCACATGTCCCGAGGAAAAACGAGGATGGAAACCAGAGTTGCAGAAAAATGGCGAAACCAAAGTAGCGGAACTAGCCCGATTATTAAGGGCAAACTCAGCCAACGGCAAGAAGGTCACCCAATCATCCTGATCTGCCGAAACAAAACACCTCAAATAAGCCTCCAGAGTCTGATTAGTTCGCTCCGTTTGTCCATTAGTCTGAGGATGAAAGGCAGACGAAAACGACAAATCAATGCCCATCCTAGCACAAAAGGATCGCCAGAACCTGGAAACAAACTGGGATCCTCTGTCAGACACAATATTCTCAGGAATGCCGTGTAAACGAACCACATTCTGAAAGAACACAGGAACCAGATCGGAAGAGGAAGGCAGCTTAGGCAAAGGCACCAAATGGACCTAGCCACCAGATCTCTGGTGCCAAAAATTCCCGGATGCCCTGCCAACACCGAGGAATGAACCTCGGAAATGACTCTGCTGGTCCACTTATCAGGAACAAACAGTCTGTCAGGTGGACAAGAGTCAGGTCTACCAGCCTGAAATCTCTGCAACACACGTCGCAAATCAGGAGAAATGGCCGACAAGATAACTCCCTCTTTAAGAATACGAACTGGTTCTGCGACTCCAGGAGAATCAGGCACAAAGCTCCTTGAAAGAGCATCAGCCTTCACATTCTTTGAACCTGGTAAATACGAGACCACAAAGTCAAAACGGGAGAAAAACAATGACCAGCGGGCCTGTCTAGGATTCAGGCGTTTAGCAGACTACATATACATCAAATTTTTGTGATCAGTCAAGACCACCACACGATGCTTAGCACCCTCGAGCCAATGACGCCACTCCTCAAATGCCCACTTCATGGCCAGCAACTCCCGATTGCCAACATCATAATTCCGCCCAGCAGGCGAAAACTTCCTAGAGAAGAAAGCACATGGTCTCATTACCGAGCAACCAGGGCCTCTCTGCGACAAAACGGCCCCTGCCCCAATCTCAGAAGCATCCACTTCGACCTGAAAGGGAAGTGATATCTCAGGCTGGCACAAAACAGGCGCCGAAGTAAACCGGCGCTTCAACTCTTGGAATGCCTCCACTGCTGCAGGAGCCCAGTTAGCAACATCAGAACCCTTCTTGGTCATATCCGTCAAAGGTTTAACAACGCTAGAAAAATTAGCGATAAAACGACGGTAGAAGTTAGCAAAACCCAAGAACTTCTGAAGACTCTTAACTGACGTGGGTTGAGTCCAATCATGAATAGCTCGGACCTTGACTGGGTCCATCTCCACAGCAGAAGGGGAAAAAATAAACCCCAAAAAGGGAACCTTCTGTACTCCAAAGAGACACTTTGAGCCCTTAACAAACAAAGCATTCTCATGCAAAACCTGAAACACCATCCTGAACTGCTCCACATGTGAGTCCCAATCTTCAGAGAAAACCAGAATATCATCCAGATAAACAATCATAAATTTATCCAGATACTTCCGGAAAATATCATGCATAAAGGACTGAAACACTGAGGGAGCATTAGAGAGCCCAAAAGGCATCACCAAGTACTCAAAATGACCTTCGGGCGTATTAAATGCTGTCTTCCATTCATCTCCTTGCTTAATGCGCACAAGGTTGTACGCACCACGAAGATCTATCTTGGTGAACCACTTGGCACCTTTAATCCGGGCAAACAAGTCCGACAACAGAGGCAAAGGATACTGAAATTTAACAGTGATTTTATTCAGAAGCCGATAGTCAATACAAGGTCTCAAAGATCCGTCCTTCTTGGCCACAAAAAAAGAATCCCGCACCAAGAGGGGAAGAGGATGGACAGATATGCTCCTTCTCCAGAGACTCCTTGATATACGAACGCATTGCGGCCTGCTCAGGTACAGACAGATTAAATAGTATTCCCTTAGGAAATTTACTACCTGGAATCAAATCTATGGCGCAGTCACAGTCCCTATGAGGAGGCAGAGCACTGGACCTGGACTCGCTGAATACATCCTGATAATCAGACAAATACTCAGGAACTTCCGAAGGAGTAGAGGAAGCAATAGACACCGGCGGGGAATCAGCATGAATTCCCTGACAGCCCCAACTTGACACAGACATAGCCTTCCAATCCAAGACTGGATTGTGGGTCTGTAACCATGGCAGACCCAAAACGACCAAATCATGCATTTTATGCAGAACAAGAAAACGAATCACCTCCCGATGTTCAGGAGTCATGCACATGGTTACCTGCGTCCAAAACTGCGGTTTATTTTCCGCCAATGGCGTAGCATCAATACCTCTAAGAGGAATAGGATTTACCAACGGTTCAAGAACAAAACCACAGCGCTTGGCAAATGACAGATCCATAAGACTCAGGGCAGCACCTGAATCCACAAACGCCATAACAGGGTAAGAAGACAATGAGCAAATTAAAGTCACAGACAAAATAAATTTAGGTTGCAAATTACCAATGGCGACAGGACTAACAACCCTTGTAAGGCGTTTAGAGCATGCTGATATAACATGTGTACAATCACCACAGTAAAAACACAACCCATTCTGACGTCTATGATTTTTCCGCACATTTCTAGTCTGAATTCTATCACATTGCATTAAATCAGGTGTTTGTTCAGACAACACCACCAGAGGATTAGCGGTTTTGCGCTCCCGCAAACGCCGGTCAATTTGAATAGCCAGCGCCATGGAATCATTCAGACTTGTAGGAATGGGGAAACCCACCATCACATTCTTAATGGCTTCAGAAAGGCCATTTCTGAAATTTGCGGCCAGAGCACACTCATTCCACTGAGTAAGCACGGACCATTTCCGAAATTTTTGGCAATACACTTCAGCTTCATCCTGGCCCTGAGAAATAGCCAGCAAGGCTTTTTCTGCCTGAACTTCAAGATTGGGTTCCTCGTAAAGCAATCCGAGCACCAGAAAAAACGCATCAATATTTGCCAATGCCGGATCTCCTGGCGCTAGCGAGAAAGCCCAATCCTGAGGGTCGCCCCGTAAAAAAGAGATAACAATTTTAACTTGCTGAGCTGAATCTCCAGATGAACGGGGTCTCAGAGATAGAAACAATTTACAATTATTCCTGAAATTCCTAAACTTAAATCGGTCTCCAGAAAACAGTTCAGGAATAGGTATTTTAGGTTCAGACATTGGACTACTGGTAACAAAATCTTGTATGCCCTGCACACGAGCAGCAAGCCAGTCTACACTTGTAATCAAGGTCTGGACATTCATGTCTGCAGCAAGCACAAGCCACTCAGAGGTAAAGGGGAGGAAGAGAGGAAAAAAAAAAAAAAAACTCAGAATTTCCTTTCTTATTATCCCACTTCTGCAATGTATTAAACATTCAATGTTGGCCTGGCATACTGTTATGACCCCAATGGCAGAGGGTCTCAGAAATAATTACTAAGTCTGCAAACACCAAAAACCAGCTCATAGGGCAGTGGTAACTGAGCTGACCATATATCTAATCCTAGCACCACAAATAGCAGCAGCCGGGGAACGTGCCTACGTTGGTTCTAGACGTCTCGCGCCAGCCGGAGAACTAACTAACCCTAGAAGGGAAAAGAAAGACCTTTCTTGCCTCCAGAGAAAAGACCCCAAAAGTTGGATACCAGCCCCCAACAAATAATAACGGTGAGGTAAGAGGAAAAGACAAACGTAAGAATGAGCTAGGTATTTAGCAAAGAGAGGCCCACTAGCTAATAGCAGAATATAGTAAGATGACTTATATGGTCAGCAAAAACCCTATCAAAATATCCACGCTGGATATTCAAGAACCCCCGAACCGTCTAACGGCCCGGGGGGAGAACACCAGCCCCCTAGAGCTTCCAGCAAAGTCAGGAATCACAATTAGAACAAGATGGACAAAAATAAGAGCAAAGCAAATAACCAAAAAACAAAGAAGCAGGACTTAGCTTAATTTTGCACGAACCAGGATCAGCAGACAGGAGCAAACAGAAAGGATCTGATTACAACGATGCCAGGCACTGGACTAAGGATCCAGGAAGTTTATATAGCAACACCCCTGGACTAACGACCCAGGTGGGTGCCAAACTGAGGAAAGACAATCCCAGAGTCATATCACTAGTAACCACAAGAGGGAGCCAAAAAGTCTAATTCACAACACTTCCTCTCTGAAGAGACAATTTGCATAATTAGCATATTTCCCCCGTGGAGCATTGCAGCTTTAAGTCTCCTCATCTCGGCATGCTTAGCATGTCAATCTCCGCAAGGAGAAACAATACTTCTTGGATAACGGACAGACGCCTCTCACACAGCCAAACCAGATCCCCGCTTTGCACTGATGAGTGGCAGTACCCCGAAACACAGTGTCAGCAAATTCAGATTCTGGTTTGGCTATTATCCTATGTCATGTGACAAGGCTCGTTAAAGGGTCAACATTGAATTGTAGGATTGCTACCTTCCAATAGGTGGAACTAGAGTTCTAGTTCTCTTCCTCTCGGCAAGGAGACTCGCACCGATTTTTCATACGTTTAGTGTGACTCCGGCCTTAGAAGAACTCATGACTGCTGTTTTTGGCTCAAGATTTCAGACCTTAAATAGTCTGTTTGGTTTATGGCTGGGTTTTTTTAAAGCTAGGAAATTTGCATTATCTGGTCTTTCCTAACAATGATAGTGAACAAGCCATAAACCAAACAGACTATTTAAGGTCTGAAATCTTGGTCAAATTTATCTGAGCACACAAATCTTAAAGTTTGCCCAAACTTTTGCATTGGGTCATTTTTCTTACTGTAATTTTTAAAATGTTAAAAAAAATGTTAAAATATATTATGCTGCCTGAAATACAAAAGAAATGTGTCATCTTTATCTTTAGCCGTTTTAGTGATCATTTCATATTCAACAGTAATTGAACAGGGGGGCCCTCACTTTTACATGACAGTGTATGGTTTTCTAGATCACAGAACAGTAGTAAAAATAAATAATACCTGACTTATATATGAATTGCAGTCACTGAGAAATTAAACTTTGAAGCAACACACAAGCCTGAAAGTGCATAGGTTGTGTTTTGATGCACTTGCAGGCTAATTTGTTTGTGGCTTCAAAGCTCTGTCTATCTCAGCAATGGCATGTCAGACATAAGACTGTTTGCCAATGATGAGCCAAGATTTCAATCTGAGTATGCATTGCCTCCTGTGGCCATTCTCTGGGAGAGTAATGTGCAGGGCAGGGACTCTACCCCTGCCTGTATTTTCTTGAAGAACACCATTGGAACACTCCCTCCTCCCAGCCCAGGATCTGCAGCATCACACCACTCCTACCACTGTCATCAACTCTGCTTCTTGTGAGCCCTTGCCCCCAGTCCCCTGGTAATCTACATTCGGAATATAAGACGGACCCACATTTGACAAATTAAAAAAAATTTCCTCCTCGAAACCTGCTATAACTTGCAGTAGCTAGATGACGTTTTACCATTTTTAGAGGTTTTTTTCCACAGAGCATTGACAATAAAACTCCATGCAAGTAGTCTCTTTATTGAAAGCCTGTAGCACTCTCGTATCACTACATTGAAAAGACAAGTGTGTAAAATTCCACAAAATAAATTGATATGCTATGGATTTTATACCCGCTTCCACAGGTCAATTCCCAGGTACAAAAATGTCTTCTCATCTTTTGTGCATGGTTGGTATTGCAATCTATAGCACTTTTTTTGTACGTAATTTTGCAAGTTAAATCCAGTGTTTCTCACCAATTTTGATGTAACCTTATGTTTCTAAATGTTTTCTAGTGTAAGGACAACTTAGTTTTCTGCCATTTTAAAATGTATGTAGGACATTATGGAGTTTTTTTTTACATTTTTGTTTATTTTTTATCACTTTATACCTATGGCTTTGTTCTAGTGTTGAGCGATACCTTCCGATATGCAAAGGTATCGGTATCGGATTGGATCGGCCGATACCAGCAAAATATCAGATCTCGCCGATACCGATACCCGATACCAATGCATATCAATAGGACACAAAATATCGGAATGGTTCCCAGGGTCTGAAGGAGAGGAAACTCTCCTTCAGGCCCTGGGATCCATATTCATGTATAAAATAAAGGATAAAAATAAAAAATATTGATATACTCACCCCTCCGGCGGCCCCTGCTCTTAGCGGTGCCTCCGTTCTTAACCCTGCTGTTCTGTTCGCATTTACTATACACTAGTTCTGTTCGGGTCACTATGACCCGGCTTATTAAACCTTGATTTTAGACACTCTAACTCATTTTTTTTTATAACTTTTTGCTTACTAGACTGTTTGTGAACATGATTGGTAGTAAAAAAAAGAAAAATGAAACAGAAATTATTTTTTTTTGGTTTATTCAGAAAAAAACAGATCAATGAGAAAAACGAAAATAGAAAACTACACATATTTTGTAAAAAAAAATCAAAAAAAAAAAATCAAATCAAACATTTTGTGATAAAAAATTAAAGATAATAAACATTACAATGTGAATATACTTACATATGATCAGATAAATTTACGATTTCTTGCATGCAAGACAATACACATGTTGTTTGCATATAAATGCTTTACAGCTATAACATGTTATACTTGTCTTGTTGTCACAAGATGAAGGACAATAGCTGCATCTTTTTCTTTTGATGCCAGAAGAGGCCATGGGGGTAGAAGAGCTTGTGGAGGTCATGGCTTCACTGTCCTGGGCATGTTGACGGACGCTTTGTACCAGGGCTGCCGCTGCTTCTGTTCTTGGTGTAACATTTCTGTTCTCAATATAAGGTTGAACCAGTGACTTCCCAAGTTCTTCGATAAATAGTCTTCTTTTATGGAGTTTGTTGGCGTTCCAATTGGGATTTATTTCCCTCCACAAGACAAAAGAATTATAGGCTGACAAATCCAGGATATTGAAAAAGAGAATCATTGGCCACCGATTTGATTTTCTATTGCATGAATATGAAAGATGCTGCCTGGAACAGAGATCCTGGAACAGAGGTCTGTACACAGCTGCTTTTCAAAGAAACCGAAAGGTAAAATGTCTGTGCTAGCATATGTACTGATAAAAAATCAGAGAAGATAAGAACCCACCCTTCTGTACATAAGCAGATAAGCCAGGAAGACAGACTTACTTAGCAAAAAAAAATATTTGCAACACTTTACAGCTCAGCTTTACAAAACAAAACATGTTAGACAGCGCGTTCTGAGCAGTCCATTCTGCGCATAATATACACGTGTAGTGCACACCTAGTGATCTCTCCAGATGCACTCTACATTTTAGAATAGACTGTGCACCAAAAATAATCAATATAAAGCCATTTTTATGGTGCGCAGATCTCAATGCATACCCCGGTAAAGCGCGTGTACGACCCCATTGAAATAATTTAGGAAATAAATCAATTGATATACAATAGTAGATGCAATAAATAGACCCAACTGAGGTTATAACTCCTTTATTTCACTGAAAATATGGCCTCACAGCTGTTAAAAACGATGCCGGGTCACTATGACCCGAACAGAACTAGTGTAACTTTTTTCGTGTAGCAAAAAGTAAACGAAAAAAAATATATATATATATACTCATATGTAGGTCCCCCCAAATGAGGAAAAGTCAAGGAGTCTCAAGTTTTAGAGACTTACAGAAAAAAATCTACAGGGCCGCAAAAAGTCTGTTCGGGTCACTATGACCCGAACAGAACAGCAGGGTTAAGAATGCAGAGTTAAGGACCTTCGATGACGTCGCAGCTTGTGATTGGTCGTGTGACCGCTCATGTGACCGCTCACGCGACCAATCACAAGCCACGACGTCATCGCAGGTCCTAAACTCACTGCATTCTTAGGAACGGAGGCTGCCGGTTACATCGCTAAGGTCCAGGGTCTGCCGGAGGGGTGAGTATGTCCATACTTTTTATTTTAATTCTTTATTTTTTACATGAATATGGTTCCCAGGGCCTGAAGGAGAGTCTCCTTTCCTCCAGACCCTGGGAACCATACACTGGGAACTTCCGATTCCGATTTCCGATATCACAAAAATATCGGAACTCGGTATCGGAATTCCGATACAGCAAATATTGGCCGATACCCTATACTTGCGGTATCGGAAAGCTCAACACTAGTTATCAGGAACCCTCTATTCTGTATAATATAGAAAAAAGAATAAGAGTTTACCGCATAAAAAAAAATCCCACTGATGCCAAAAACCATCACCATGTTTATGCACAGATTTCAAACTTAAAAAATGCCTCCAGAAAGCTTGGAAAATTCTATGGAAAGCCCTTAAAAAGCATGTACTTTTTCTACAAGCATTTAAATACGCTAAAAAATCAGTGTGTGATGAAGTCCTCAATGTTCATAGATATCCTGCCTTCACATGATTGACAGCCTTTCCTAAATTAGCTTTTATATCTAGGGAGAACTGTCAATAACTCTGTGTGGGCAGTACCTAAAGACTGGGCCTTGTTTACATATGTTCTATTTGCATGTGGAAAACTACACTTTAGGTAAAAAAAAAACAACAACAAAAATTTTTTATTTATGAGTTTGATGCCTTATAACAAGAGCACTGATAATGATGACAATAAGATATATTGAACTAGCCAAACCATTACACAAATGCTAGCAGTTACATGTTTTAAAATAACCTTAAGAAAAAGTGCAAAATGTAAATGTCTGTTGCTGTAGTTCATTTCTTTCTGCATTATACGTATGTACTACTTGCAGAATAATGACATATTTGGGTTGTCATTGAATTAGCAGTCTTAAAATTCTGAGCAGTTTGCTTTTTTAAGGATGAGTACCTAGAGATAAAAACAAAAAAACAAAACAAAATGAAACCTGGTCATGTTGTATGTAATATTGTATTTTATGTAATAAATAAAAATTAAAAGTGGACAAAAAGTAATGTTAAATAGCATGGAGCATGACTAATGGCACAAGCATGTTAAAATCATTGGGAAAATGTCCTTGGAAGACAAATGAATTTTCAGCAGAATAATTAACTTAATTAACAAATTTGCATGCATATTCATCAGGCTATTGAAGTCTTTCCAGCACAGCTTGATGAGCATTGGTGTAATAATTGTCTCATTTACATTCTGCAGTCTACAACAATTTAGGGCACGAAAAAAAGGAATGGAAGAAAATAAAGGCACCCCATCTCGTTGACTTTCTTTAGGACATAGTTTTCATATAGGCCATGTGAATAACCATTAGTAGCCACTGGAAGTCAGTCCTATGTTTTCACTATACCTTTCATCCTAAACTCCTGACTCCTAGTTTTCCTTTTTTGCTTCGGCCCAGGCTTTACGCTTTGCCTCTGCTTGCTCTCCTGGGTAAAACTTGGCACCAGTTCTGACTTCAAATCTCTAGGGCCGCCAGACTGCATCATGTAAAAATTGCCATTTCCCTCTATCTCTGCAGGGCAATCTTTAAAGGCAGTAAGGTGTGACGCCCCAGACTGGCAGCTTGGCAAGAATAAGCCCGTAGATACCAGCACACAGGAATCTGGAGTGCTTACTTTGACAGCCAGTCAGCATTTGAAACAAAAGAAATTAAACAATAAAATGTATTTATATATTCTACAGACATATATTCACCAGACCAGCGGAAATAAAAAAGTAATTACTACTTATTTGATGGTACGCAGTAAGGAAAGAAGAAGAAATATATATATAGAAAGCGTATACACAGCAGTATTCAGTCTCTTCTGATTAAACTTTTCACCTCGCAAAAGACATTTAAATTAAGAGAGCTGCACGCAGCAGAAAGGATTGTTCTTCTATTGTTTGTGATAGAGGTGATTAGGTTCAGGTTTTCCTTGCATGATCTGTGGACTAGCAGTAAGAAAAGTGTTTACATGGTTTCCTATACACTTCACAACATTAGAATACAGCAAAGTAAAAGCTAAGGTGATATTTAGCAGTGGCCATGTCATTCATTAAAAATGCATTAAATAAAAACAACAGACTATGTGAGCATATGTTCAATTTGCTCTATGCTTCAGATGACGCTTTCCTTTTGCTAATGAAGGTTAGAGGAAACAGAAATAATTAATTATAACGATAACATACAATAAATGCCGCTAATGTGGAAAAGATAACGCATGTTGAAATACCAAATTTAAAGTAACTTATTTATCTTCCACTTTTGTTCTCATTATTCATAAATGGTTGCCACTGCAATCTGTGATCAGCAAATCTTACAAGAATGGCAACCATTTAATAATGCTGAAATCTGTCGTGATTCGATTTAAGCAAATCAATCAAATTTATTATGGAAATTTATATTGTGGTTTATCAATATTAATCAATTGTTCCTTATTATTGTCTGAAATCTTATCAGAAAAAAGAGCATGATAAACTTAGATTGTAAAAATAGAATATAATTCACCTCACCACTCAACTGTCCCATAGTAATGGAATCCCGTAGTCTGGTCCTCCTTGTCTCTTCTTTTGCCTTTCCCCATCACATGCACTCTCTTTGGCCTATTTCATTCTTTCACGCTACGCTGGGGCATACAGCACAGAATAGGTCTCTGACATTGCGCACTATGCCGTTGTGGTGTGCGCCCTGACTTCATGACGTGCGTAACGCGAGGCACTAACTAGGTCTTGTATGAGTGACATACAGTGCTGGAAGCGCCAGCATAGGGGAAATCAGGCCGAATAGCATGTGTGCTATGGGGGAAGGCAAAAACAAAAGGCACAAAGGACTGGGCTGTGGGGATGCCAGTGAAGGTGAGTTTAGGTTTATTTTTCCTGTTTGTGCACCAATAATTTAGGTGCAATACAATATTGTATAAATGTTTCAGTCCTCACTGATGTCTAAGCAGGAAAATCAGATTCACAGGACATAAGGTGAAAATATTTCCATATGGTTGCACTCTACAAGGTGTGCCATATGGATACACCTAAATAACCTAAATAAAATGGGAATGGTTGGTGATATCAACTTCCTGTTTGTGGCACACTAGTATATGTGAGGGGGAAAACTTTTCAAGATGGGTGGTGACCATGGTGGCCATTTTGAAGTCAGCCATTTTGGATCCAACTTTATTTTTTCAATGGGAAGAGGATCATGTGACACATCAGACTTATTGAGAATTTCACAAGAAAAACAATGGCGTGCTTGGATTTAACAAAACTTTATTCTTTCATGAGTTATTTACAAGTTTATCTTTGTTTACAGCCATTGACATATCGCAGAGGTTAACATGTTAGGAGCGGATAGAAATTGTGTTGATGCCTGGTGAATGCAGTACCCGGGTCATTGCAGCAGATTTCAATGCAAGACACCCTACGCAAAAAAACTGTTACCATTCCCATGTTATTTAGGTAAATCCATATAAATGACCCACCCAAAAAAAGTTTGCCTCATCAGTGAACATAATGTTCTGTGTAAACTGAGGGTCCTGATCCAATTTTTGTTTTGCCCATTCTGCAAATTCAGCTCGCCGATCTGGCATCAGTCGAACATCCCTTCAGCGGATATTAGCTACTCACAAATGGCACCCTTACAAAATGCATCTCAACGAGGATGACCCAGATGGGCGTGCTGAATTTGCAGAATGGGCAAAACAAAAATTGGAACAGGACCAGTTTGACCTGGACTCTGGCTACGACCTCAGCGTGCACCATCAACAGTACATCCACTTTCCCTTCACTTACCATATGCCTAGCACATTTTAAATTATCTACATAGCTAAGAGCAGTATTATTACAGAATAAAGTCTATTTGAATTGTCCCTGAAATCATTTTTTCTTGTATTTGGCAGCAACAAAATAAAGCTATGGCAAAAAATTAAGAGACCAGCACATCAAAACCCTGTCATGGGCAGCCCAGTCTCCAGAGCTGAATCCCATTGAAAAGCTCTGGAATGTAATCATGAGGATGATGGATAGTCATCAAATAAAAAAGAAATGCTTAAATTTTTGCTCCCGAAGCAGTGTGAAAGACTGATGGAAAGCATGCCAAGACACATGAAAGCTGTGATTAAAAATCATGGTCATTCCACAAAATATTGATTTCTGAACTCTTCCTGAGTTAAAACATTATTATTGATGTTATTAAATGAGTACAAACTTGTGTTCTTTGCATTATTTGAGGTCTGAAATAACTGGTTATTTTTTTTTATTTTGACCATTTCTCCTATTCGGAAAAGAAATTAAAAAATGATTGCTTGGAAATTCGGAGACATGTTGTCAGAAGTTTATAGAATAAAAGAACAATTTACATTTTACTCAAAAATATACCTAAAACTAAAAAATCAGACAAACCCGAACATTTTGCAGTGGTCTCTTAATTTTTTCCAGAGCTGTATAATTCTTTTCCTCTGACTGTTCCACTCCTTGATTTGCCTTAAAAATACTGATGTAAAATACTGACCAAATACTGAATGTGTGAATGTGGCCAAAGGATAAGTGATACGTTATAGATTGGTGGGATCTGACTGCTGGGACCTGCACCGATCTTCAGAATGTGAACTCTTTTTCCAAATATTTTATTGGAATTTTAAAGTTTTAACTGGGAAGGATAGACAAGGATAGGGAGGGGTGGGATATGATAGAAGGAAAAGGAAACATAAAGGACCTGCAAGTCCTTGTATAAATTGCATCAGTATGTAACAGGTAACAAAAACATTACACTGGGCAAACATAAACAGGACATTGTTAAACTTGAGGAAACAGTTCCATCCATCTAGACCATTTTCTGGCATATTTTTCAAATTTGTTGCTGACCAAGGCCAATTTGTGATTTTATCCATAATGTCTTTGAATAGAGGGGGTCAGACCTCTTCCAATAATAAACGATAGAATTTTTAGTGATTAGTAAAATATGAATAATTATCGCAACTAAGGGTGGCGAGATTAATTGGGTATCCAGGGATAATAACGCAAGTTGGGGAGAGAGTGGGATATCTGTGGAGTGAATTTTATTTATCAAGTTATAAATATTTGCCCAAATGGGTCTGATATAAGGACAGTGCCACAAAATATGTATCAGGTTTCCTCGTTGTCCACATCCTCTCCAACAATCAGGTGAATGTGTTGGGTTAATCCTTGCCAATCTGGCTGGTGTGTAATACCATCGGGTCAAAACTTTATGATGTGTTTCTTGGAGTGATATGCAATAGTAGAGGAAAGTGATATAGAACAAGCTTTTTCCCAATCAGTATTGTCAGAATTCAAGTGAAGCTCAGATTCCCATTTGGTTAAATTTTGTGTTTTGGAAAATTCTGAGCAAGTATTGAACCAATTATATATATACCTCACACTCCAGAACACACAATGGCCAATATTATTAAACAGGTTAACTATTAGTTCCGAAATACGTGAAGAATTTTTAAAAAATTTGCCAATAATCTCTTTCAGAATCAGATATTGGTAGAAAAGAGAGGAAGGAACCTCGTATTTACTTTTAAGGTAACTGAATGTGTGGCAGGAGGAGTCCCTGAGAAGGTCTTTCAGTTTAGTTATACCCTTCGAAGCCCAAAAAGGGTCAATATCATGATTAAATAATGAGCATATAAGAGACAAAGAGATATTCTTTAAAGAATCAAGTTTGTTAACGCCTCTTTTAGGGTGAGCTAATTTTTTCCAAGCTTCTACTACTGGTTGGAAAATAGGATGGAGGTTTGTTGTTTTTTTCTTAAGAAGGAGAGAGTCTAGAATTAAATCGTTTGGCGCTCTGTTGTTATTAAAATATCATTCGAGTTCATGCCAGGCTGGAATTTCTGGGTGTGGCCACCAATATAAACTATTTTTAATTAAGAAGGTATAGTAATATGCAGATATATTTGGTAGGCCTGCTCCTCCTAAGACTTTATTTCTATAGAGAATGTTTGATGCGATTCTAGCTCTCTTACCTCCCCAAACGAAAAGATTACAACGTGATTGTATACTTGTCAATAAAGAGGGAGAAATCTTTAAAGGAAGGGATCTAAAGACATATAGCACTTTTGGTAAAACGTAAGATTTAAAAGTCATTATTCTACCCCACCAAGAAAGTCCCCTGCCTCCATAAATATTGAGGTCCAGAGTATTTGATTTTAAAAGCGAATCAATATTAATTTGGATCAAAGAGTTTATATTTCTGCCGAATTTTAGACTTAAATAAGCTAAAGTGTCTTCAGGCCAGCGCCATGTTGTTAACTTTTTTATATGATTTATTTGGTTATCTTTTAAATTAAATGACAAAATGTTGGACTTGGAATCATTAATTTTAAAGTAAGACACCTTTGAGAAGACCTGAAGTAGAGATTGAATTTTAAGGATGGAATCATTAGGACTAGAAACTGTCCAAATGATGTCATCCGCATAAAGCCCAATTTTATATTTATGAATTTTAATGCCCACAATGTCAGGATCTTCTCTTATTAATTGCGCTAAGGGTTCAATGGCCAAAACAAACAGTAAGGGGGATAGTGGGCACCCCTGTCTGGTACCGTTGGAGATCATAAAGGAGTTTGATAAATGATTGTTTACATATACCCTGGCATTAGGGCTGGAATATAATGCCATAATGTTGGTTAGAAATTTAGAGTGAAAACCGAATTTGAGAAGTGTAGCCGCCAAATAGACCCAGTTCAGGCGATCAAATGCTTTTTCTGCATCGAGCGAGATTATTGCAGATTCAAGTTTTTTTGAATTAATCAGTTTTATCAGATTAACAAGTCTCCTTGTACCATCTGTCGACTGTCTGTTCTGTACAAAGCCTATCTGGTCGTTCGAGACTAGATTGGGAAGAAATTGTCCCAATCTGTTAGCTATGATTTTTGCATATATTTTTAAATCCGAGTTAATAAGGGAGATAGGTCTATAGTTAGTAACTTTATTAGGGTCAGAGTTAGTTTTAGGAATCAGGACTATGGTGGCTTCGGTCATTTCTTTAGGGAAGCAGCCTAAGTTGGAAGCAGTATTAAATATTTTAGTGAGGTGGGGGGCTAAGAGGTCATCAAAAATTTTATAGTAATCATTACTAAATCCGTCTGGGCCTGGGGCTTTATGAGGCTTTAAATGTTTGATAGTTTCCAATGTTTCCTCTATGTTAAAGGGTGAAGAGAGATAATCCAAGTTGTCCTTTTTAATTTTGGGGAGTTTCATAGAAGAAAGAAAATAATTTATATCTGTTTTAGTTGGGTTATATTGGGATGGATCTTTATTGATGTTGTATAGGTCTTGGTAATATTTAGCAAGAGCGTTGGCTATATCTTGTGGGTGGGAAACCGAGATATCGTTATGATTTTGTAATTCTGTCTATTCTGTTTTTTATTCTATGATTTTTTTATTCTATTAGTCATATATTTTGTGGGGCAGTTTAAATCAGAATATTGTTTACACTTGGCTGCTGTTAAAACGGCATCATAAGATGAGAAAATAGCAGTTCTTAGTTCCATTCTCAATCTGGAAATCTCTGTCTGAGAAGTCGGGCAGGGGGATATTCTCGAGCTCTGGAAAGATTCTTTACTCCTGATTAAATTTTGGAGTTCAGAGATCTTTTTCCTGTTTAGTTTCTTTAACCTAGAAGAGATTTGGATTAAGATCCCCCTCAGGACCGCCTTGTGAGCGTTCCAGTAAGAGAACGGATCAGAGATATCGCCTTCATTTTCCTTAAAATAATTTTTCATAGCCAATGAGATTTCATTTTTAAGGGATCTGTTATTGAATAGTGAAGCGTTATTTTTCCAGAGGTTTTGAAAATTGGACGGGGTTCCTTCTTCAAATTCCCCCACAACTGGTGCGTGATCTGAGACACTCTTAGAAAGTATGGAAACAGAGGAAAACCTGGTAAGGGTGAAAATATCCGTCAGTATCAGATCTATCCTAGAGGCTTACTGATGGATGTCAGAAAAGTGGCTATATTCCTTAGAAGTGGAGTTCAAGCAACGAAAAATGTCGAAGAGCTCCCTCCTAAAGATCCAACCATTAAGAGTTTTTGATTCATTCCTGGTCGAGGTAGAAGAATCAAGAGAGGCATCTGGAACCATATTAAAGTCCCCAGCAATTAAAAGGGAACCTTTTTTGACTTTATCTATTTTTTTGAAGAGTTTGTTGAGAAATTTAATTTGACCTCTATTTGGAACGTAAGAATTAACAATAGTATAGGTGGAATTATTGAGTTTGCACACTAAGATGTGGAAATGCCCTTTGTCATCTTTAAATTCCTCTAGTAGTTCAAAAGCAACAGAATTTTTAACCATGGTAAGTACACCTGCTTTTTTGGGGGGACCCGAAGATTCAAAGGAGTTGGGATAATTTCTTTCGAAGAAATTAGGGTGATTATCAGCCTTGAATTTGGTCTCTTGGAGGCACACAATGTCAGAGTGGGATTTTTTTATATCATTGCGAATCGCAAAACACTTTCTGGGGATATTAAGCCCTCTGACATTGTATGTCCCCAATTTAATCTTCATTATACAGAAGTTTGCCTAGCAATATGGCCCAGATGGAGGTAAAACACTAACTATTAAGTGGAACTTAGACAAGTAATTCCTGTCAAAAATTTCCTAAAGAAAAAACAATAACAATGATTAAGCGGGTTATCGCCAAGGAAATACCTAAAAAGAGAAACCTGCAATGACTATTAAAGGTATAGCAGTAATAAATGTAATATGAACAAGAGATCCTTCAGGATCGTCAAAAATTTCTTACAGGCAAAAACAAAAACAATAATTAAGCGTATTATCGCCGAAGAAATACCGAAAAAAGAGATTAAAGGTATAACAGTAATAAATGTAATTTGAACAAGAGATCCTTCAGGAGGACTCTTCCTCAGAAGAATCCACTTAGCTAGAAGGGGAAAAAAGTCTGTGGAAAAAATAGGCTTTGTAGAGACATCTTCACAGTTATAATCATAATAGAAACTTGGTTAAATATAAATAGGTCGAAAATATTTTCCTGATATTCAACCATGACATAAACGGTAGTGAACCTCAAAGATTATACAGGTCAAGTGGTGTTATTGGAATCAGGAGTAAATTTACAAAGAGGGACGTTAAGAGATTTCAAAAGTCCATTTGTATGGGATTTCCTTGTCTCTCAAAGGGATAGTGATGTATTTAAATGATTTTCTCCCTTCTATAGTAAATCTTGAAAGGTCCGCATAGAACCTAAGATGCGAATAAGGGTCAGGGAAGCCTCCCATGTCTTTAACACTGGTTTGAAGTTTATCTTTAATATGGAAGAAATGTATTCTCAGGATGGTGTCTCTTGGAAGGTCCTTAGCAATATTTGGAGGCTTTGGAAGCCTGTGAATCCTGTCAATTATCAATTCCTGATCCGTCAATGTTGGAATAATTTTACAGAACACTTCTTTAGTGTACTCAGCAAGATTATCTGGGAGAATCGACTCAGGGATAACTCTAATTTTTATATTATTACGTCTGCTTCTATCTTCTATGTCTGCCATTTTTCTTTTTAAAAATTGAAGTTCAGATCTAATCTCTTGGTTTTCTTTGGCAGTAGACACAGATTTATCTTCCATTAATCCTATTCTCTTCTCATGGTTGTCTAATTTCTGGCTAATCATGTCAAAGGTGTTCTGGTAGATTTGTGTCTGTTTTTCCAGAGTGACTTGTAAGTAGTGTTGAGCATTCCGATACTGCAAGTATCGGGTATCGGCCGATACTTGCTGTATCGGAATTCCGATACCGAGATCCGATATTTTTGTGGTATCGGGTATCGGTATCGAAACAACATTAATGTAAAAATGTGTAAAAGAAAGAATTAAAATAAAAAATATTGCTATACTCACCTCTCCGACGCAGCCTGCACCTTACCGAGGGAAGCGGCAGCGTTCTTTGTTTAAAATTTGCGCTTTTCTTTCCTTTACTGAAGTCCCGGCTTGTGATTGGTCGCGTGCCGACCATGTGGCCGGGACGCAACCAATCACAGCAAGCCGTGACGTAATTTCAGGTCCTTCAGGATTTTAAAATTACGTTCCGGCGTTGTGATTGGTTGCGTCGCAGTCACATGGGCAACGCAACCAATCACAGCAAGCCGTGACGTAATTTCAGGTCCTTAAGGATTTTAAAATTACGTCCCGGCTTTGTGATTGGTTGCGTCGCAGTCACATGGGAGACGCAACCAATCACAAGCCGTGACGTCACGGGAGGCTGGACACGCGCGCATTTTAAAATGGGCGCGTGTCCAGCCTCCCGTGACGTCCCGGCTTGTGATTGGTTGCGTCGCGGTCAACCAATCACAAGCCGGGAGGCTGGACACGCGCGCATTTTAAAATTTTAAAATGCGCGCGTGTCCAGCCTCCCGGCTTGTGATTGGTTGATCGCGACGCAACCAATCACAAGCCGGGACGTCACGGGAGGCTGGACACACGCCCATTTTAAAATGCGCGCGTGTCCAGCCTCCCGTGACGTCACGGCTTGTGATTGGTTGCGTCTCCCATGTGACTGCGACGCAACCAATCACAAAGCCGGGACGTAATTTTAAAATCCTTAAGGACCTGAAATTACGTCACGGCTTGCTGTGATTGGTTGCGTTGCCCATGTGACTGCGACGCAACCAATCACAACGCCGGAACGTAATTTTAAAATCCTGAAGGACCTGAAATTACGTCACGGCTTGCTGTGATTGGTTGCGTCCCGGCCACATGGTCGGCACGCGACCAATCACAAGCCGGGACTTCAGTAAAGGAAAGAAAAGCGCGAATTTCAAACAAAGAACGCTGCCGCTTCCCTCGGTAAGGTGCAGGCTGCGTCGGAGAGGTGAGTATAGCAATATTTTTTATTTTAATTCTTTCTTTTACACATTAATATGGTTCCCAGGGCCTGAAGGAGAGTTTCCTCTCCTTCAGACCCTGGGAACCATCAGGAATACCGTCCGATACATGAGTCCCATTGACTTGTATTGGTATCGGGTATCGGTATCGGATTGGATCCGATACTTTGCCGGTATCGGCCGATACTTTCCGATACCGATACTTTCAAGTATCGGACGGTATCGCTCAACACTACTTGTAAGTTGTTATTGATTTTGTCTGCTAAATTAGACCTGTATCTCTCTATGTCAGATCTGTTAAAGGAGTCATTTTCTGTGTCGTTCCTGGGGCATGATGATTCAGGCCCAGGGAGAGAAGAATAGGAAGAAGATGAATCATCTGATTCAATTGCAGCAGTATTGTGATCTGTCCCAAATTTTTCAGTGAGATGTCCCGGCCCCCGGGTTTTTCCTTTTACTCAAGAGGGTTGTGTCGATATTTTCACGAGATTCAGCCGATGTGCATTTAGGTATTGAAGTTGAGGGGCTAAGACCTTTCTTGTCTCTATTGTCTTTTTTGATAAATTAAGCTGTATTTATTGGAGACTGTTCTTCCTCTCTATCGTGAGGTGACTGTGATCTCCTACAGTTAGTGGTGTAAATTGAGTCCTTGTTTGGATTGTTACGGCTCCCTTTAGTTTTCTGGGTAGAGGCCATATTGGGTTTTATTGATTTGTTAGTTTTGGTGCTCATAATGAATGAAAAGAAGTGCAACAAATTTCTCCACTGGTAGTGGTCCCAGACCCTAGAAGGAGACTGGATAAGAGAGTTCAGGTTTTAAATGTAAAATGGGGTTATATAAAACTTGTACCCCAAAATATCAGAGAAACTAGTACTGAGCTATTGTATTTTGTGCTCACAGTTATCAGTTAGCTTGACTTATTGTAAATAGGTAATCAATTATAAGGTAGCAACAACGAACAATATAGGGTTGATAGCAGGGTTTGTAGCAAATATGTGTTACAAGTCACAAGTATCACTTGTTTCTTTGGACAATCCGAGATATCCCTGGGTTATCCAGCCACCTGGAGGGGATCCTGCCAGAGACTAACAATATCTCAGTTAATTTGAGAAGTAATGGTAGGATGAAAAGGAGTACAACAAATTTCTCCACTGGTAGTGGTCCCAGACCCTAAAAGAAGACTGAATAAGAGAGTTCAAATTTTAAATGTAAAATGAGGTTAATAAACTTGTCAGAGAGACTAGTACTGAGCTATTGTATTTTGTGCTCCTAGTTATCAGTTAGCTTGACTGATTGTAAATAAGTAGTCAATTATAAGGTAGCAACAATGAATAATATAAGATTGATAGCAGGATTTGTAGCGGATATGTATTACAAGTCACAAGTATCACTTGTTTCTTTGGACAACCAGAGATATCCCTAGGTTAACCAGCTACCTGGAGAGGATCCTGCCAGAGACAGAACATGCAATAATACCATGGGAAGTTATTAAGACCATCAAGCATGCCCATATAGTGCTTTGCAAAACAGGATGTGACTGCAGTTTTGACTATAAGCTGTTGTCCCCACTTGCTCGGGGTTGTCAGCCACGGCCTTTCTGTATATAACAGTACTAGTTTTTGAACTTCCCCGTCAGTTACTGTAAGGTAGCCAGTTACCTGGAATAGATCCTGCCAGAGACTGATAAGGAAGCCTCAGTACCTGAGGGAACAGTAGGCTTAAGCACTTTTGCCTTATGGGCCCCACAGGGCTCCGTGCTGTTTCAACAGCAGTTAGTGGTGGGAAGGAGAGCACAGCCTGGATAGGCAAATATGGGGTTGATAGTTTGACCTCGTCTCTCCTGAGGTAACGACTCTCCAGGAAATTCCCCCGCGACGGTGAGTCTCTGAGTCGGGAACCGCCGGTCTGCGCCGAGGAACTCCACTGTCCCCGAGGAGTGGTCCGGGCAGAGGATCCTGTTTCAGCTGCAGGGGGATCACTGAGCTCATCTCTCCGCCGCTGTGTCCTGTGGTGTGACCGCTTCTTCAGGGAAGCCTCCCCGGTGTTTGCCTTCGATTTCTTTCGGCGCCTTGACCAGGAGGGAAGATCTCGCTTTTGCTGCAGGGGGGGGGTCGCTAGATGTCCTCTCACTTCCGCTGTTGGATCCGAGTGTGCCGCTGCTCCAGGGGTCGCGGAGCTGGCTGTCGGATGATCTGGCCACGCTCCAGGTCTTTCTCTGTCGGCTCAGGAGTCGCTCGCAGCTCAGGAAGGTTGCGTGTGGAGATTTGCCTGCCTTAGATCCCTCCGCCTCCCAGGGTACCGCGCATGAAGATCTGGCCTGTCAGCTCCATGGGTTTCGGCTTTGCCGTGCTTCAGAACGTAGTTGGCAGGTTGGAGCAGGGTCCTCAGATCTTGGCCACTGACGATTCGGCGCCTGCACTTTGTGTCCCCTTCTTTCCTTCTGGGGAGGCTGGTTGCTTGGTGCAGATGGGTGCAGAGCGGTATTCAACCGGGTAGTGGAGGATGGTGCAGCAACCAAGCAGGGTCCGCTCCTAAGTCTGCTTCTGTAGTTGCTCCTGTTTTTCTCTTCTGTTCCAAAGAGGGAGATGAGTTTTGAAATAAAGTTTGTTGTAGTTGATCACCTCAAATCCTTGGTCTTATTAGATAATCTTGCTAGGAGGTGATGTCTTCCTGAGGCTGGGAGGCCTCAACCATGTGGCTTTGAAGGCCCAATCTTTCAAAGGGCTGATTTTTAAGATTTATATAAATAAGTTAATTTTTGGATCATAGTGACCCCGATGAGGCACTGGATAAGATCCCGCCAAGGGTTTGGCAATATGTTATGATTTTCCCAATGGCAGGGAAATCAAAATAACAACGGACTAGCTCTCGGGTGATGGGAACTATAGTGACCGTGACCTGAACCTGACACGACACTGGAAGTAGCCGGGGAGTGTTTCCTACGATGCCCTAGACACCACGCGCCAGCCGGAGATCTAACTACCCCTATCAGAGGAATATACAGGCCTGCCTTACCTCCAGAGATGAACCCCAAAAGGAGATAGCAGGCCCCCACAGATACCGACGGCGAGTCAAGAGGAAAAGACACACGTAGGATGAACAGCAGATTTAGCACAGTGAGGTCCGCTTACTAGATAGCAGAAGTACAGGAAAGAGTCACTTCACGGTCAACTTCAAAACACTACTCAAAAACACCATCCTGAAATTACTTTAAAACTCCAGTGACAACTCATGCCACTGGAGTTGCAATTTCAGTCCGCGAGAGCTTCCAGCTACAGAGAGTCACATTGCAAATAGCTGGACAAAAATAGCATTAACTAGAAACAAAATTCAACTTAGCTGAACAGGATCTTGAGGCAGGAGAATGCACAGAATGCTACTGATACATTGTTGGCCGGCATCGGACCAGCAGCCAAGCAGCCTTAAATAGGAAACTCCCCTAATGGGTGTCAACAGGTGATCAAGGATAGAAGAAGGCAAATAAGTGGCAATACCATAAAACACCACCGGGGGAGCCCACAAACAGAATTCACAACAGTACCCCCCCCTTAAGGAGGGGGCACCGAACCCTCACCAGAACCACCAGGGCGATCTGGATGAGCACTATGGAATGCACGAACCAAATCAGGAGCATGAACATCAGATGCTGTCACCCAAGAATTATCCTCCTGACCATAGCCTTTCCACTTAACCAGATACTGAAGTTTCCGTCTGGAAACACGGGAGTCCAAGATCTTTTCCACCACATACTCCAACTCACCCTCAACCAGCACAGGAGCAGGAGGATCAGCAGATGGAACAACCGGCACCTCATACCTCCGCAATAATGACCGATGAAAAACATTATGAATAGTAAAAGATGCTGGGAGGTCCAAACGAAAGGACACAGGATTGAGAACCTCCAGAATCCTATAAGGGCCTATAAACCGAGGCTTAAACTTAGGAGACGAGACCTTCATAGGAACAAATCGAGAAGACAACCAAACCAGGTCCCCAACACAAAGACGAGGACCGACACGCCGATGACGATTAGTAAACTGTTGAGTCTTCTCCTGGGACAACTTCAGATTGTCCACAACCTGTCCCCAAATCTGATGCATTCTATCAACCACAGCATCTACTCCAGGACAATCCGAAGACTCCAATTGACCGGACGAAAAGCGAGGGTGAAACCCTGAATTACAAAAAAATGGAGAAACCAAAGTGGCAGAACTGGCCCGATTGTTAAGGGCAAACTCTGCCAATGGCAAAAAATCAAGCCAATCGTCCTGATCAGCGGACACAAAACACCTCAAGTAAGTCTCCAAGGTCTGATTAGTACGTTCAGTCTGGCCATTAGTCTGAGGATGGAATGCAGACGAAAAAGACAAGTCGATGCCCATCCTGGCACAGAACGCCCGCCAAAATCTAGACACAAACTGAGTACCCCTGTCAGACACTATATTCTCAGGAATACCATGCAAACGCACAACATTCTGAAAAAATAGAGGGACCAGCTCAGAGGAGGAGGGCAATTTGGGCAAAGGTACCAAGTGAACCATCTTGGAAAAACGGTCACACACCACCCAGATGACGGACATCCTACGAGAAACAGGAAGGTCAGAAATAAAGTCCATAGAGATGTGCGTCCAAGGCCTCTTAGGAATAGGCAAGGGCAACAACAACCCGCTGGCCCGGGAACAGCAGGGCTTAGCCCGAGCACAAACATCACAAGACTGCACAAAAATACGTACATCTCGAGACAAGGAAGGCCACCAGAAGGACTTAGACACCAGATCCCTGGTGCCAAAAATTCCAGGATGACCTGCCAACGCGGAAGAGTGAACCTCCGAAATAACTCTACTGGTCCAGTCACCAGGGACAAACAGTCTACCAGGCGGACAGCGATCAGGCCTATCCACCTGAAACTCCTGCAAAGAGCGCCGCAGGTCTGGGGAGACAGCTGACAATATCACCCCATCCTTCAGGATGCCAGTAGGTTCGGAATCACCAGGCGAATCAGGCTCAAAACTCCTAGAGAGGGCATCCGCCCTCACATTCTTAGACCCAGGCAGATATGAGACCACAAAGTTAAATCGAGAGAAAAACAACGACCAGCGCGCCTGTCTAGGATTCAGACGCCTGGCTGACTCAAGATAAATTAGATTTTTGTGGTCAGTCAAGACCACCACCTGGTGTCTAGCACCCTCAAGCCAATGACGCCACTCCTCAAATGCCCACTTCATGGCCAAGAGCTCCCGATTTCCAACATCATAATTCCGCTCAGCGGGCGAAAACTTTCGAGAGAAAAACGCACATGGTCTCATCACTGAGCAGTCAGGACCTTTCTGCGACAAAACTGCACCTGCTCCGATCTCGGAAGCATCTACTTCAACCTGGAACGGGAGCGAAACATCAGGCTGGCGCAACACAGGAGCGGAAGAAAAGCGGCGCTTAAGCTCCCGAAAGGCCTCCACAGCCGCAGAGGACCAATTAGCAACATCAGCACCCTTCTTGGTCAAATCAGTCAAAGGTTTAGCAATGGCAGAAAAACCCGCTATGAATCGGCGATAGAAATTAGCAAATCCCAAGAATTTCTGAAGACTCTTTAGAGAAGTAGGTTGTATCCAATCACAAATAGCCTGAACCTTAACAGGGTCCATCTCCATAGATGAAGGGGAAAAAATATATCCCAGAAAGGAAATTCTCTGAACCCCAAAAATACACTTTGAGCCCTTCACAAATAGAGAATTAGCTCGTAAAACCTGAAAAACTCTCCTGACCTGTTGAACATGAGATTCCCAGTCCTGCGAAAAAATCTAAATATCATCCAAATACACAATCATAAATTTATCCAGATATTCACGGAAAATATCGTGCATAAAAGACTGAAAAACGGAAGGGGCATTCGCGAGACCGAAAGGCATTACCAAATACTCAAAATGGCCTTCAGGCGTATTAAATGCGGTCTTCCACTCATCCCCCAGCTTAATCCGCACCAAATTATACGCACCACGTAGATCGATCTTAGTGAACCACTTTGCCCCCTTTATGCGAGCAAAAAGATCAGTCAGTAAAGGTAACGGGTACTGGTATTTAACTGTAATCTTATTCAGAAGTCGATAGTCGATACAAGGTCTCAATGAACCATCCTTTTTACCCACAAAGAAAAACCCTGCCCCCAATGGAGACAAAGAGGGGCGAATATGACCCTTTTCCAAAGATTCTCTGATATACTCCCGCATAGCAGTATGTTCAGGTACAGACAAATTAAACAAGCGACCCTTAGGAAATTTACTCCCGGGAATCAACTCAATAGCGCAGTCACACTCTCTGTGAGGGGGGAGAGAATCAGTTTTAGGCTCCTGAAAGACATCATAAAAATCTGACAGAAATGCTGGGATCTCAGAGGGAGTAGATGAAGAAATGGGAACCAAAGGTGCATCCCCATGAATCCCCCGACATCCCCAGCTCAGCACAGACATTGATCTCCAGTCCAAGACTGGATTATGAATCTGTAACCATGGTAATCCAAGTACTAATACGTCATGTAGATTATATAACACAAGGAAACGAATAATCTCCTGATGGTCTGGGGAAAGATGCATAGTCACTTGTGTCCAATATTGTGGTTTATTGCTAGCCAAAGGTGTAGAATCAATACCCTTTAAGGGAATAGAAACCTCCAGAGGCTCTAAATCAAACCCACAACGCTTGGCAAAGGACCAATCCATGAGACTCAGAGCGGCGCCAGAATCCACATAAGCATCCACAGTAACAGATGATAAAGTACAAATCAATGTCACGGACAAAAGAAATTTAGACTGCAAGGTACCCATAGAAAAAGATTTATCAACCTTTTTATCAACCTTCTTTATGCGTTTAGAGCATGCTGATATAACATGAGCTGGATCTCCACAATAGAAGCACAACCCATTTTTGCGCCTGTAATTCTGTCGTTCGCCTCTAGACAATACACTATCGCATTGCATATGCTCTGGTGCCTTTTCAGAGGTCACCGCCAAATGATGCACAGGTTTTTGCTCAGAAGATACCGCCATATGGTGCACAGGTTTTTGCTCAAAAGATACCGCCATATGGTGCACAGATTTTTGCTCAGAAGATACCGCCATATGGTGCACAGATTTGCGCTCCCGTAAACGCCGATCAATCTGGATAGCCAATTTCATGGCATCATTCAGACCTGTAGGCACAGGGAACCCCACCATGACATCCTTCACGGCATCAGAGAGACCTTCTCTGAAATTAGCTGCTAGAGCGCACTCATTCCATTTAGTAAGCACCGACCATTTACGAAATCTCTGGCAGTATATCTCAGCTTCATTTTGCCCTTGGGAAAGAGCTATCAAGGCTTTCTCAGCCAAAATCTCTAAATTAGGTTCTTCATAAAGCAACCCCAAAGCCAGAAAAAACGCATCTACATTTAATAACGCAGGATCCCCTGGCGACAATGCAAATGCCCAACTTTGTGGGTCACCCCGCAATAGAGAAATAACAATTTTAACCTGTTGCGCAGGATCACCAGCAGAGTGAGATTTCAGAGACAAAAACAATTTACAATTCTCTCTGAAATTCAAAAAACGGGATCTGTCTCCGGTAAAAAATTCAGGCATAGGGATCTTAGGTTCAGACATTGGAGCACGTATAACAAAATCTTGTAAGTTCTGGACCTTTGAAGCCAGGTTATTCAGACCTGCAACCAAACTCTGTGGATCCATGATTCAAACAGGTGTAACCAAAGCCATTCAGAGATTAAGAGGAGAGGAGAAAAAAAAAAAAAAAAAAAAAGGCTGAAGACTGCAGTTTAAGCAAGGAGTACAAATAAGCACTAAGGTGCACTTTCCAAACACAGAAGGAAAAAAAAAACCTTTTATATCCTTTCCTGCTTTAGTGCATAGTTTTAACACATGTGGCCGGCCAAACTGTTATGATTTTCCCAATGGCAGGGAAATCAAAATAACAACGGACTAGCTCTCGGGTGATGGGAACTATAGTGACCGTGACCTGAACCTGACACGACACTGGAAGTAGCCGGGGAGTGTTTCCTACGATGCCCTAGACACCACGCGCCAGCCGGAGATCTAACTACCCCTATCAGAGGAATATACAGGCCTGCCTTACCTCCAGAGATGAACCCCAAAAGGAGATAGCAGGCCCCCACAGATACCGACGGCGAGTCAAGAGGAAAAGACACACGTAGGATGAACAGCAGATTTAGCACAGTGAGGTCCGCTTACTAGATAGCAGAAGTACAGGAAAGAGTCACTTCACGGTCAACTTCAAAACACTACTCAAAAACACCATCCTGAAATTACTTTAAAACTCCAGTGACAACTCATGCCACTTGAGTTGCAATTTCAGTCCGCGAGAGCTTCCAGCTACAGAGAGTCACATTGCAAATAGCTGGACAAAAATAGCATTAACTAGAAACAAAATTCAACTTAGCTGAACAGGATCTTGAGGCAGGAGAATGCACAGAATGCTACTGATACATTGTTGGCCGGCATCGGACCAGCAGCCAAGCAGCCTTAAATAGGAAACTCCCCTAATGGGTGTCAACAGGTGATCAAGGATAGAAGAAGGCAAATAAGTGGCAATACCATAAAACACCACCGGGGGAGCCCACAAACAGAATTCACAACAGCAATAGAAACGTTTTTTAAGGCGATGTTTGTAGATTCAGGAAGGTGTCTCACAGGAGCTCCAGGATGACACGTCTACTCCATAGCAGTCCTAGGCCATGCCCCCCCAGAATGTGAACTCTTATCCCCATTAGTATGGAGCGACATGTACGACTCAACCACTGATCTATTCATTCCTTAAGTGACTGAACTTGGCTCTTTCTGAAAGCCCCCAAAGAGGATGAATGGAGCTGCAGTCAGATATCCCACCTGCCACTCCATTTTAATATGGGAATAAAAGTGTCCTCTCATGGATAAAAGTTCCCCATTCTTCCGATCTGTGCAGTTTCCAATGGTCGGATTCCACCGATCAAAAAGTTTTCATCTTCCTAACTTGTGAATCGGTGATAACTTGGTTTCATCAAAAAACAATTAATGTAAACTACCATAGCTGTACATTCCAGTTATGGTGGCACACAGTAGATGTGCAGCAGCTGCCTGTGTTTCACAGTCAACGCTCCATTAAGTCGGTTATAACAGCTAAGTTATTTGCGTATAGCTGTAGGGTGGGCCCCTAGGGTCAATTCCCCCTGTGGGCCTCAGACACCCCAGTCAGACCCTGGCCTGGGTACACGATTGGTGCCACTGGGTGACACCACTGCCTCTTCTCCTGTGCTAGGTGCTTCCCAATCCCCTGTCCATGTCACTGGCACAGATGCCTCCTGTCCTGCACCTGTCCTTGCACATTAACATCATCAGGCAATTCCAGATTGTTTTCCCGCACAGCGATCAGCTGTCCCTACTTCAGGCTTTGGAAAGAAAGAGAAAGATTCCAGCCACCCACTCACAGGCCAAAATGCTAAATGGGCACATTTCCAGGTGTTTTGTCATGTTAATGTTTCCATATAGGCTTGTTGACATGGAGGATTCATGCCAACACATGGTGGTAGCTGTCCCTTGGTACTTGGTCAACAGCTGCCACATATTCTTCCAGTGTGGCATGCCCACCTTCTGTCCAGGAACATCTCCTGTGCTCTTACTAACACATTTACTGGGATTATCCACATTAGTGACCAACATGTGAAGAAGCGCCTGTGCCAGGGATGCTTCCTTTACCTGATGGCACTTTGAGTGAACATAGTGGAGGCTGCGGCTGAGTCCCACCCTGGCACGTCACATGGATACATATTTTGCAGAGGGGCAGTGTGTGTACAGTGCAGAAAAAAGTTTGGACACACCTTCTCATTTAAAGATTTTTCTGTATTTTCATGACTATGAAGGCATTCACACTGAAGGCATCAAAACTATGAATTGACACATGTGGAATTATATACTTAACAAAAAAGTGTGAAACAACTGAAAATATGTCTTGATAAATAAAAGATGACACACACTGGTACCAGCTCACCACTCTTGAGGGAAAGAAGTTGGTGACAGGGAGAATGGAAAGTGAATTGTACACCCCTAGCTGCTGGGATCACTAAACAGGATCTGTTCCTATCCTGGAAGAAGGTAAAGAATTATCACAAGAAAAGACGAGGTGATGCCGCGCTCAGGGGTGGATATTGTGTGATGGTGGACGGCGTGTGGACGGTATATAGGTACTAATGGGTACCTGATTTGAAGCCACAGATATACGCCCTCAACAAGGAGTGGATAAAACCTATAAAAATGTCTCAAACATATGTGTATCTGTACATACACCTGAATGCTGTATTACAGGAAGGTGCTTACCCAATATGTAGATGCGCTTGTAGGTGCGCTTGTGGTCCCACTGTAGCTGTGCTTGTGGATGCGCATGTAAATTCCCACTGCAACACCCAAAAGATTGCCCGATCCGGCCACCGCTGTTTGCTGTTGCGGCGTGTGCGGGGGATAAGGGAGCAGGGGGATGAGTAGCAGCTGGCGCGATACCTTGGAGCCCCGGCCGAAGGCGTCCCTGGTAACCGCGAGGAAAAAAATGTCTGCTAGCGCCGGCTCGCGCGTGCCTGTACTGTGACGTCACTAGAGGTACGAAGTGGCGTTGGGGCCAAAAAGGGAATGACTAACCAACGTGTTTCGAAGGTTCTCGGCCTTCTTCATCAGGGTTACCCGGCCGGGGCTCCAAGGTATTTTATTTAGTAAAAACAGGACACCACATTGGGGAATTGGGGATTACATTGCATTGGGCCTACTTCTTAACTCTGTCTCCTGCAATGTCTCCTTTAACTGCCACTAGATCACCAGGGTTAATATGCTCTGTACTGCTATAGACCACTGAATTTTGTGCAAGGGGGTTGTGATAGCACTAGTTTATTTACTAAAAAAAAAGATCCCCCATTGGGGAATCGTTTGTCACCTTCCTACTTCTTAACTCTGTCTCCTGCAATGTGTCCTTTAACTGCCACTAGATGACCAGGGTGAATGTGCTCTGTACGGTGAACATTGGTCAAGGGGGCTGTGATGACACTATTCTATTCAGTAAAAAAGGACCCCACATTGGGGAATTGGGCATTACATTTCATTGGGCCTACTTCTTAACTCTGTCCCCTGCAATGTCTCCTTTAACTGCCAGTAGATCACCAGGGTTAACATGCTCTGTACTGTTAAAGGCCACTGAATTTTGGGCAAGCGGGTTGTGATGGCACTAGTTTATTTATTAAAAAAGGACCCCCTATTGGGGAATTGTTTGTCAGCTCCCTACTTCTTAACTCGGTCTTCTGCAATGTGTCCTTTAGCTGCCACTATGTAATAATTATAGGGGATAACTCAGGAGACTCTTTGCATGGAACAAGACAACTACAGGACACAGTTTTA
The DNA here is from genome assembly GCF_051348905.1 of Ranitomeya variabilis. NCBI lineage: Eukaryota > Metazoa > Chordata > Amphibia > Anura > Dendrobatidae > Ranitomeya > Ranitomeya variabilis. The sequence goes on from NC_135237.1 coordinate 186,286,314, forward strand.
TAAGTGGTAAAGTCTATATTATCACACGGTGATTCAAACAGGTGCAGAGAGAAACTCAAGTCCACAACACTTGGTGCAAATGTCAAATGCAGCTTAGCAGTCTATAGGAAACTTCAGAGGAAAATGCAATCACGCAGAAAGTCTATGAAGCACAATTATTCTTGAGGATACTTGACACGAATAAATCCTTGTCTTAGTCCAAACACAGATAGATAAGCTTATAAGGCAGTTCAAATAATATCTTAGCTCAACCAGGGAGGCCTGGTTAATAGTCTCAGGTTTTTGCAGAGCAGCAAACAGCTTACATGTCCAGCAAATGCAGATGGAAGTAAATACGAGCAGCAGATGAAGGAGGATTACTGGAACTGGTGTATGCAGCAGGAACTCAGCAGAGTAGAAGGATAACCCCACAGGTTCACAGGAGCAGGTATATAGCCAGTGAGTAATCAGAGGTCAGGAGCTGGATGCAAGGCAGAATACTCTAGCACAGACTGAAGGCTGGGGTGGCATTTTATAGCAGGAAGACACAGTGCACATGAGACCAAAGACGCCATCTTGGAAAAGGGCAGTAATGCACAAAAGTTAAATAATGTTCAGAGTCCTGACATTACTCCCTCTTTAGAAGCGGCCTCAGGACGATCCTGGACCTGGTTTCTCAGAGAATCTCTGATGAAAACGAGAAATCTTCTGTTGGGCATTGATGTTTTCCACAGGTTCCCAAGAGTCTTCCTCAGGGGGATATCCCTGCCATCTTATCAGATATTGGAGCCGATTTCTGCGAATCCTGGAATCAATAATTTACACCACCACAAATTGTTCTTGCCCATCAATCACCACAGGCTGCGGAGGTGGCACAACATGTCCCTGGAAGGTATTAGGAGATACAGGCTTTAGTAAAGATACATGAAAAACTGGGTGTACCTTCATAGTCCTAGGCAGCTTCAGCCAGCAGGCCACAGAGTTCACAATACCGTTGATCTTGAAAGGGCCAATGAATTTCTGTCCAAGTTTTTGTGAAGGAACGTTTAACTTCAGATTCTTAGTTGCTAACCACATGGAATCTCCTACCTTGAACATGGGTGCAGGTTTATGGAATCTATCAGCCGATCTCTTATAATGTTCTTGAGTTGTGGTCAGGGATTCCTTCAGAACCTCCAGATTTTGTCTCATCGCAGTCAGCCTTTCCTCCACTGCCGGAACCGGAGAATTAATTGGAGACCTAGGTAAAATACACGGATGATAACCCAGATTGGCAAAGAAAGGTGTAAATTTAGTGGAGGCGCTCTGAGAATTATTATATGAAAATACGGCTAATGGCAGCAACTTCAACCAATCATCCTGGAGATGGCTGACATAGTATCCTAGATATTGTTCCAGCATCTGGTTGGTATGCTCAGTCTGACCATTTGTCTGGGGATGATAAGCGGAAGAGAGACAGACATTAATATTGAGTGCAGAGCAAAACCCCTTCCAGAATCTTGAAGTGAACTGTACTCCACGGTCAGAGATGATCTCATCCGGAACCCCATGCAACCGAAAGACATTTTGTATAACCAAGTTCACTGTATCTTTAGCTGAGGGGAGGCTGGTACATGGAACAAAATGAGCAGCTTTAGTCAGGCGATCAACTACCACCATGATTGTATTCATGCCCCCTGATGTAGGCAGCTCCACAATAAAGTCCAATGATATAGACCACCAAGGGCGGGACGGAACAGGTAATGGTTGTAGAAGACCCGTAGGTGCCACATGAGGAGTCTTCTAACGGGCACATACCTCGCAAGAGAGAACATAGTCCTTGGTATCCTTCAGGCAAGTTGGCCACCTGAAGAATCGGCTCAGGAACTCTTGTGTCTTCTGTACCCCCTGTGACCAGCCAACTTGGAGTCATGTACCAACTTGAGCATCTGAAGACGGACGACCTCAGGGACGTAGATACGTCGATCTCTGAACCACATGCCACCCTTAAAGACAAGATTAATATCCACAAGTGGGTTGGCCAGAAATACATCACCGTCATAGGCCTCCCTGCACTCCTTCCACAAGTCCTGATCGTGGATAACTCCGATGAAATTGGCATCAGATAGAATGGTCTTGGACGGGGCTCCAGGTACGGAATCGGGATAAAGCATCAGCCTTCCCATTACGAGAACCTGGACGGTACGAGATAACAAAGTTAAATTGATTTAAAAATAAGTTCCAATGAGCCTGACGAGGAGAAAGACATCTAGTGGATTTAAGGAACTCTAAATTGCGATGGTCAGTTAGCACTATGATCTGTTGTGCAGCTCCTTGCAGATGATGCCTCCATTCTTTGAAAGCCACAATAATAGCCAGCAATTCCTTGTCTCCCACATCATAATTCTTCTCTGCTGACGTTAGTCTACGGGAAAAGAAAGCACAAGGATGTAGCAGACCCTTCTCTCCAGTTCTTTGGGAGAGAATAGCCCCCAAAGCATTATCAGAAGCGTCCACCGCCACAATTAATGAAAGTGTTGGATCTGGGTGTATCAACAGCGGTGCTGATGTGAAACAGATCTTAAGCCGATCAAAAGCTTCTTGAGCCTGTGATGACCACTTAAAGGGCTTTTCCTTCTTTGTCAAGGAAGTAATGGGACGGACAATATCAGAAAAATTTCGAATGAAGCGTCTGTAGAAATAGGCAAAACCAATAAAACGTTGGACCTCCTTAACGTTCTTGGGTACCGGCCAGTCAAGGATAGCCTGAATCTTACCAGATTCCATGTTCATCCCCTGGGGAGAGATGATATAACCTAAGAACTGTATCTCAGAACAATGGAACTGGCATTTCTGCGGCTTAATATACAGATAGTTCTCTTTCAGACGACTTAAAACAGTTTTGACATGCTCTTCATGTGCCTGTAGAGAGTCAGAAAAGATTAGTATATTGTCCAAATAGATCACCACAAACTGGTCCAACAAATCTCTTAAAATGTCATTAGTAGGGTTGAGCGAAACGGATTGGTCATTTTCATAAGTCGTCGACTTTTGGCAAAGTCGGCGTCTCATGAAACCCGACCCGATCCCTGTGTGGGGTCGGCCATGCGGTGCGCAACTTTTGCGCCAAAGTCGCATTTCAATGACGCTAAAAGCGTCATTTCTCAGCCAATGAAGGTGGACGCAGAGTGTGGGCAGCGTGATGACATAGATCTCAGTCCCCACCATCTTAGAGAAGGGCATTGCAGTGATTGGCTTGCTTTCTGCGGCGTCACAGGCGCTATAAAGGGGCGTTCCCGCCGACCGCCATCTTGCTGCTGCTGATCTGAGCGTAGGGAGAGGTTGCTGCCACTCTGTCAGTAGCAGGGATAGTTAGGCAGGGTACATTCACCCCCAAACCGCTTGTGCTGTAGCGATTTCCACTGTCCAACACCACCTTTTGTTTGCAGGGACAGTGGAAGCTACATTTTTTTTCCTCAGCGCTGTAGCTCATTGGGCTGCCCTAGAAGGCTCCCTGATAGCTGCGTTGCTGTGTGTGTACGCCACTGTGCAAACCAACTGCTTTTTTCAAAGCACAAATCCTGTTGTTCCTTCCTTTCTGCACAGCTATCATGTTTGTTTGTCCACACTTTTGTGTGCAGCAGTCCTTTTTATAGCTGCCTGCCATACTTTTCTGAGATTGCTGCAGGGAGATAAAGATTGGCAAGTCTGCCTGTGTGCCAATGCTGTGTGTGGCATCTGTCTCTCATTGTGTGCCACAGAAAACCTAGTGTGTAATACTGGGCCAATTTTTTTTTTTTTAATTCTCCCTGAAAAAAATAAATAAATAGTGGGAGATAAAGATTGGCAAGTCTGCCTCTGTGCCAGTGCTGTGTGTGGCATCTGTCTCTCATTGTGTGCCACAGAAAACCTAGTGTGTAATACAGGGCCAATTTTTTTTTTTATTCTCCCTGAAAAAACATAAATAAATAGTGGAAGATAAAGATTGGCAAGTCTGCCTCTGTGCCAGTGCTGTGTGTGGCATCTGTCTCTCATTGTGTGCCACAGAAAACCTAGTGTGTAATACTGGGCCATTTTTTTTTTAATTCTCCCTGAAAAAAAAAATAAATAGTGGGAGATAAAGATTGGCAAGTCTGCCTCTGTGCCAGTGCTGTGTCTGGCATCTGTCTCTCATTGTCTGCCACAGAAAACCTAGTGTGTAATACTGGGCCATTTTTTTTTAATTCTCCCTGAAAAAAATAAATAAATAGTGGGAGATAAAGATTGGCAAGTCTGCCTGTGTGCCAGTGCTGTGTGTGGCATCTGTCTCTCATTGTGTGCCACAGAAAACCTAGTGTGTAATACTGGGCCATTTCATTTTTTAATTCTCCCTGAAAAAAATAAATAAATAGTGGGAGATAAAGATTGGCAAGTCTGCCTCTGTGCCAGTGCTGTGTGTGGCATCTGTCTCTCATTGTGTGCCACAGAAAACCTAGTGTGTAATACTGGGCCATTTTTTTTTTAATTCTCCCTGAAAAAAATAAATAAATAGTGGGAGATAAAGATTGGTAAATCTGCCTCTGTGCCAGTGCTGTGTGTAGCATCTGTCTCTCATTGTGTGCCACAGAAAACCTAGTGTGTAATACTGGGCCATTTTTTTTTTATTATTTATTCTCCCTGAAAATAAATAAATAAATAGTGGGAGATAAAGATTGGCAAGTCTGCCTCTTTGCCAGTGCTTTGTGTGGCATCTGTCTCTCATAGTGTGCCACAGAAAACCAGTGTGTAATACTGGGCCATTTTTTTTTTTTGTAAATTCTCCCTGAAAATAAATAAATAAATAGTGGGAGATAAAGATTGGCAAGTCTGCCTCTGTGCCAGTGCTTTGTGTGGCATCATTCTCTCATAGTGTGCCACAGAAAACCAGTGTGTAATACTGGGCCATTTTTTTTTTGTAAATTCTCCCTGAATAAAAATAAATAAATAGTGGGAGATAAAGATTGGCAAGTCTGCCTCTGTGCAATTGCTGTGTGTGGCATCTGTCTCTCATAGTGTGCCACAGAAAACCAGTGTGTAATACTGGGCAATTTTTTTTTTGTAAATTCTCCCTGAATAAAAATAAATAAATAGTGGGAGATAAAGATTGGCAAGTCTGCCTCTGTGCAATTGCTGTGTGTGGCATCTGTCTCTCATAGTGTGCCACAGAAAACCAGTGTGTAATACTGGGCCATTTTTTTTTTGTAAATTCTCAATGAAAAAAAAAAAAAATAGTGGGAGATAACGATTGGCAAGTCTGCCTCTGTGCCATTGCTGTGTGTGGCATCTGTCTCTCATAGTGTGCCACAGAAAACCAGTGTGTAATACTGGGCCATTTTTTTTTGTAAATTCTCCCTGAAAAAAAATTAATAAATAGTGGGAGATAAAGATTGGCAAGCCTGCCTCTGTGCCATTGCAGTGTGTGGCATCTGTTTCTCCATGTGTGCCACAGAAAACCAGTGTGTAATACTGGGCCATTTTTTTTTTGTAAATTCTCTCTGAAAAAAAAAAAAATAGTGGGAGATAAAGATTGTCAAGTCTGCCTCTGTGCCATTGCTGTGTGTGGCATCTGTCTCTCATAGTGTGCCACAGAAAACCAGTGTGTAATACTGGGCCATTTTTTTTTGTAAATTCTCCCTGAATAAAAATAAATAAATAGTGGGAGATAAAGATTGGCAAGTCTGCCTCTGTGCCATTGCTGTGTTTGGCATCTGTCTCTCATAGTGTGCCACAGAAAGCCAGTGTGTAATACTGGGCAATTTTTTTTTTTGTAAATTCTCCCTGAATAAAAATAAATAAATAGTGGGAGATAAAGATTGGCAAGTCTGCCTCTGTGCCATTGCTGTGTGTGGCATCTGTCTCTCATAGTGTGCCACAGAAAACCAGTGTGTAATACTGGGCCATTTTTTATTTTTTTGTAAATTATCCCTGAAAAAAAAAATAGTGGGAGATAAAGAATGGCAAGTCTGCCTCTGTGCCATTGCTGTGTGTGGCATCTGTCTCTCATAGTGTGCCACAGAAAACCAGTGTGTAATACTGGGCCATTTTTTTTTTGTAAATTCTCCCTGAAAAAAAATAAATAAATAGTGGGAGATAAAGATTGGCAAGTCTGCCTCTGTGCCATTGCTGTGTGTTGCATCTGTCTCTCATAGTGTGCCACAGAAAACCAGTGTGTAATACTGGGCCATTTTTTTTTTTTTGCAAATTCTCCCTGAAAAAAAAAATAAATAGTGGGAGATAAAGATTGGCAAGTCTGCCTCTGTGCCAGTGCTGTGTGTGGCATCTGTCTCTCATTGTGTGCCACAGAAAACCTAGTGTGTAATACTGGGCCTGGTTTTTCTTTCAGTGTCAGCCACCTATAAAGGTGTATATAAATCCTACAGAAGTTAGAGTTCACCTTATAAGTTGTTTTACAGCAACAAATACCGTTACTTTGGTTACGTTATGCAAACAATGAGGAAGTCTAGTGGAAGAGGTTGTGGCCGTGGGCGGTCATTGTCAGCTGGTAATGATGGTAGTGGTGGTGGAGCATCAGGTGGTCGTGGTAAAAGCAGTACAGCACCTAAGTCTCGAGTTGTTGAGCCAGGTTACACAAGGCCTCGAACGCTCCCTTTTCTGGGAGTAGGAAAACCGCTTTTAATGCTGGAGCAGCAAGAACAGTTTTTGGCTTTCCTTGCTGACTCAGCCTCTATCTCTTTTGCCTCCTCTTCTGAAAGTGCAAAATGTAAAAGCAGCACGTTGTTAGTGGATGTTCACGGTCAGGGACAAGTCGCTTCCTTGTCTTCTTCACCCAGAACAAGAGAGAAGGATGCGTCAGGAGACACAACGGGTTACTCCATGGAGCTCTTTACACATACCGTTCCTGGGTTAGACAGTGAAACAGTTAACAGGCCATGCCCATTAGAAGATGAATCGGACATGGAGTGCACTGATGCACAGCCACAGCCAGATTACTATGCTGTTCCTTTGACTCAGACCAGAACATTGCCCTCGCAGTGTACTGAGCCAGAATCAAACCCAGCTGAGACTATGGTGCCCCGTCACGAACGCTATACCACCGGCTTACACGGTGACACAGACGAAGTTGCACAGGAGATAGAAGAGGAGGTCATAGATGACCCAGTTGTTGACCCCGATTGGCAGCCATTTGGGGAACAGGGTGCAGGTGGCAGTAGTTCTGAAGTGGAGGAGGAGGAGGAGCCGCAGCAGGCATCAACATCACAACAGGTTCCATCTGCCGGGCCCGTATCTGGCCAAAAACGCGTGGCAAAACCAAAACCAGTTGGAGGACAGCGTGGCCATCCGGTTAAAGAAGCTCAGTCTGCAATGCCTGAAAAGGTATCCGATAGTAGAAAGAGTGCAGTCTGGCATTTTTTCAAACAACATCCAAATGATCAGCGCAAAGTCATCTGTCAAAAATGTTCAACTACCTTAAGCAGAGGTCAGAATTTAAAAGTCTAAATACAAGTTGCATGCATAGACATTTATCCACCATGCATTTGCAAGCCTGGACTAACTACCAAACGTGCCTACAGGTTGCAGCACCCTCGGCCAATGAAGCTAGTCAGCAATGCTACATCACTTCCCTCACTGTAAGCCCATCATTTCCCGCAACACCTGCAGTATCTGTGCAGCTTTTGTCTCCAGGCCAAAGCAGTCAGGGAATCACCAGGTTCGTAGTAGGAAACACTGCATGTAGGGCACCGGCAAGAATACCATCTCCAACCCACTCTCAGTCACCCATGTCCACCGGCACCACCGCTAGTTCCACGATCTCCAGCTCTCCAGTCCAGCTCACCCTACATGAGACTCTTGTTAGGAAAAGGAAGTACTCATCCTCTAGCTAGACTAATCTCATTAGAGATGATGCCCTACCGGTTAGTTGAAAGCGAAGCTTTCAAAGCGCTGATGGACTATGCTGTACCACGCTACGAGCTACCCAGTCGACACTTCTTTTCTAGAAAAGCCATCCCAGCCCTCCAACAGCATGTTAAAGACCGCATCGTCCATGCACTCAGGCAGTCTGTGACTACAAAGGTGCACCCGACAACAGATGCATGGACCAGTAGGCATGGCCAGGGACGTTACGTGTCCATCACAGCACACTGGGTGAATGTGGTGGATGCAGGGTCCACAGGGGCCAGCAATATTGGGACAGTTCTGCCTAGCCCACGGTCAAGGAAAGAGTTGGCTGTAGGCGTTCGCCCCCCCTCCTCCTCTTCCTCGTCCTCCTGCAGAAGCGAGAGCTCGTCCACAGACCGCAGTCACACATCCACTCCATCCGCAGCTGCCACTGTTGCACACCAGGTGTGCCATTATGGGACAGCTAGTGGCAAGCGTCAGCAGGCTGTATTGGCAATGAAGTGTTTGGGCGACAACAGACACACTGCGGAAGTTCTGTCCGAGTTCTTGCAGAAAGAAACTCAGTCATGGCTGGGCACTGTACATCTTGAGGCAGGCAAGGTAGTGAGTGATAACGGAAGGAATTTCATGGCTGCCATAGCCCTTTCCCAACTTAAACACATTCCTTGCCTGGCTCACACCTTAAACCTGGTGGTGCAGTGCTTCCTGAAAAGTTATCCGGGGTTACCCGACCTGCTCCTCAAAGTGCGCAGACTTTGCTCGCATATCCGCCGTTCGCCCGTACACTCCAGCCGTATGCAGAACTATCAGCGGTCTTTGAACCTTCCCAAGCATCGCCTAATCATCGACGTTGCAACAAGGTGGAACTCCACACTGCACATGCTTCAGAGACTGTGCGAACAGAGGCGTGCTGTTATGTATTTGTGGGAGGATACATGGGCAGGCAGTTGGATGGCAGACATGGAGTTGTCAGGTGTGCAGTGGTCGAAGCTACAAGACCTGTGTCAAGTCCTTCAGTGTTTTGAGGAATGCACAAGGCTGGTTAGTGCAGACAACGCCATAATAAGCATGAGCATCCCCCTAATGCGTCTGCTGATGCAAAGTTTGACGCACATAAAGGAGCAGGCGTCTGTAGCCGAGGAAGAGGAAAGCCTTGATGACAGTCAGCCATTGTCTGGTCAGGGCCGTGTAGAGGATGAGGAGGATGAAGAGGATGATGAAGATGAGTACTTTTTTAATGAGGAAGCTTCTCCTGGGCCAACAGAAATTAGTGGCGTTGCAAGGCCGGGTGTTATGATCCTAGTGGCAAGGATCGCAAGTTAGACTAGCTAAGTAACTAAACCGACGACCAGCTCTGGGGAAGTGGTATCTGGATTGACCGCAACCTGATCCTATTTGCAAACAACTATAGGCAGCCGTGGAACGTTACCTGAAAATCCTAGACGTCTCTTTACGGCCTGAGAAACTACCTATTCCTAGAGGGAAAGTAAAGTCCTTACTTGCCTCAGAGAAATGACCCCAAAGATATAGAAAAGCCCCCCACAAATATTAACGGTGAGTTAAGGGGAAAGCACAAACGCAGAGATGAAATATCCAAGACGTAAGAAAACAGAAGTGGCACTCACCCGAGATGCTGTACAAAAAATGTCCTTTATTCAGAGCATATACTCGCAGACATAAAATGGAGAGGCGGCTGGTGAGGAGAGGAGTGCAAGAGGAGGCAAGAGGACGATGGCCGTTTCGCGCCTGCGCGCTTCCACGGGTCCAGTGGAACCTGGACCCGTGGAAGCGCGCAGGCGCGAAACGGCCGTCGTCCTCTTGCCTCCTCTTGCACTCCTCTCCTCACCAGCCGCCTCTCCATTTTATGTCTGCGAGTATATGCTCTGAATAAAGGACATTTTTTGTACAGCATCTCGGGTGAGTGCCACTTCTGTTTTCTTACGTCTTGGATGCCCTATTGCTTTTTATGTTGTGCACCACCCCAACGCTATTACCTTTTGCTTGCCGTAGAGGTTCTAAATTGAATCATATGTATCCATATTCCAACAATTTGGAAATCTGAGACTTTGGCATAAGTTAAATTTTTGCTTTGTGCATGAAGAAGACGCCTGGTGCCATTCCACTCCTATTTTTGCAGAGATGAAATAGATTTAGCAAATGAGGCCCGCTAACACTAGATAGCAGAAAATAGGAAGGGAGCTGTGCGGTCAATAGAAAACCCTAAGCAAAATATCCACGCAGAGATTGCTCAAGCCCCCGCACCAACTAACGGTGCAGGGGAAGCAACTCCGTACCCCAGAGCTTACCAGCAGCAAGAACTCACATATTAGCAGGCTGGACTAAACTCATCATACACTGAAATCATATTGCAGACTGATGAGCAAAAAATAATCAAACAGAAACTTAGCTTCTCCAGAAGAGACCGAAAACGAAGATAATCAGGGGAGATCAGAATAGCACTGAATACATCGACAGCCGGCAACAAGTGGAGGTGAAGCAGAGCTAAATAGGAAACTCCCTAGTGCATAACGAGGCAGCTGATTCAGCCACAGATCCGCAGGATAACAAACAAAGCCACCAGGGGGAGCCCAAAAACAAAACTCACACAATACCACCTGTGACCACAAGAGGGAGCCCAAAAACAGAGTTCACAACAGTACCTCCCCCTTGAGGAGGGGTCACCGAACCCTCATCAAAAACCCCCAGGGCGATCAGGGTGAGCCACATGGAAGGCACGAACCAAATCAGCCGCATGAACATCAGAGGCGACAACCCAGGAATTATCCTCCTGACCATAGCCCTTCCACTTAACCAAATACTGAAGCCTCCGTCTAGAAATACGAGAATCCAAGATCTTCTCCACCACGGGTTCCAATTCTCCCTCAACCAGCACAGGGGCAGGAGGCTCAACCGAAGGAACCACAGGCACCACATACCTCCGCAACAACGACCGATGGAACACATTATGAATAGCAAACGATGCTGGGAGGTCCAAACGAAATGACACAGGGTTAAGGACTTCCAAAATCTTATAAGGACCGATAAACCGAGGCTTGAACTTGGGAGAGGAGACCTTCATAGGAACAAAGCGAGAAGACAACCACACCAAGTCCCCAACGCGAAGTCGGGGACCCACACAGCGACGGCGATTGGCAAAGCGCTGAGCCTTCTCTTGTGACAGCTTCAAATTGTCCACCACATGATCCCAAATCTGATGCAACCTATCCACCACAAGATCCACTCCAGGACAGTCAGAAGGCTCCACCTGACCCGAGGAAAAACGAGGATGAAACCCCGAATTACAAAAAAAAGGCGAAACCAAAGTAGCAGAACTAGCCCGATTATTAAGGGCAAATTCGGCCAATGGCAAAAAAGCCACCCAGTCGTCCTGATCAGCAGAAACAAAACATCTTAAATAGGTTTCCAAGGTCTGATTAGTTCGCTCGGTCTGGCCATTCGTCTGAGGATGGAAGGCCGACGAAAAAGACAAATCAATGCCCATCTTAGCACAAAAGGTCCGCCAAAATCTAGACACAAACTGGGATCCTCTGTTGGAAACAATATTCTCAGGGATCCCATGCAAACGAACCACATTTTGAAAAAACAGCGGAACCAACTCGGAGGAGGAAGGCAACTTAGGCAAGGGCACCAAATGGACCATCTTAGAAAAACGATCACACACCACCCAGATGACAGACATTCTCTGAGAGACAGGGAGATCTGAAATAAAATCCATGGAAATGTGCGTCCAAGGCCTCTTCGGGACAGGCAAAGGTAACAGCAAACCACTGGCACGAGAACAGCAAGGCTTAGCCTGAGCACAAATTCCACAAGACTGCACAAAGGAACGCACATCCCGCGACAAGGAAGGCCACCAAAAGGACCTGGCCACCAAATCTCTGGTACCAAATATTCCAGGATGGCCTGCCAACACCAAAGAATGAACCTTGGAAATAACTCTGTTGGTCCATCTATCTGGGACAAACAGTCTCTCCGGTGGACAACGGTCAGGTCTATCCGCCTGAAACTCCTGCAGCACTCGTCGCAAATCTGGGGAGATGGCAGACAAAATCACCCCTTCTCTGAGGATACCAGCTGGCTCTGAATCACCAGGAGAGTCAGGCACAAAACTCCTAGAAAGAGCATCAGCCTTCACATTCTTCGAACCAGGCAGGTACGAGACCACGAAATCAAAACGAGAGAAAAACAATGACCAACGAGCCTGTCTAGGATTCAGCCGCTTGGCCGACTCGAGATAAATCAGATTTTTGTGATCAGTCAAGACCACCACACGATGCTTAGCTCCCTCGAGCCAATGTCTCCACTCCTCAAATGCCCACTTCATAGCCAACAACTCCCGATTACCGACATCATAATTCCGCTCGGCAGGCGAAAACTTTCTTGAAAAGAAAGCACATGGCTTCATCACAGAGCCATCAGAGCTTCTCTGCGACAAAACAGCCCCCGCTCCAATCTCAGAAGCATCAACCTCGACCTGGAAAGGAAGAGAGACATCTGGCTGACATAAGACCGGAGCCGAGGAAAACCGGCGCTTCAGCTCCCGAAAGGCCTCCACAGCCGCAGGAGACCAATTTGTAACATCAGAACTCTTTTTGGTCAAATCCGTCAAAGGCTTAACAACACCAGAAAAATTAGCGATGAAGCGACGGTAAAAATTAGCAAAACCCAAGAACTTCTGAAGACTCTTAACAGATGTAGGCTGAGTCCAGTCATGAATAGCCTGAACCTTGACTGGGTCCATCTCAATAGTAGAAGGGGAAAAAATGAAACCCAAAAAAGAAACCTTCTGGACTCCAAAAAGACATTTTGAGCCCTTCACAAATAAAGCATTGGCACGCAGGACCTGAAACACCATCCTGACCTGCTTAACATGGGACTCCCAATCATCAGAAAAAAACAGAATATCATCCAGATGCACAATCATAAATTTATCCAGATACTCTCGGAAGGACTGAAAGACAGAAGGAGCGTTAGAAAGTCCAAAAGGCATCACCAAGTACTCGAAATGGCCTTCGGGCGTATTAAATGCAGTTTTCCATTCATCACCCTGCTTAATACGCACAAGGTTATACGCACCACGAAGATCTATCTTGGTGAACCAACTGGCACCCTTAATCTGAGCAAACAAATCAGACAATAATGGCAAAGGATACTGAAATTTGACCGTGATTTTATTTAGAAGGCGATAATCAATACAAGGTCTCAGGGAACCATCCTTCTCAGCCACAAAAAAGAATCCCGCACCCAGAGGGGAGGAGGAAGGGCGAATAAGTCCTTTCTCCAAAGACTCCTTTATATAACTCCGCATAGCAGCATGCTCCGGCACTGACAAATTGAAAAGTCGTCCCTTAGGAAACTTACTACCAGGAATCAAATTTATAGCACAATCACAATCCCTATGAGGAGGTAGAGAACTGAGTTTGGGCTCATCAAATACATCCTGGTAGTCCGACAAAAACGCAGGGACTTCAGAAGGAGTGGATGAAGCAATTGACACCACAGGAGCGTCACCATGAATTCCCTGGCAACCCCAACTTGACACAGACATTGCTTTCCAATCCAGGACTGGATTATGAGTCTGCAACCATGGCAGACCCAACACGACAACATCATGCAAATTATGCAGAACAAGAAAGCGAATCACCTCCTGATGAACAGGAGTCATGCACATGGTCACTTGCGTCCAGTACTGAGGTTTATTCATAGCCAATGGTGTAGCATCAATACCCCTTAGTGGAATAGGGAATTTTAAAGGCTCCAAAACAAAACCACAGCGCCGGGCAAATGACAAGTCCATCAGGCTCAGGGTAGCACCTGAATCTACAAAAGCCATAACCGGGTAAGATGACAGGGAAGAAATCAGGGTAACAAACAAAATGAACTTAGGCTGTAAAGTACCAATGGTGACAGATTTATCAATCTTTTTTGTGCGCTTAGAGCATGCTGAGATAACATGAGCTCAGTCACCACAATAAAAGCACAACCCATTTTGCCATCTATAATTTTGCCGTTCACTTCTGGTCAGAATTCTATCACATATCATAGACTCAGGTGTCTGTTCAGAAGACACCGCCAAATGGTGCGCAGGTTTGCGCTCCCGCAAACGCCGATCAATCTGAATGGCCAGAGTCATTGACTCATTCAGACCTGCAGGCGTAGGGAACCCCACCATGACATTCTTAATGGCTTCAGAAAGACCCTTTCTGAAATTTGCAGCCAGGGCACACTCATTCCATTGAGTAAGCACCGACTATTTCCGAAATTTCTGGCAATACACCTCTGCTTCATCTTGCCCCTGAGAGAGGGCCAACAAAGCTTTTTCAGCCTGGTTCTCAAGATTAGGTTCCTCATAGAACAATCCAAGGGCCAGAAAAAACGCATCCACACTGAGCAATGCAGGATCCCCTGGCGCCAATGCGAAGGCCCAATCTTGAGGGTCGCCGCGCAAGAAAGAAATAATAATCTTAACTTGCTGAATGGAATCACCAGAGGAACGAGGTTTCAAAGAAAGAAACAATTTACAATTGTTCTTAAAATTCAGGAACCTAGATCTATCTCCAGAAAACAACTCCGGAATAGGTATTCTAGGCTCTGACATAGGACTGTGAACAACAAAATCCTGAATACTTTGTACCCTTGCCGCAAGATGATCTACACTGGAGGCCAAACTCTGGATATCCATGTCAGCAGCTAAACTCAGAGCCACACCAAGATTAAGAGGAGGAGAGAAGCTAAACACACAGCAGCTAGACACACGGCAGGAAAAAAAAAAAAAAAAATCCTCAGGGCTTCTCTTCTCCTGCTTCTGCCATGCAATTAACACTTTACTGTCTGGCTGTACTGTTATGATCCTAGTGGCAAGGATCGCAAGTTAGACTAGCTAAGTAACTAAACCGAGACCAGCTCTGGGGAAGTGGTATCTGGATTGACCGCAACCTGATCCTATCCACAAACAACTATATGCAGCCGTGGAACGTTACCTGAAAATCCTAGACGTCTCTTCACGGCCTGAGAAACTACCTATTCCTAGAGGGAAAGTAAAGTCCTTACTTGCCTCAGAGAAATGACCCCAAAGATATAGAAAAGCCCCCCACAAATATTAACGGTGAGTTAAGGGGAAAGCACAAACGCAGAGATGAAATAGATTTAGCAAATGAGGCCCGCTAACACTAGATAGCAGAAAATAGGAAGGGAGATGTGCGGTCAATAGAAAACCCTAAGCAAAATATCCACGCAGAGATTGCTCGAGCCCCCGCACCAACTAACGGTGCGGGGGAAGCAACTCCGTACCCCAGAGCTTACCAGCAGCAAGAACTCACATATTAGCAGGCTGGACTAAACTCATCATACACTGAAATCATATTGCAGACTGATGAGCAAAAAATAATCAAACAGAAACTTAGCTTCTCCAGAAGAGACCGAAAACGAAGATAATCAGGGGAGATCAGAATAGCACTGAATACATCGACAGCCGGCAACAAGTGGAGGTGAAGCAGAGCTAAATAGGAAACTCCCTAGTGCATAACGAGGCAGCTGATTCAGCCACAGATCCGCAGGATAACAAACAAAGCCACCAGGGGGAGCCCAAAAACAAAACTCACACAATACCACCTGTGACCACAAGAGAGAGCCCGAAAACAGAGTTCACAACAGCCGGGTTCTGGTTTTTTAAGGGAGACAAGTGATGAAGATTTGCCTGTAACTGCCCCTCAAACCAGCACAACCGCAGATTTGACAACTGGAACTTTGGCCCACATGGCGGATTATGCCTTACGTATCCTCAAAAGGGACCCACGCATTATTAAAATGATGAGCGATAACGATTACTGGTTGGCCTGCATCCTTTACCCTCGCTATAAAGGCAAATTGCAAAATATAATGCCACATGAGAACCTCGAACAAATATTAGCAACCAAACAAGCAACTCTTGTAGACCGTTTGATTCAGGCATTCCCAGCACACAGCGCCGGTGATGGTTCTCACACGAGCTGCAGGGGGCTACAGGGCAGAGGTGTTAGAGGTGCACAAATCAGAAGTGGCGTTGGACAGAGGGGTTTTCTGACCAGGTTGTGGAGTGATTTCGCAATGACCGCAGACAGAACAGGTACTGCAGCATCTATTCAAAGTGACAGGAGACAACATTTGTCCAGTATGGTTACTAACTAATTTTCATCCCTTATCGATGTTCTCCTTCAACCGTCATTCACATTTGATTACTGGGCATCCAAATTAGACACCTGGCCTGAATTGGCAGAATATGCATTGCAGGAGCTTGCTTGCCCAGCAGCTAGTGTGCTATCAGAAAGAGTATTCAGTGCTGCTGGTTCAATATTAACCGAAAAAAGGACTCGTCTGGCTACCCAAAAATGTGGATGATCTAACCTTCATTAAAATGAACCACTCCTGGATTTCAAATTATTTTGCCCCACCTTTCCCAGCTGACACCTAGCTTTCCTATAAAAAGGTCTTGCTTGTGGACTGGTCTTACTGAGTGTTCCAATCTCTTAATTAGCAGCAGCTGTTTGTCCAGCATACGACATGTTTACACCTCCCTCAATGGGAAAACTCCCCCCACGGGGCCGTGGTCTCGCCACTTGGCGCAAGCACCCGTTAGAGTGCCGTTTGTCTGAAGAGGTGGGTGTGCCCGCTTTTGGTCGACGGCACTGCCACTGGGTCCCTCATAGTACAATAAAGTGTCTCTGGCGGTGATGGCGCGCACCCAACGTCAGACACACCGTTGTAACATGAGGGGCCCTGGGACGGTACCGCCGGCCATAAGAGAGTTCACCCCCCCAGCTCAAACTGTGCTCTACCACGTGCAAAATTATCTCTCACAGCTCCACCAATGTTTAGTCTATGCGCTGACATCATTCAATGCCTGGCACTGACAATACCAATTTGTTGACATCTATGATGCTAGTTAAAGTAGTCTGGGTCAGTGTCCTATAATGACACCAGTAAATACTTACTGCCAAATTACTATGTCAGAAACTCAGCAGATGAGCCCACCCCTGTAACTAAGTATGCCTCACTTTTTTTTGTTGTTGTTGTTTTGCGAGACATTAACATCTATTTATTTTTTGTGAGTACTAACTGTGTCAGACACTCCTTGCAATCGTCCTCCGCTGACCACACCAATGCTGCCTGTGTACCCATGTAACCTATTTAAAACTGCATAGAGCCTATTTTTATTTATTTTAGGCCTAGTAAGCCTGTCTGCGGTCCCTTCTTGCAATCCTCCTCCACAGACCACAACAATGCTGCCTGTGTAAACATGTAACCTATTTAAAACTGCATAGAGCCTATTTTTATTTATTTTAGGCCTAGTATGACTGTCTGCGGTCCCTCCTTGCATTCCTCCTCCACTGACCACAACAATACTGCCTGTGTACCCCTGCGAGATAACTCTAAGTGCCTTGAGCCTATTTTTAGTTATTTTAGGCTTAGTAAGCCTGTCTGCGGTCCCTCCTTGCAATCGTCCTCCGCTGACCACACCAATGCTGCCCGTGTACCCCTGGAACCTATTTAAAAGTTCATAGAGCCTATTTATATATTTTATTTAATATTAATAAAGCCATGATGGACTACGCTGTACCACGCTACAAGCTAACCAGTCGACACTTCTTTTGCGAGAAAAGCCATCCCAACCCTCCACCAGCATGTAAAAGACCGCATTGTCCATGCACTCTGGCAATCTGTGAGTACAAAGGTGCACCTGACAACAGACGCATGGACCTGTAGGCATGGCCACGGAAGGTTACGTGTCCATTACGGCGCAATGGGTTAATGTGGTGGATGCATGGTCCACAGGGGACAGCCTACTAAGTCTGTCTGCAGTCCCTAATTCAAATTGTCCTCCACTGTATAAATCTGAGCTTCAACCTTCTGGCTCTCATTAAGTGCTTTTTAAAAAAAAAAAAGGTTGGTGGTTGGGGCCTACTAACGGTGTCTGCCGCTCCCT
This sequence comes from Ranitomeya variabilis, assembly GCF_051348905.1. Classification (NCBI taxonomy): domain Eukaryota; kingdom Metazoa; phylum Chordata; class Amphibia; order Anura; family Dendrobatidae; genus Ranitomeya; species Ranitomeya variabilis. The sequence continues at coordinate 186,304,132 of NC_135237.1, forward strand.
GGAGTTGTCCTCCACTGTATAAATCTGAGCTTCAACCTTCTGGCTCTCATTAAGTGCTTTTTAACAAAAATTTGGTGGTTGGGGCATACTAACGGTGTCTGCCGCTCCCTGGTGTTGTCCTCCACTGTATAAATCTGAGCTTCAACCTTCTGGCTCTCATTAAGTGCTTTTTAACAAAAATTGGGTGGTTGGGGCATACTAACGGTGTCTGCCGCTCCCTGGTGTTGTCCTCCACTGTATAAATCTGAGCTTCAACCTTCTGGCTCTCATTAAGTGCTTTTTAACAAAAATTTGGTGGTTGGGATCTACTAACGGTGTCTGCCGCTCCCTGGTGTTGTCCTCCACTGTATAAATCTGAGCTTCAACCTTCTGGCTCTCATTAAGTGCTTTTTAACAAAAATTTGGTGGTTGGGGCCTACTAACGGTGTCTGCCGCTCCCTGGTGCTGTCCTCCACTGTATAAATCTGAGCTTCAACCTTCTGGCTCTCATTAAGTGCTTTTTTAAAAAAATTTGGTGGTTGGGGCCTACTAACAGTGTCTGCCGCTCCCTGCTGTTGTCCTTCACTTTATAAATCTGAGCTTCAACCTTCTGGCTCTCATTAAGTGCTTTTTAACAAAAATTTGGTGGTTGGGGCCTACTAACGGTGTCTGCCACTCCCTGGTGTTGTCCTCCACTGTATAAATCTGAGCTTCAACCTTCTGGCTCTCATTAAGTGCTTTTTTAAAAAAAAAAATTGGTGGTTAGGGCCTACTAACAGTGTCTGCCGCTCCCTGGTGTTGTCCTCCACTGTATAAATCTGAGCTTCAACCTTCTGGCTCTCCTTAAGTGCTTTTTAACAAAAATTGGGTGGTTGGGGCATACTACCGGTGTCTGCCGCTCCCTGGTGTTGTCATCCACTGTATAAATCTGAGCTTCGACCTTCTGGCTCTCATTAAGTGCTTTTTAAGAAAATTGGGTGGTTGGGGCATACTAACGGTGTCTGCCGCTCCCTGGTGTTGTCCTCCACTGTATAAATCTGAGCTTCAACCTTTTGGCTCTCATTAAGTGCTTTTTAACAAAAATTTGGTGGTTGGGGCATACTTACGGTGTCTGCCGCTCCCTGGTGTTGTCCTCCACTGTATAAATCTGAGCTTCATCCTTCTGGCTCTCATTAAGTGCTTTTTTAAAAAAAATTGGTGGTTAGGGCCTACTAACGGTGTCTGCCGCTCCCTGGTGTTGTGCTCCACTGTATAAATCTGAGCTTCAACCTTCTGGCTCTCATTAAGTGCTTTTTAACAAAAATTGGGTGGTTGGGGCCTACTAACGGTGTCTGCCGCTCCCTGGTGTTGTCCTCCACTGTATAAATCTGAGCTTCAACCTTCTGGCTCTCATTAAGTGCTTTTTAACAAAAATTTGGTGGTTGGGGCCTACTAACGGTGTCTGCCGCTCCCTGGTGTTGTCCTCCACTGTATAAATCTGAGCTTCAACCTTTTGGCTCTCATTAAGTGCTTTTTAACAAAAATTTGGTGGTTGGGGCATACTTACGGTGTCTGCCGTTCCCTGGTGTTGTCCTCCACTGTATAAATCTGAGCTTCAACCTTCTGGCTCTCATTAAGTGCTTTTTTTAAAAAAATTGGTGGTTAGGGCCTACTAACGGTGTCTGCCGCTCCCTGGTGTTGTGCTCCACTGTATAAATCTGAGCTTCAACCTTCTGGCTCTCATTCAGTGCTTTTTAACAAAAATTTGGTGGTTGGGGCCTACTAACGGTGTCTGCCGCTCCCTCGTGTTGTCCTCCACTGTATAAATCTGAGCTTCAACCTTCTGGCTCTCAGTAAGTGCTTTTTAACAAAAATTTGATGGTTGGGGCCTACTAACGTTGTCTGCCGCTCTCTGGTGTTGTCCTCCTCTGTATAAATCTGAGCTTCAACCTTCTGGCTCTCATTAAGTGCTTTTTAACAAAAATTGGGTGGTTGGGGCATACTAACGGTGTCTGCCGCTCCCTGGTGTTGTCCTCCACTGTATAAATCTGAGCTTCAACCTTCTGGCTCTCATTAAGTGCTTTTTAACAAAAATTGGGTGGTTGGGGCATACTAACGGTGTCTGCCGCTCCCTGGTGTTGTCCTCCACTGTATAAATCTGAGCTTCAACCTTCTGGCTCTCATTAAGTGCTTTTTAACAAAAATTTGGTGGTTGGGGCCTACTAACGGTGTCTGCGCTCCCTGGTGTTGTCCTCCACTGTATAAATCTGAGCTTCAACCTTCTGGCTCTCATTAAGTGCTTTTTAACAAAAATTTGGTGGTTGGGGCCTACTAACGGTGTCTGCCGCTCCCTGGTGTTGTCCTCCACTGTATAAATCTGAGCTTCATCCTTCTGGCTCTCATTAAGTGCTTTTTTAAAAAAAATTGGTGGTTAGGGCCTACTAACGGTGTCTGCCGCTCCCTGGTGTTGTGCTCCACTGTATAAATCTGAGCTTCAACCTTCTGGCTCTCATTAAGTGCTTTTTAAGAAAAATTGGGTGGTTGGGGCATACTAACGGTGTCTGCCGCTCCCTGGTGTTGTCCTCCACTGTATAAATCTGAGCTTCAACCTTTTGGCTCTCATTAAGTGCTTTATAACAAAAATTTGGTGGTTGGGGCATACTTACGGTGTCTGCCGCTCCCTGGTGTTGTCCTCCACTGTATAAATCTGAGCTTCATCCTTCTGGCTCTCATTAAGTGCTTTTTTAAAAAAAATTGGTGGTTAGGGCCTACTAACGGTGTCTGCCGCTCCCTGGTGTTGTGCTCCACTGTATAAATCTGAGCTTCAACCTTCTGGCTCTCATTAAGAGCTTTTTAACAAAAATTGGGTGGTTGGGGCCTACTAACGGTGTCTGCCGCTCCCTGGTGTTGTCCTCCACTGTATAAATCTGAGCTTCAACCTTCTGGCTCTCATTAAGTGCTTTTTAACAAAAATTTGGTGGTTGGGGCCTACTAACGGTGTCTGCCGCTCCCTGGTGTTGTCCTCCACTGTATAAATCTGAGCTTCAACCTTTTGGCTCTCATTAAGTGCTTTTTAACAAAAATTTGGTGGTTGGGGCATACTTACGGTGTCTGCCGTTCCCTGGTGTTGTCCTCCACTGTATAAATCTGAGCTTCAACCTACTGGCTCTCATTAAGTGCTTTTTTAAAAAAAATTGGTGGTTAGGGCCTACTAACGGTGTCTGCCGCTCCCTGGTGTTGTGCTCCACTGTATAAATCTGAGCTTCAACCTTCTGGCTCTCATTCAGTGCTTTTTAACAAAAATTTGGTGGTTGGGGCCTACTAACGGTGTCTGCCGCTCCCTCGTGTTGTCCTCCACTGTATAAATCTGAGCTTCAACCTTCTGGCTCTCATTAAGTGCTTTTTAACAAAAATTTGGTGGTTGGGGCCTACTAACGGTGTCTGCCGCTCCCTGGTGTTGTCCTCCTCTGTATAAATCTGAGCTTCAACCTTCTGGCTCTCATTAAGTGCTTTTTAACAAAAATTGGGTGGTTGGGGCATACTAACGGTGTCTGCCGCTCCCTGGTGTTGTCCTCCACTGTATAAATCTGAGCTTCAACCTTCTGGCTCTCATTAAGTGCTTTTTAACAAAAATTGGGTGGTTGGGGCATACTAACGGTGTCTGCCGCTCCCTGGTGTTGTCCTCCACTGTATAAATCTGAGCTTCAACCTTCTGGCTCTCATTAAGTGCTTTTTAACAAAAATTTGGTGGTTGGGACCTACTAACGGTGTCTGCCGCTCCCTGGTGTTGTCCTCCACTGTATAAATCTGAGCTTCAACCTTCTGGCTCTCATTAAGTGCTTTTTAACAAAAATTTCGTGGTTGGGGCCTACTAACGGTGTCTGCCGCTCCCTGGTGTTGTCCTCCACTGTATAAATCTGAGCTTCAACCTTCTGGCTCTCATTAAGTGCTTTTTAACAAAAATTTGGTGGTTGGGACCTAATAACGGTGTCTGCCGCTCCCTGGTGTTGTCCTCCACTGTATAAATCTGAGCTTCAACCTTCTGGCTCTCATTAAGTGCTTTTTAACAAAAATTTGGTGGTTGGGGCCTACTAACGGTGTCTGCCGCTCCCTGGAGTTGTCCTCCACTGTATAAATCTGAGCTTCAACCTTCTGGCTCTCATTAAGTGCTTTTTAACAAAAATTTGGTGGTTGGGGCATACTAACGGTGTCTGCCGCTCCCTGGTCTTGTCCTCCACTCTATAAATCTGAGCTTCAACCTTCTGACTCTCATAAAGTGCTGTTTTTTAAAAATTTGGTGGTTGGGGCCTACTAACGGTGTCTGCCGCTCCTTGGAGTTGTCCTCCACTGTATAAATCTGAGCTTCAACCTTCTGGCTCTCATTAAGTGCTTTTTAACAAAAATTTGGTGGTTGGGGCATACTAACGGTGTCTGCCGCTCCCTGGTGTTGTCCTCCACTGTATAAATCTGAGCTTCAACCTTCTGGCTCTCATTAAGTGCTTTTTAACAAAAATTGGGTGGTTGGGGCATACTAACGGTGTCTGCCGCTCCCTGGTGTTGTCCTCCACTGTATAAATCTGAGCTTCAACCTTCTGGCTCTCATTAAGTGCTTTTTAACAAAAATTTGGTGGTTGGGATCTACTAACGGTGTCTGCCGCTCCCTGGTGTTGTCCTCCACTGTATAAATCTGAGCTTCAACCTTCTGGCTCTCATTAAGTGCTTTTTAACAAAAATTTGGTGGTTGGGGCCTACTAACGGTGTCTGCCGATCCCTGGTGCTGTCCTCCACTGTATAAATCTGAGCTTCAACCTTCTGGCTCTCATTCAGTGCTTTTTAACAAAAATTTGGTGGTTGGGGCCTACTAACGGTGTCTGCCGCTCCCTCGTGTTGTCCTCCACTGTATAAATCTGAGCTTCAACCTTCTGGCTCTCATTAAGTGCTTTTTAACAAAAATTTGGTGGTTGGGGCCTACTAACGGTGTCTGCCGCTCCCTGGTGTTGTCCTCCTCTGTATAAATCTGAGCTTCAACCTTCTGGCTCTCATTAAGTGCTTTTTAACAAAAATTGGGTGGTTGGGGCATACTAACGGTGTCTGCCGCTCCCTGGTGTTGTCCTTCACTGTATAAATCTGAGCTTCAACCTTCTGGCTCTCATTAAGTGCTTTTTAACAAAAATTGGGTGGTTGGGGCATACTAACGGTGTCTGCCGCTCCCTGGTGTTGTCCTCCACTGTATAAATCTGAGCTTCAACCTTCTGGCTCTCATTAAGTGCTTTTTAACAAAAATTTGGTGGTTGGGACCTACTAACGGTGTCTGCCGCTCCCTGGTGTTGTCCTCCACTGTATAAATCTGAGCTTCAACCTTCTGGCTCTCATTAAGTGCTTTTTAACAAAAATTTCGTGGTTGGGGCCTACTAACGGTGTCTGCCGCTCCCTGGTGTTGTCCTCCACTGTATAAATCTGAGCTTCAACCTTCTGGCTCTCATTAAGTGCTTTTTAACAAAAATTTGGTGGTTGGGACCTACTAACGGTGTCTGCCGCTCCCTGGTGTTGTCCTCCACTGTATAAATCTGAGCTTCAACCTTCTGGCTCTCATTAAGTGCTTTTTAACAAAAATTTGGTGGTTGGGGCATACTAACGGTGTCTGCCGCTCCCTGGTGTTGTCCTCCACTGTATAAATCTGAGCTTCAACCTTCTGACTCTCATAAAGTGCTGTTTTTTAAAAATTTGGTGGTTGGGGCCTACTAACGGTGTCTGCCGCTCCTTGGAGTTGTCCTCCACTGTATAAATCTGAGCTTCAACCTTCTGGCTCTCATTAAGTGCTTTTTAACAAAAATTTGGTGGTTGGGGCATACTAACGGTGTCTGCCGCTCCCTGGTGTTGTCCTCCACTGTATAAATCTGAGCTTCAACCTTCTGGCTCTCATTAAGTGCTTTTTAACAAAAATTGGGTGGTTGGGGCATACTAACGGTGTCTGCCGCTCCCTGGTGTTGTCCTCCACTGTATAAATCTGAGCTTCAACCTTCTGGCTCTCATTAAGTGCTTTTTAACAAAAATTTGGTGGTTGGGATCTACTAACGGTGTCTGCCGCTCCCTGGTGTTGTCCTCCACTGTATAAATCTGAGCTTCAACCTTCTGGCTCTCATTAAGTGCTTTTTAACAAAAATTTGGTGGTTGGGGCCTACTAACGGTGTCTGCCGATCCCTGGTGCTGTCCTCCACTGTATAAATCTGAGCTTCAACCTTCTGACTCTCATTAAGTGCTTTTTTAAAAAAATTTGGTGGTTGGGGCCTACTAACAGTGTCTGCCGCTCCCTGGTGTTGTCCTTCACTTTATAAATCTGAGCTTCAACCTTCTGGCTCTCATTAAGCGCTTTTTAACAAAAATTTGGTGGTTGGGGCCTACTAACGGTGTCTGCCACTCCCTGGTGTTGTCCTCCACTGTATAAATCTGAGCTTCAACCTTCTGGCTCTCATTAAGTGCTTTTTAACAAAAATTGGGTGGTTGGGGCATACTACCGGTGTCTGCCGCTCCCTGGTGTTGTCATCCACTGTATAAATCTGAGCTTCAACCTTCTGGCTCTCATTAAGTGCTTTTTAAGAAAAATTGGGTGGTTGGGGCATACTAACGGTGTCTGCCGCTCCCTGGTGTTGTCCTACACTGTATAAATCTGAGCTTCAACCTTTTGGCTCTCATTAAGTGCTTTTTAACAAAAATTTGGTGGTTGGGGCATACTTACGGTGTCTGCCGCTCCCTGGTGTTGTCCTCCACTGTATAAATCTGAGCTTCATCCTTCTGGCTCTCATTAAGTGCTTTTTAAAAAAAAATTGGTGGTTAGGGCCTACTAACGGTGTCTGCCGCTCCCTGGTGTTGTGCTCCACTGTATAAATCTGAGCTTCAACCTTCTGGCTCTCATTAAGTGCTTTTTAACAAAAATTGGGTGATTGGGGCCTACTAACGGTGTCTGCCGCTCCCTGGTGTTGTCCTCCACTGTATAAATCTGAGCTTCAACCTTCTGGCTCTCATTAAGTGCTTTTTAACAAAAATGTGGTGGTTGGGGCCTACTAACGGTGTCTGCCGCTCCCTGGTGTTGTCCTCCACTGTATAAATCTGAGCTTCAACCTTCTGGCTCTCATTCAGTGCTTTTTAACAAAAATTTGGTGGTTGGGGCCTACTAACGGTGTCTGCCGCTCCCTCGTGTTGTCCTCCACTGTATAAATCTGAGCTTCAACCTTCTGGCTCTCATTAAGTGCTTTTTAACAAAAATTTGGTGGTTGGGGCCTACTAACGGTGTCTGCCGCTCCCTGGTGTTGTCCTCCTCTGTATAAATCTGAGCTTCAACCTTCTGGCTCTCATTAAGTGCTTTTTAACAAAAATTGGGTGGTTGGGGCATACTAACGGTGTCTGCCGCTCCCTGGTGTTGTCCTCCACTGTATAAATCTGAGCTTCAACCTTCTGGCTCTCATTAAGTGCTTTTTAACAAAAATTGGGTGGTTGGGGCATACTAACGGTGTCTGCCGCTCCCTGGTGTTGTCCTCCACTGTATAAATCTGAGCTTCAACCTTCTGGCTCTCATTAAGTGCTTTTTAACAAAAATTTGGTGGTTGGGGCCTACTAACGGTGTCTGCGCTCCCTGGTGTTGTCCTCCACTGTATAAATCTGAGCTTCAACCTTCTGGCTCTCATTAAGTGCTTTTTAACAAAAATTTGGTGGTTGGGGCCTACTAACGGTGTCTGCCGCTCCCTGGTGTTGTCCTCTACTGTATAAATCTGAGCTTCAACCTTCTGGCTCTCATTAAGTGCTTTTTAACAAAAATTTGGTGGTTGGGACCTACTAATGGTGTCTGCCGCTCCCTGGTGTTGTCCTCCACTGTATAAATCTGAGCTTCAACCTTCTGGCTCTCATTAAGTGCTTTTTAACAAAAATTTGGTGGTTGGGGCCTACTAACGGTGTCTGACGCTCCCTGGTGTTGTCCTCCACTGTATATATCTGAGCTTCAACCTTCTGGCTCTCACTAAGTGCTGTTTTTTAAAAATTTGGTGGTTGGGGCCTACTAACGGTGTGTGCCGCTCCCTGGTGTTGTCCTCCACTGTATAAATCTGAGCTTCAACCTTCTGGCTCTCATTAAGTGCTTTTTAACAAAAATTTGGTGGTTGGGGCCTACTAACGGTGTCTGCCGCTCCCTGGTGTTGTCCTCCACTGTATAAATCTGAGCTTCAACCTTCTGGCTCTCATTAAGTGCTTTTTAACAAAAATTTGGTGTTTGGGGCCTACTAACGGTGTCTGCCGCTCCCTGGTGTTGTCCTCCACTGTATATATCTGAGCTTCAACCTTCTGGCTCTCATTAAGTGCTTTTTAAAAACAAATTGGTGGTTAGGGCCTACTAACGGTGTCTGCCGCTCCCTGGTGTTGTCCTCCACTGTATAAATCTGAGCTTCAACCTTCTGGCTCTCATTAAGTGCTTTTTAACAAAAATTGGGTGGTTGGGGCATACTAACTGTTTCTGACGCTCCCTGGTGGTGTCCTCCACTGTATAAATCTGAGCTTCAACCTTCTGGCTCTTATTAAGTGCTTTTTAAAAATAAATTGGTGGTTAGGGCCTGCTAACGGTGTCTGCCGCTCCCTGGTGTTGTCCTCCACTGTATAAATCTGAGCTTCAACCTTCTGGCTCTCATTAAGTGCTTTTTAACAAAAATTTGGTGGTTGGGGCCTACTAACGGTGTCTGCCGCTCCCTGGTGTTGTCCTCCACTGTATAAATCTGAGCTTCAACCTTCTGGCTCTCATTAAGTGCTTTTTAACAAAAATTTGGTGGTTGGGGCCTACTAACGGTGTCTGCCGCTCCCTGGTGTTGTCCTCCACTGTATAAATCTGAGCTTCAACCTTCTGGCTCTCATTAAGTGCTTTTTAACAAAAATTTGGTGGTTGGGACCTACTAATGGTGTCTGCCGCTCCCTGGTGTTGTCCTCCACTGTATAAATCTGAGCTTCAACCTTCTGGCTCTCATTAAGTGCTTTTTAACAAAAATTTGGTGGTTGGGGCCTACTAACGGTGTCTGACGCTCCCTGGTGTTGTCCTCCACTGTATATATCTGAGCTTCAACCTTCTGGCTCTCACTAAGTGCTGTTTTTTAAAAATTTGGTGGTTGGGGCCTACTAACGGTGTGTGCCGCTCCCTGGTGTTGTCCTCCACTGTATAAATCTGAGCTTCAACCTTCTGGCTCTCATTAAGTGCTTTTTAACAAAAATTTGGTGGTTGGGGCCTACTAACGGTGTCTGCCGCTCCCTGGTGTTGTCCTCCACTGTATAAATCTGAGCTTCAACCTTCTGGCTCTCATTAAGTGCTTTTTAACAAAAATTTGGTGGTTGGGGCCTACTAACGGTGTCTGCCGCTCCCTGGTGTTGTCCTCCACTGTATAAATCTGAGCTTCAACCTTCTGGCTCTCATTAAGTGCTTTTTAACAAAAATTTGGTGGTTGGGACCTACTAATGGTGTCTGCCGCTCCCTGGTGTTGTCCTCCACTGTATAAATCTGAGCTTCAACCTTCTGGCTCTCATTAAGTGCTTTTTAACAAAAATTTGGTGGTTGGGGCCTACTAACGGTGTCTGACGCTCCCTGGTGTTGTCCTCCACTGTATATATCTGAGCTTCAACCTTCTGGCTCTCACTAAGTGCTGTTTTTTAAAAATTTGGTGGTTGGGGCCTACTAACGGTGTGTGCCGCTCCCTGGTGTTGTCCTCCACTGTATAAATCTGAGCTTCAACCTTCTGGCTCTCATTAAGTGCTTTTTAACAAAAATTTGGTGGTTGGGGCCTACTAACGGTGTCTGCCGCTCCCTGGTGTTGTCCTCCACTGTATAAATCTGAGCTTCAACCTTCTGGCTCTCATTAAGTGCTTTTTAACAAAAATTTGGTGTTTGGGGCCTACTAACGGTGTCTGCCGCTCCCTGGTGTTGTCCTCCACTGTATATATCTGAGCTTCAACCTTCTGGCTCTCATGAAGTGCTTTTTTAAAAAAAATTGGTGGTTAGGGCCTACTAACGGTGTCTGCCGCTCCCTGGTGTTGTCCTCCACTGTATAAATCTGAGCTTCAACCTTCTGGCTCTCATTAAGTGCTTTTTAACAAAAATTGGGTGGTTGGGGCATACTAACTGTTTCTGACGCTCCCTGGTGGTGTCCTCCACTGTATAAATCTGAGCTTCAACCTTCTGGCTCTTATTAAGTGCTTTTTAAAAATAAATTGGTAGTTAGGGCCTGCTAACGGTGTCTGCCGCTCCCTGGTGTTGTCCTCCACTGTATAAATCTGAGCTTCAACCTTCTGGCTCTCATTAAGTGCTTTTTAACAAAAATTTGGTGGTTGGGGCCTACTAACGGTGTCTGCCGCTCCCTGGTGTTGTCCTCCACTGTATAAATCTGAGCTTCAACCTTCTGGCTCTCATTAAGTGCTTTTTAACAAAAATTTGGTGGTTGGGGCCTACTAACGGTGTCTGACGCTCCCTGGTGTTGTCCTCCACTGTATATATCTGAGCTTCCACCTTCTGGCTCTCACTAAGTGCTGTTTTTTAAAAATTTGGTGGTTGGGGCCTACTAACGGTGTGTGCCGCACCTTGGTGTTGTCCTGTGTTATTTTCCTGACCTTTAATCTTCAGGCTTTCGGTCTTAATTTGTAATATTAAACTGCATAGGGCCTACTAGTTGGGTTGGGCCTACTAACGGTGTCTGCCGCTCAAAGGTGTTCTCCTCCACTGAACAAAGCAGTGCCGCCTGTTTACTCCTGTTACCAATTTTTAACTTTATTTTGCCCACTTTATTATTTGGGCCTACTAACTGTGTCTGCCTCTCATTACAGTTGTCCTCCACTGAACTAAGCAATGCTGCCTGGTTAGTCCTGTTACCAATTTTGAATTGCATTTAGCCCACATTATTATTTGGCCCTATATCAGTGTTTCCTCCTCATCCTGCCCATTGCCAAGCCGGTGCTACATGAGTCTTGTGGTACTTTGACCCAGACCACTACATTCCCCTTGCACGCTACACAGCCTCAATCTGATCCTGCTGAAAGTCAGGTTCCCCCTTCCCGCATACTATACCACCTTACACAGGGACAAAGAGGAAGGTGCAGATGAAAGTGCAGGTTTCTTTAACAGGTAGGGGGCATACTCGTTGGCGACGTCACAGGCACAGGGCCCCTCAGAGTACGCAAAAGTGTCGCTGCCGGTGGGAGACGCCCCCGCCGTGCAAACACACCGCTGTACTTTGAGGGGCCCTGTGCCAGTGCCAATACGAACGAGTGGGCCCCCCCTGCTTGCTCAGGATCACAGCACTTGCAACGTTGAAATACTTACCTCTCCCTGCTCCACCGCCGTGACGTAGTCCACGTTTCCTGGGCCCACTAAAACCTTGAACCAGCCGTACCCCCCACAACTTTTGCCAAATGACCCCCAATTTCCAATGCCCAACTATTATTATAAAGTTAATTAAGATTGACAAGCTTCAGAAACAAGAATGGATGTTTTTGGCATTAAAATGGGACTGTAGGTGTTTTCCTAGCCTCCACTCACTGCCGACTATGCTTCCCCATTGACTTGCATTGGGTTTCGTGTTTCGGTCGATCCCCGACTTTTCGCGATAATCGGCCGACTGCACTCGACTCGACTTTGTTCAAATTCGGGTTTCGCAAAACCCGACTCGATCTTAAAAAAATGAAAGTCGCTCAACCCTACTGATCAGTAATAAAAAAAACAACACAATATTATCACCATAAGTGCCAGTATTCACAGGAGATCTGTACTTAGTATGCAGTGTCTGTGTAGAGGTAATACAGAGATCACTGGTGGTATTATACACAGGAGCTCTGTATATAATGTATAGGTAATACAGTGATCACTGGTGACATTGTACACAGGACCTCTGTATATAGTATACAGTGTATAGTGTCAGTGTATAGGTAACACTGACTCACCAGTGACGTCTCTAGGTGAAGTCCTTCATCTTCCATCCAGCACAGACCGCCATCATTTCTTCCAGCCAGGACTCGTTTCTGCAGGAAATAACACCGTTATCTCGAGCTCCGCTTGCAGAACACATTACTTAATTTTTCCCAACTTCTACATTACAACACATGAAGAAAAAAAGGCGACATAGTGTCACTCTGCACAGTAACAGGACCGCCCCCCCATTTAAAACAGTATACTCAAAAAATAAAATAAATACATCACTGCAGTAATAATAACCCTTAAAGGGGTTGTCCACTACTTTCAATTAACCACCCAATGTATCCCCCCGGGGCCCCTGATGAATTGTGTAAATACCTTCCTTAGCCGTTTTTGCCTGTGAGCGGCGCTATGCTGGTGGCTGAGTCCGGGTCACGTGATCCCCAGGCTTCAGCCGCCGCTCATTTCCGCTGATGTCACGTCAATTTCCAGACTCTGGAAATTGACGTGACGTCAGTAGCAGGCGTGACCCCAGGCTCCACAGACAGCAGTCCCTCATAAAGAGTGACTGGGCTGTGGGCGGGGCTGAGGCTGCCTGTGGGGCTGTGCTGGGGGCGGGCGGGGCTAGGCAGGGATGTGCGGGCTGGTGCCGGTGCTGTGCGGTCCCCGGCACTGTTGCTGTGCGGTCCCCGGCGCCGGTGCTGTGCAGTCCCCGGCGCCGATGCTGTGCGGTCCCGGGCGCCGGTATGTGCTGGGGTCTGCTGGGGGGTGGTCTTTGGGGTGTGTGTTGTGTGTGTGTGTGTGTCTCTGTGTGCAGGCATCGTCCGATGGGACTACAAGTCCCATCGGGCTCTGCCTGCTACAGTGTCAGTGAGTGACACATTAGCCAATGATGGGACAGTAGTAGTCCCATCATCCGGCTAATGTGTTGAATGTAAAAAAAAAAAAAAAAAAAATACACATATACATATACAGTACATACATACATACATACAACACACACCATGCGACAACACTCAACATGCGGCGACATGCACCATGCGATGGCATGCGACATGTACCATGCAATAACATCCGCCATGCGACAACATGCGCCATGCGGCAACATGCACCATGCAGCACCATGCAACGACATGCACCATGCGACGACACACACCATGCGATGACACGCACCATGCGACGACATGCGACATGTACCATGCAATGACATGCACCATGCGACGACATGCACCATGCGACGACATGCGACGACATGTGACGACATGCACCATGCGACGACATGCAGCATGCGACATGCACCATGCAATGACATGCGCCATGCGACGACATGCGACGACATGCAGCATGCGACGACATGCGGCATGCGAGACATGCAGCATGCGACGACATGCAGCATGTGACACCATGCAACGACATGCAACATCATGCGACATGCCACATACAGTACATACATACAGTACATACATACATACAGACATACAGTACATGTAACATAGAGTACATACTCACCATCACTTGTCACTTTGATCTCCGAAGCCATTGTCATCTGTAAAAAATATTAAAATAATAAACAAACACTATACTCCCTGATCCGCAGAAATCCAATTAAAACGAGTGTCCCTTGACGATCTCCCGTGGAGAGCAGGAGCATCAGATAATGTGACTGCTCTAGGGGCTCCAGGAACACAATGAGGGGAGGAAGGTATCCTTCCACCATTCATTCCTCACAATGTATTCCTATGCCCCTGTGAGAAAATAGTCCCTAGTCTCACTTTATGGCATTGCTGTGTGAGGAGGTTCCCATGCAGCTTTTTGCCATAAAGTGAAACCAGTGAACTTTAGTAACCTCTCAGTGATGCACTGCAGGAGCCATTGTCTCCTGTCAGTGTGTCACTGAGGGTCCTATAGAGCAGTGACATCACCCGATGTCACTGTTCTATAGGGGAGATCGTCATGGGACACTCGTTATTAATTGGACTACGGCGGACAGGTAGTATACGGTTTATTATTTTACGTTTTTTGCAGGCGCTGAATTATGGTAAGTATGGTTAAATGAAGAATATTAAAATACTTTTTCCTAATGTGTGCGTGTTTTATTAACCCTTTCTTACTATTGGATTAATAATGGATAGGCGTCTTATTGACGCCTATCCATTATTAATCCGGCTTAATGTCACCTTACAATAGCAAGGAGACATTAACCCCTTATTACCCCATATCCCACCGCTACACGGGAGTGGGAAGAGAGGGGCTAAGTGCCGGAGTTGGTGCATCTTACAGATGCGCCATTTCTGGGGCGGCTGTGGACTGGTATTTGTAGCCGGGGGGGGCAATATCCATGGCCCCTCTCTAGGCTATGAATATCAGCCCGCAGCTGTCTGCGTAGCCTTTCTGGCTATAAAATGTAGGGGGACCCCACGTCTTTTTTGGGGGGTCTCCGTATTTTAATAGCCAGTAAAGGCTACGCAGACAGCTGTGGGCTGATATTCCTAGCAGGCTACAAATATTGGCCCCCGGCCGTCGGCTTTCCCCCTCTGGTGCAGAAAATTGCGCGGGAGCCCACGACATTTTTTTATTAAATTAAACGCTCATGAAGGCCTATTTAACCCTTGCATCGGTACGGGTCCGTCGCTATGCGTCGGGCCTACGTACTGACGCACGTTGTGAAATTTGTGCACGTCGTGGGCAGCGGATGCAGTTTTTCAATGCATCCGCTGCCCATTCTGAAGTCCGGGGAGGAGGGGGCAGATTTTTGGCCGCAGATGCGTGGTAGAAAATGGCGGATGCGACAGACAAAAAAAACTTTCACTTGAACGTGCCACCAAAACACGACGTATCCGTTGCACGACGGACGCGACGTGTGGCCATCCGTCGCGATCAGTCACTAATACAAGTCTATGGGTAAAAAACGCATCCTGCGAGCACATTTGCAGGATCCGTTTTTTCCCAAAAAGATGGATTGCTAAAAATGCAAGTGTGAAAGTAGCCTTAGGCTGCTTTCACACTAGCGTCGGCCCGACGTACCGACGCATACTGGTCCGGTCTTAAGACGCTTCCGCTGCCCCATTGCAAGGTCCGGGGAGGAGGGGGCTGCGTTTCGCCCGTGCAAGCGCCGTTGAAAATGGCAGAATAGACGCACAAAAAAAGTTACATATAACTTTTTTTGTGCCGGCGGTGCGCCAAAACGCGGCGCAACCGTCGCACGACGGTTGCGACGTGTGGCACTGGGTCGCTAATAAAAGTCTATGGAGAAAAAACTCATCCTGCGGGCAACTTAGCAGGACGCGTTTTTTCTCCACAATGACGCATTGCGAAGTGCAGTGCACGACGCTAGTGTGAAAGTAGCCTTAGAAACATCGGCCTTTCTATTATATATCTATGGATATATCTATCTATAGATATATTTATAGATAGATATATCTGTAGATACTTAGATGTATCTATTCATATATTTGGCTGCTTTCACATCAGGTTTTTGCCGTCAGGCACAATCCGGCAAGTTTTGAAAAAAAACGGATCCATTTTTTCCGCCGGATCTGTTTTTTTCTCATATAGTTGTATTAGCGCCGGATTGCGCCTGATGGCCACACGTTTCATCCGTTTTTTTGCCGGATCCATCAAAAAAGCTGTTTCTGCCGGACGGAAAACACATACAGAGAAACGTTTTTTCTGTCCGCCGAAAAAACGCACAGCGACGGATCCGGCAAAAAACGTTTTAAACTGAGATGTGAAATGATGAATCCGGCCTTGGAATCTGTTTTTTCATGCATGTTTCCATTCAAATCATGCACATTTTCCGTTTATTTTTTTATTTCCAAAAACGGCATTAAAACCGTGCATAAACCGCACCATAAAAGCATCAAAACTGCACCAAAAACTGCATAAAAACTGCATCAAAACCTGGTGCAGTTTTGCAGTTTTGGTGCGGTTTTGATGCAGTTTTTGGTGCAGTTTTGGTGCAGTTTTGATGGAGTTTTTGGTGCGGCTTTGATACAGTTCTTGGTGTGGTTTTGATACAGTTTTTGGTGCGGTTTTGATCCAGTTTTTGGTGCGGTTTTGATGCAGTTTTGGTGCGGTTTTGATGGAGTTTTTGGTGCGGCTTTGATACAGTTCTTGGTGCGGCTTTGATACAGTTCTTGGTGCGGTTTTGATACAGTTTTTGGTGCAGTTTTGATGCAGTTTTTGGTGCGGTTTTGATGCAGTTTTTGGTGCATTTTTTGTGCAGTGTTGTTGCAATTTTGGTGCGGTTTTGATGGAGTTTTTGGTGCGGCTTTGATACAGTTCTTGGTGCGGCTTTGATACAGTTCTTGGTGCGGTTTTGATACAGTTTTTGGTGCAGTTTTGATGCAGTTTTTGGTGCGGTTTTGATGCAGTTTTTGGTGCGGTTTTGGTGCAGTGTTGTTGCAATTTTGGTGCAGTTTTGATGCAGTTTTTGGTGCAGTTTTGATGCGTTTTTTTGTGCAGCTTTGATGCGTTTTTTTATGCAGGTTTTTGCACGGTTTTGATGCATTTTTTAATTAGCTTTTGGTGTGGTTTTTATGCGTTTTGGAAAGCTAAATAAAGGTGTATTATTGAACAAAAAAAAAAGATTTGTGATGTCATTATTGTCCAACCTTCTCTTTTACATTTGTCCAACCCACACTCCATTACACACACAGATAGACAGATAGATGATAGATTAAATGGATAGACATATCTACATATAGATAAATCTATAGATGCATACATCTATCTATTCATATATCTATCTATAGATATATCTGGATAGATATATCTATTGATAGATGTATGGTAGCGTAGGGTGTGTGTCCACTGTCTGGATTACATCCGAATGAGCTGCAGATTGGATGCTGCGTACTTGTAGTCCCATCGGATGATGCCTGCACACACACCACAAAAGACCCCCCGCACACACCCGAAGAGTCCCGCACAGGGCCGCAAACATCTGAACAGTCCCGCACACATACGAACAGCCCGCAAACCCCGCACACACCTGAACAGTCCCGCACAGCGCCGCACACATCCGAACAGCCCGCAGACCCTGCCCGCACACACATACACGCACACCGTCACCGCCCACACACTTCCCTCCTACCGAACTGCAGCGTTTCTCGGACCCACATCCGCATCTAAACTGCAGATCTTTTTTACATCTGCGGTTTTGCTGTGGATGTGCCCAACTCAATGAAAGTCTATGGGTGCAGAAACGCTGCAGTTCCGCACAAAAGAAGTGACATGCTGCGAGAAAAAAAAAAGCTGCGTTTCGGTGCGGCTTTTTCCGCAGCATGTGCACAACAAGTCTGCGGCTCCCATAGACTTACATTGGTTGTGCACTACACTGCGGATTTGATGCATTTCAGTGCGGCAAAAAACCCTGCAGATCTGCAATCAAATCCGCAACGTGTGCACACAGCCTTAGCATTTAGTGAACCTTGCAAAAAAGCCAAGCAAAAAACAAGTGTGGGATTGCACTTTTTTGCAATTTCATTGCACTTTGATTTTTTTTCACATTTTCTGTTACACGACATGGTAAAACCAATGGTGTCGTTCAAAAGTAGAACTTGTCCCGCAAAAAATAAGCCCTCATATGGCCATATTGACTTACAAATGATGGCTCTGGAAAGAAGGGGAGCGATAAACGAAAACAAAAATGGTCCAGGGGTGAAGGGGTTTAGAAACATGGATATGGACATATCTATGGAAATAGACATAGATATATCTGTATCTATCTATATCTATCTATCTATCTATCTATCTATCTATCTATCTATCTATCTATCTATCTATCTATCCATACATCCATCTATCTGTGTAATGGAGTGTGGGTTGGACAAATGTAAAAGAGGAGGTTGGACAGAAATGACATCACAAATCTTTTTGAAGATAGAGGGGATAGAGGAGGGGGGGTTGGGTGTGTTTTGGAGTGGGTGTGCCAGGTTTGGGCTTAGTGGCAGTGCAATGCATCATGGAACTTGTAGTATTAGAGCACAATAACTCAGGAGAAAGGAAGTTGTCGATTAACCCCATGAGAGCTGGATCCAGCACTAAAGATGTGCTGCTGCAGCATGATAAATGGTAATATTGCTAAAATAAACACAGTAGATGTTTTCAGTGGCACATAATAGCGAGATTTATGAAAAAAAAAAAAAAAAAAAGGTTATAGTAGTGGACAACTTCTTTAATTAGCCCCTATGTCCAGCATTGCCCCCAGACAGTGTGTTCAACAATCTGCCCCAGTATGTCCAGCATATTGCCCCAGAGTGTCCAGCATTGCCCCCAGACAGTGTGTCCAACAATCTGCCCCAGTGTGTCCAGCATATTACCCCCAGTGTGTCCAGCAATCTGCCCCAGTATGTCCAGCAATCTGCCCCAGTGTCTCCAGCATTGCCCCAGTGTGTCCAGCAATCATCTGCCCCAGTGTGTCCTGCAATCTGCCCCAGTGTCTCCATCATTGCCCCAGTGTGTCCAGCAATCTGCCCCAGTGTCTCCAGCAATGCCCCCAGTGTCCAGCAATCTGTCCCAGTGTCTCCAGCATTGCCCCAGTGTCTCCAGCAATCATCTGCCCCAGTGTGTCCTCCAGCATTGCCCCCAGTGTGTCCAGCAATCTGCCCCTGTGTCTCCAGCATTGCCCCAGTGTCTCCAGCATTGCCCCCAGTGTGTCCAGCAATCTGCCCCAGTGTCTCCAGCATTGCCCCCAGTGTCTAGCAATCTGTCCCAGTGTCTCCAGCATTGCCCCAGTGTCTCCAGCAATCATCTGCCCCAGTGTGTCCTCCAGCATTGCCCGCAGTTTGTCCAGCAATCTGCCCCAGTGTCTCCAGCATTGCCCCCAGTGTGTCCAGCAATCTGCCCCAGTGTCTCCAGCATTGCCCCCAGTGTCCAGCAATCTGTCCCAGTGTCTCCAGCATTGCCCCAGTGTCTCCAGCATTGCCCCCAGTGTGCCCAGAAACCTGCCCCAGTGTCTCCAGCATTGCCCCCAGTGTCTCCAGCATTGCCCCCAGTGTGTCTAGCAATCATCTGCCCCAGTGTATCCAGCAATCTGTCCCAGTGTCTCCAGCATTGCCCCAGTGTATCCAGCATTGCCCCCAGTGTGTCCAGCAATCTGCCCCAGTGTCTCCAGCATTGCCCCCAGTGTCTCCAGCATTGCCCCCAGTGTGTCTAGCAATCATCTGCCCCAGTGTGTCCAGCAATCTGCCCCAGTGTCTCCAGCATTGCCCCAGTGTGTCCAGCAATCTGCCCCAGTGTCCCCAGCATTGCCCCAGTGTCTCCAGCATTGCCCCTGGTGTGTCCAGCAATCTGCCCCAGTGTCTCCAGCATTGCCCCCAGTGTCTCCAGCATTGCCCCCAGTGTCTCCAGCAATCTGCCCCAGTGTCTCCAGCATTGCCCCAGTGTCTCCAGCATTGCCCCCGGTGTGTCCAGCAATCTGCCCCAGTGTCTCCAGCATTGCCCCAGTGTCTCCAGCATTGCCCAAGTGTCTCCAGCAATCATCTGCCCCAGTGTGTCCTCCAGCATTGCCCCCAGTGTGTCCAGCAATCTGCCCCAGTGTCTCCAGCATTGCCCCCAGTGTCTCCAGCATTGCTTCCAGTGTCTCCAGCAATCATCTGCCCCAGTGTGTCCAGCAATCTGCCCCAGTGTCTCCAGCATTGCCCCCAGTGTCCAGCAATCTGTCCCAGTGTCTCCAGCATTGCCCCAGTGTCTCCAGCATTGCCCCCAGTGTGCCCAGAAACCTGCCCCAGTGTCTCCAGCATTGCCCCCAGTGTCTCCAGCATTGCCCCCAGTGTGTCTAGCAATCATCTGCCCCAGTGTATCCAGCAATCTGTCCCAGTGTCTCCAGCATTGCCCCAGTGTATCCAGCATTGCCCCCAGTGTGTCCAGCAATCTGCCCCAGTGTCTCCAGCATTGCCCCCAGTGTCTCCAGCATTGCCCCCAGTGTGTCTAGCAATCATCTGCCCCAGTGTGTCCAGCAATCTGCCCCAGTGTCTCCAGCATTGCCCCAGTGTGTCCAGCAATCTGCCCCAGTGTCCCCAGCATTGCCCCAGTGTCTCCAGCATTGCCCCTGGTGTGTCCAGCAATCTGCCCCAGTGTCTCCAGCATTGCCCCCAGTGTCTCCAGCATTGCCCCCAGTGTCTCCAGCAATCTGCCCCAGTGTCTCCAGCATTGCCCCAGTGTCTCCAGCATTGCCCCCGGTGTGTCCAGCAATCTGCCCCAGTGTCTCCAGCATTGCCCCAGTGTCTCCAGCATTGCCCAAGTGTCTCCAGCAATCATCTGCCCCAGTGTGTCCTCCAGCATTGCCCCCAGTGTGTCCAGCAATCTGCCCCAGTGTCTCCAGCATTGCCCCCAGTGTCTCCAGCATTGCTTCCAGTGTCTCCAGCAATCATCTGCCCCAGTGTGTCCAGCAATCTGCCCCAGTGTCTCCAGCATTGCCCCAGTGTGTCCAGCAATCTGCCCCAGTGTGTCCAGCATATTGCCCCGGGCCCCCCGGATTGCCGTTTGCAAAAAAAAAAAAAAAGAGTTCTCCTCACCTGACCAGCGCTCCAGGCTGCGAGCTCACTCCAGCAGCGTGGACTCACCGGCGACTGACAATGGCGGCCGTTGTTAACTATTGACATGCGGGCGCGCGCCCGCACGTCAATAGGAAACCGCCGCAGCGCCGGTAGGGGCCTGGTGAGCAGATGAGACGGGGCCCGATGCGGGCCCTCTCTCTCTGCCCACCGGGCCCATAAATGATACGCCAGTCAGGGCACGGGGGCACTCGAGCAGTAATGTCCTGAATGGCGGTAGGCAATCTGTGCGGTAGCTCAGGGCCCCCACACACCAATGGGCCCTGGGCTATCGCCCAGATTCACCCTCTTATAATCCACCCCTGGTTGTAAGATGTTCGGGTGGTTTATTAAACGCGTTTCGAAGCTCATGGCTTCTTCTTCAGTAAGTTTCCACAGAAAGAACTTTCTGTGGAAATTTCCTGAAGAAGAAGCCATGAGCTTCGAAACGCGTTGAATAAACCACCCGAACATCTTACAACTATATCTGGATCCATCATTTGTTGCAGCAGCGCGGATTTTATCCACATTCATCTATTATAAATAGTAAAAAAACATGTAAAATATATTAGTGTCCTGTACAAGTGCCCTACACAACAGTGCCCATATTTTCCCCCTAGAAAGTAATAATGTTCTCTGTGTACCCCTTTGACCTTTACAATAACTTCAGTGCCTCAGTAACAATAAGTGCCAACTTTACATTTAATAATGTCCGGAGTCTGCCCCCTGTACAGCTCCCCTATACACAGTATTATGCTCTTCTATACACAGTATAATGACCACACACTGTATAGTAGTCCCCACAGAGTATACTGACCCCTTAGTAGCCCTCAAACTGTTTGATGGCCTCAACAATGTATTATGGCCCCACACTGTGCAAAGGCCCAACAACATTAATTTCTACACTGTATGATGGCCTCCTCACTATATAATGACCCCACTGTATGATGCCCCCTCAGTAGCAAAACACACTATGTTGACCCCCACAGTAGCCCCGTAGCTTCATGGCCCCCTAAGTAGCCCCCATTCTGTAGTGTGGCCTCTTTAGTAGCCACCACTCTGTATCATGACCCTTTAGTAGCCACCACCCTGTCATGGCCCCCTTAGTAGAACTCACACTGTATCATGACCCCCTCAATAGCCCCACACTAAGAATGTGGGGCCAAGGGTGACTGCACCCTCTGCACCCCCCGGTATCTACACTTATGAGTGGGGGACCATGGGTGCATGGAATGGCCATGCACAATAAATGCTGTTGTCAGAGTCTGACAGTGGCATTAGGATAACAGCAGCAGATGGAACTCAGCTGCACATGCTGCAAATAGAGGGCAGATGCTGGTTGTATAACACAACCAGTGTCTACCGGCAATTATTCAAGCTCAGTTCCCATGCTTGAGTTAAAGAAGGGGATCCGACATATGACGTAAATGTGCATGACATGTTGGGAAAGTTTTAAAGGGGTTCTAACATTTAGGAAACCCAATTTCACTTGTGTTATTGCGGATTTCTAAGTAAATAAAGAATCTGCTGTTCTGGAAGCTATTTTATTTGTAAAGTATTTGTTTTGAAAAATGTCTATTATTTCAAAGGACATAGCCTGGTTTGCATAAACATTTTCTAATTCTTACTTTCACCTACGGTGGTGCTGCAAGAAAACTGAACACATACTGCCTGTTTCATGACAGATGGGGGCTGATTGCTTGTAGTCCTACAAAACAGAGTACATCATTTTATGTGGTATGTTGGTGATCTGTTTTGTTTATATTATAAAACATCTGAGGATTGACTAAGGTAAGAATTTGTTTAAGTTTAGGCATGACAATTGTCAACATTTCTTAGATAAAATAACATCTTTCTAAAAATTGCAGTTTATTTCAATGCAAAGTTGTTAGAACGGGAGCTGTACAGTATTTTGATCTTGTGTAGTAGGTGTTGGGTATAATGACTAATAGCCTTATTGATAACAGGTTAGCTGTTTTAACAAATATAAAATGTCGAATAAGTTCCATTGTGTTCCTTTTAGCAGAAAATTTATATGTAGACAGTAGCAGAAATCAGGCCATTCAAACAGAAAAAAGCTAATTAACAGCATTTTTGCTTTTTTTCCCAGCAAGATGTTGATTTTATTTTTCAATTTGCCAACAATCCTTTAGTTATTCTTTGCCAAAGGAAAGAAAAAATGCTCTTGTATTTCCTTCACTCAATCTGTGCTCAATTAACACGATCATTCAACTCTTGATTTCGTGCAACTAACAGTAGCCATATTAGGTCTGATCTTTGATTTATTTGTTAAGTCCTTAAATGGATTAGTGAGAAGAAATGTTATTCTTCTATCATGTGACTTTATTATTCTGTAACCTTCTCAAACCATCTTTGAATGGCATCTGTCATACTGTGCTGTGCCATGTTACTTCCAGCATTTGCAAGTCTTTATAATTGCTAATAGTACATTTAAATACTGAACAGCAAGATTAAGCCAGACACATTATCACTAGTGTTGAGCGATACCGTCCGATACTTGAAAGTATCGGTATCGGATAGTATCGGCCGATACCCGAAAAGTATCGGATATCGCCGATACCCGATACCAATACAAGTCAATGGGACACCAAGTATCGGAAGGTATCCTGATGGTTCCCAGGGTCTGAATGAGAGGAAACTCCCCTTCAGGCCCTGGGATCCATATTAATGTGTAAAATACATTAGATGACGTCACGTCACGTGACCGCCACGCGACCAATCACAAGCCGCAACGTCATCTAAGGCCTTTCAAGCGCTCATTCTTATGAACGGAGGCTGGCGGTTACAACCAGGGCGCGTCAGAGGGTGAGTATATCAATATTTTTTATTTTTATTCTTTATTTTACACATTAATATCGATCCCGATACCGATTCCCGATACCACAAAAGTATCGGATCTCGGTATCGGAATTCCGATACAGCAAATATCGGCCGATACCCGATACTTGCGGTATCGGAATGCTCAACACTAATTATCACACCTTTTTCCATCATATTTAAGCAATATACTTCTCCATTAACTCCTTGTCACCACTTGTAATTCATCGATATAGCCCAAGACCTCGACTAATACCTGCAATGCCCCCTCCCATGTAGTGGCAAACATTTACTTTTCTCTTTATCCAGCTATATTTATCCAGCACAACCTTTCTTCTTTTATCTGGTCTTAGTTAAATTTGGGGTTTGGCTTGGTAAATTTTTGAATAGTTTTTTAGTTGTGCTGAAAATTCTTAGCAATGTCAAAGATTCTAGTTTTCTCTGCTTTCATTGAAGTCATGTCAAGCCACATATGGTGGTTGATGATTATTTTGTGGAAACAGTGGCAGGCATCTTCCAGGACACGTTGCAGGCATACCGCTTTGGTAATTGTTTTCAATCTTAGAGCTATATGGAGTTGGATAAAATGTAATCACTCTAAGGCCCCTTTCACACATCAGTTTTTTGCCATTAGTCAAAATCCATTGGCACGACCAATCGACCGATCTGTCGCAGATTGTGAAAAACTGATGTGACGGATCCGTTTTTTGGATCGAACAGACTAGTGGATCTGGCAAATTGGATCTTAAATAAATCGGAGCATGCTCAGTTAAAAAAAACAGAATCCGTCGCCAGATTCCGTCATTTGACGGATCCGACGTCCATAGACTTCCATTCGAGCAAACAATGGACGACGACGGATCGCTGTCCGTTTTTTAAAAAACCATTACTTTGTCCGCTGTCTCCGGTCACCAGACAAACAATTTTCAATGGATTCGGCGAATGATGGATGAAACATGAGGCCATCCGTCGCAATCTGTCACTAATACAAGTCTATGAGAAAAAATGGATCCTGCGGCATTTTTTCAAAATTTGACGGATTGCGACTGATAGCAAAAAACTGATGTGTGAAAGGGGCCTTAGATGTGCATCTTTTTCTGTATTGCTTTTTTTCCTGATTGTAATTGATTCTTTACAGTAGTTGCAGCCTAGTCTTTAACTTATTTGGCTGTGCATCTCCATTCCCCATTGTTAGGCTTGCCACTTTGAAGTATTATGATGTTTTAAATTTAACTGTAGATGCCTTACCATTTTAGGGTTGAGAAAAAAATAACTCAACATGGTCCTCCATGTATTGTACCATATTTTTCACACCTGATTATAAGACGCATCTAGGTTTTAGAGGAGGAAAATAAGAAAAAAAATATTTTGAGCCAAACAGTGTGCAAAAACCTTTAATTAAATAACAAATTTTAATATAGTAGAATCAACAGCAGTCAACAGCAGCATTGTGGGTAACATGTAAGAACGGTCCCATGTACCGTAAGTAACAGCAAGAACCATGTTCTGGCTAACAAGTGAGGAGAAACTTTAATCCTCAGGCACCGCAATCTTCTAGTCAGGGAATCCCAGGAATTCCTCATCACTGCAAAATGGCATGCAAAAACTTTTAATTAAATAACAAAATATTATTTTAACATAGTACACTCAACAGCAGTTAACAGCAGCATTGTTGGTAACATGTAAGAACAGTCCCATGTAACAGCAAGAACCATGTTCTGGATAACAAGGAGAAAGTTTAATCCCAGGCATTCCTCATCACTGCTGTCAGAGTCTAGGAAGCTCAGGTCCTCACAGACAGTCATTAGTGTCACTTTCTCCACTATCCTCATAAAGTAAACCATCTTCGGTGCCATTTAAGGCATTGCTAATCCCACATTTTTTGAACGTATGACCGTTTCATCCTTTACTGATTGTCATGATGTTTTCCCCCACTCATAAGTTGAGTAATAGTATGTTAGGTGTTGAGTTCCCACCTCTGCACAGGGGTAATCTCGAACCATCTCCGCTGCAGTTTCCCATTCTTCTCCAGCCGCAGTGGAGTCTGCTCAGCGGAGACGTCGGTCCCTACGTCTTGCTCAGTCTTACTCTGTGCAAAGGGTTACTGCTGCCTTTCCAGCTTCTGCCATTGTAGCCAGTACTGGGCAGCGGTGAGCAGACGTTTTTGGGACTAAGTCCTGCTTTTCCCCTTCTGAGCATGCCCAGGGCAAGATCTCTCGTTGGAGATTAAGGGTCACATGCTTAGATACTGCAGCAAATCCCATTGGTCCTCTAGGAAGGTCCTGAAGGTGCTCAACTTCTGTGGCAGCCTCCCATTGGTCCGTCTGGGAAGGTCCTGTACTTGCTGCAGCTATAAAAGGTTTGCACGGCCGCACGGCCATGCGCTAGTGTACACTTGTAAACGTGTGTGTGTTGATGTGTGAAAGTCGTTCATTAAGTAACCCCTCCCTTGTGTATGACTGCTCGCGTAAGGTGGACGATTGCTATCTAGCGCCCGACTTAGCCATCAGCACGTGACACACAATACAGCGTCAGATTGCTGTGACCGCCAGTGCGGCGCCATGCGCTTTCACAGCGCTTTCCTTACCCAAGCCTGGGTGGTTAGTGGCGTCCACCAGAGCGGCACCGCACGCACTCCCGTGCATCTAAATTATTATTTTGGTTACGCTGACAACCCAGTTGCGGTGTCGAGCACAAGTGGTCTAGTTGTACTCTAATCCCGAGTCTAGGGGTAGAGTTCTGTGACTCCTTGCTTGCGCTCTTTGTGCGGTACCGCGGCCCTGTGACGCAACAGGGTTCGTTTTCTTCATACTGGGTGAAGTTAACCCGTGTGTGAATCTATATTGTACCGCCACATAGTCTGTCATTCCTTAGCAGCAGGTTCCATCTCTGCACGGTGGACCCCGGGCTGCGAACGCACCTTACTCTATCTTTCTAATTATTTGGTGCGTTCCTCTAGATCTAACATAGTAGGCCTCTTCATACATCCAGTTGGTGTCAGGTCATGATTGCCAGCAATCATCTATTTCTTCCACTCTTCTCGCATGTAGACTTTAAACGGCTTGTTTATAGAAACATCAAGAGGTTGCAGATGGCTGGAAATTTCCCCTGGTGATAATTTCCACTTCTTTAAACACCTTTTTTGTGTTTTCACTAATATGTGCTCTGAACTGGTCTAGCACTAACAGGACTGTTTTTTTAGAAGCACTCCAGTATACTTGTACCACACTTTGTCAACCCACAATCTCATTCTGTTGTCGGTCATCCATCCTTTCTCGTGAATGTGCACAACAACTCCTTGTGGGATAGCTTCTTTGGGCATGTTCTTTCTGTAACCCCTTTCTGCCAGCTGACGGAATAGTACGTCAGCTGGCAGATCCCCTGCTTTAAGGTGGGCTCCGGCGGCGAGCCCACCTTAAAGCCACGACATGTCAGCTGTTTTGTACAGCTGACATGTGCGCGCAATGAGCGCGAGCGGAATCGCGATCCACCCGTGCCCATTAACTAGTTAAATGCCGCCGTCAAACGCTGACAGCGGCATTTAACTAGCGCTCCCGGCCGCGCGGCCGGAAGTGCTCGCACTGCTGACCCCCGTCACATGATCGGGGGTCAGCAGTGCATCGACATAACAACCAGAGGTCTCCTTGAGACCTCTATGGTTGTTGATGGCCGATTGCTTTGAGCGCCACCCAGTGGTCGGCGCTCAAAGTACACATGCCTTTCTGCTACATAGAGGTGATCTGTATGTCACCTCTACGTAGCAGAGCCGATCGAGTTGTGCATGCTTCTAGCCTCCTATGGAGGCTATTGAAGCATGCCAAAATTTTAAAAAAAAGTGGTTAAAAATATAAAAAAAATAAAAAATATATAAAAGTTCAAATCACCCCCCTTCCGCCCCAATCAAAATAAAACTATTAAAAAAAATCAAACCTACACATATTTGGTATCGCTGTGTTCAGAATCGCCCGATCTATCAATAAAAACAACCTGATTAACCTGACCGCTAAATGGCATAGCGAGAAAAAAATCAAAACGCCAAAATTACGTTTTTTTGGTCGCCGCGACATTGCATTAAAATGCAATAACGGGCGATCAAAAGAACGTATCTACACCAAAATGGTATCATTAAAAACGCCAGCTTGGCACGCAAAAAATAAGCCCTCACCCGACCCCAGATCATGAAAATTAGAGACGCTACGGGTATCGGAAAATCGCGCAATTTTTTTTTTTTTAGCAAACTTTGGAATTTTTTTTCACCACTTAGATAAAAAATAACCTAGACATGTTAGGTGTCTAAGAACTCGAAATGACCTGGAGAATCATAATGGCAGGTCAGTTTTAGCATTTGGTGAACCTAGCAAAAAAGCCAAACAAAAAACAAGTGTGAGATTGCACTTTTTTTTGCAATTTCATCACATTTGGAATTTTTTTCCCGTTTTCTGTTACATGGCATGGTAAAACTAATGGTATTGTTCAAAAGTACATCTCGTCCTGCAAAAAATAAGCCCTCACATGGCCATATGGATGGAAAAATAAAAAAGTTATGGCTCTGGGAAGGAGGGGAGCGAAAAACAAAAACGAAAAAACGGAAAAAGCTCCGGGGGTGAAGGGGTTAAAAAATTAACATTGGTGGCAGTTTCATGTCATCGGCACAGCAGGATAACACAACCGTGTAATGGGTTTCTTCATGTCCTGCAGTTTTTGCCGGTATGGTTTTGGCACCCTTTGCATCAACAGTTCTGTTGGATAGCACATCAAGGGTTAGAGGGACTTCATCCATATTCCCAATCTGGCCTAATTTATATCCATTTTTCTTTTTGCTGTCAATTGTAAACTTGTGGTAAGAAAGAATCTTGGCTTCACATTATTGTGGCATTTTTTGCTCACTTCTAGTTTTGGTGCACATAGCAAGGCCACATCTCTTCATAAATCTGAAGCACCATGATGGTGATCCAGTAAATATATAGTAAATAATTTGGCACTCAACTTGTAAACGGCTGATGCTTTGAAAGAAAATCATTTATTGCAGTCCAAAATAAATAAACGTTTCGGTCAATGCGAGACCTTCAGTAAACTGCATTTAAACAATGTACAAAAGGAACAATAATAAAGATACATAACCATGTGTTTAAAAAAAGTACAAATAACAAAGTAAATCTCATACAGGTGCATGGTGATGGAAATGAGGGTAGGAAAAATATGGAGGGGGAGAGAAGGAATAAACTACATACCCGACTGCTCTAGTGATATATCAGATAGGTACAGGGGCGGATTATCAGAGGGTCAATGTGGGCGGTAGCCCAGGGCCCAGTGGAGTGGAGTGACACTCTGATAATCCGCCCGAATGTGACTGTGAATGCCCGCTGGTATTTATGTGCCCCCAGACCCGGTGGGCAGAGAGAGGGGGCCCGCATCGGGCCCCTTCTCATCTGCTCACCAGGCCCCTTCCGGCGCTGCAGCGGTTTATTCCTATTGACGTGCGGGCGCGTGCCCGCACGTCAATAGTTAACAACAGCCGCCAGCCAATTGGAGGCTGGCAGCTGAAGTCGGCTGCAGCACACACGTCGCCGGCGTCTGACGTCATTGTCAGTCGCCAGCGAGTGTGTTTGCTGCTTGAGGGAGCTCGCCGCCTGGAGCACTGGTCAGGTGAGGAGACTCTTTGTTTTTTTTGTTTTGTTTTGTTTTTCTTTTTTTGATAAGCTATCGGTGGACACACTGGGGGCAATGCTGGAGACACTGGGGCAGATTGCTGGACACACTGGGGGCAATGCTGGACACACTGGGGCAGATTGCTGAACACACTGGGGCAATGCTGGAGGACACACTGGGGCAGATTGCTGGAGACACTGGGGCAGATTGCTGGACACACTGGGGCAATGCTGGAGACACTGGGGCAGATTGCTGGACACACTGGGGCAATGCTGTAGGACACACTGGGGGCAAGGCTGGAGATACTGGGGCAGATTGCTGGAGACACTGGGGCAGATTGCTGGAGACACTGGGGCAGATTGCTGGAGACATTGGGGCAATGCTGGAGACACTGAGGCAATGCTGGAGACACTGGGGCAATGCTGGAGACACTGGGGCAATGCTGGAGACACTGGGGCAGATTGCTGGACACACTGGGGCAATGCTGGAGGACACAATGGGGCAGATTGATGGAGACACTGGGGCAATGCTGGAGACACTGGGGCAGATTGCTGGACACACTGAAGGCAATGCTGGAGACCCTGGGGAAAATTGCTGGAGACACTGGGGCAGATTGCTGGAGACACTGGGGCAATGCTGGAGACACTGGGGCAATGCTGGAGGACACACTGGGGCAGATTGCTGGAGACACTGGGGCAGATTGCTGGAGACACTGGGGCAATGCTGGAGGACACACTGGGGCAGATTGCTGGAGACACTGGGGCAGATTGCTGGACACACTGGGGGCAATGCTGGAGGACATACTGGGGGCAATGCTGGAGACACTGGGGCAATGCTGGAGACACTGGGGCAATGCTGGAGACACTGGGGCAATGCTGGAGGAGACACTGGGGCAGATTGCTGGACACACTGGGGGCAATGCTGGAGGACACACTGGGGGCAGATTGCTGGAGACACTGGGGCAGATTGCTGGAGACACTGGGGCAGATTGCTGGAGACACTGGGGCAATGCTGGAGACACTGGGGCAGATTGCTGGAGACACTGGGGCAATGCTGGAGACACTGGGGCAGATTGCTGGACAGACTGGGGCAATACTGGAGGACACACTGGGGCAGATTGATGGAGACACTGGGGCAATGCTGGAGACACTGGGGCAGATTGCTGGACACACTGGGAGCAATGCTGGAGGACACACTGGGGCAATGCTGGAGACACTGGGGCAATGCTGGAGACACTGGGGCTGATTGCTGGACACACTGGGGCAGATTGCTGGACACACTGTCTGGGGGCAATGCTGGACACACTGGGGGCAATATGCTGGAGTCAGACACTGGGGCAATGCTGGACACACTGGGGCAGATTGCTGGACACTGGGGCAATATGCTGGACATACTGGGGCAGATTGCTGGACACACTGGGGGTAATATGCTGGACACACTGGGGCAGATTGCTGGACACACTGGGGCAGGACTGGAGGCATGGGCAGAATGTAGACACGGGGTATGATTGGAGACATGGGGCAGAATGAAAGACATGGGGCAGGATTGGATCATGGGGCAGGATGGATACGATAAAGACAGATGGGGCAGGATGGGGAGATCATATGGTGTAGAATGGATACTCATGAGTGCAGGATGGGAGAACATATGGCTGGAGCCAGGAATGAGACACACGGGGCCAGGACGGGGAATATTATTACCATAGGGGCTAATTAAGGGATATTATTACTGCAGTGATGTATTTATTTTATTTTTTGAGTATACTGTTTTAAATGGGGGGCGGTCCTGTTACTGTGCAGAGTGACACTATATTGCCTTTTTTTCTCCATGTGGTGTAATGTAGAAGTTGTGAAAAATTAAGTAATGTGTTCTGCAAGCGGAGCTCGAGATAACTGTGTTATTTCCTGCAGAAACGAGTCCTGGCTGGAAGAAATGATGGCGGTCTGTGCTGGATGAAAGATGAAGGAGTTCACCTAGAGACGTCACTGGTGAGTCAGTGTTACCTATACACTGACACTATACACTGTATACTATATACAGAGGTCCTGTGTACAATGTCACCAGTGATCTCTGTATTACCTCTACACAGACACTGCATACTAAGTACACATCTCCTGTGAATACTGGCACTTATGGTGATAGTATTGTGGTTTTTTTTTTTAATTACTGATCAGTATTGTAGTATTCAGTCACTATGTGGTGGTAATATGTGGTCTGGAAATGGTGTTGTGGTATTTGTCCCTTGAATGTGCTATTTGGTCACCAAGTGGTGGTAAAATGTGGTCTTGACATGGTGCAGTGGTATTTGACCCTGGTATGTGATATTATTCGATCACTGTGGTTGTAATTTGTGGTCTGGTCATAGCGCGGTGGTATTTGTTCTTTGTATGTGATATTATTGGTCAAAATATACCTAAATTGTATTGCAGATTTTAACAAATATTTAATAGGTTACAGTAGAGTAGGGCCCGGCCATTTTTCTGGAATAATCTGGTTCGGGTATCACATGACCCCCGTCACATGACCCCCATCACATGACCCCCGTCACATGACCGGGGGGGGCCCACAGTGTCTGAACAGCCCGGGGCCCTGGCTACCCTTAATCCACCCCTGGATAGGTATCACTGTACATCAAAGTAGGTCCAAGTGTGTGGAGACTAAACAAAGAAAAATCGCTAGGGAGAGTAATCTCCCTAAAAAATAGAAGTGAGTTTCAGAGATAGGTACATGAATAAAGTGACGCTAAAGAGTGTACTGGTGTAGATGGAATACTGACCAGATGCAATCATACGCTGTTGTGAATTCTGCTCTTGGGCTCCCTCCGGTGGTTGTTGGTGGTAGTGCAGTTGTCTTGGGGTTGTAATCCGGGCAGGTGTTTCTGCTGATTGCAGCTCTATTAGGTATTTAGGTGTGCAGGATCCATGAGTCCATGCCAGTTGTCCATTGTACTTGGAGGGATTGCATCTCTCTCTGGCTCCTCATGCCCTGCTTCAATTCGGCTAAGATAAGTGTCTGGTTTTTTTTGTCTCTGTGCACACATGCAGTGTGCTTTGCAATTCAATGCAATTCATTGTGTTTTTGTCCAGCTTAGACTTTGTTTGGATTTTTCAGTCATGCTGGATTCTCAGGAGATGCAGATATACTTTCTATGTCTTTAGTTAGATGTAGTATATTTGTATTATCTGCTGTGGATATTTTTAGGATTTTAATACTGACCGCTTAGAATTCTGTCCTATCCTTTTCTGCTTAGCTAGAAGTGCCTCTTATGCTAAATCCTTTTCTTCTGCCTGCATGTGTTTTTCCTCTTATACTCACAGTCAATATTTGTGGGGGGCTGCCTATCCTCTGGGGTTCTGCTCCGAGGCAAGATAGAATTCCCATTTCCATCTATAGGGGTATTTAGTCCTCCGGCTGTGTCGAGGTGTCTAGGACGTGTTAGGTACATCCCACGGCTACTTCTAGTTGCGGTGTTAGTTTAGGGTTTGTGGTCAGTACAGGTACCACCTACTCCTGAGAAAGTCTCTCATGCGGCTCCAAGGTCACCAGATCATAACAGTACAACTGGCCAACAATGAGTTAAATGCATCTCAGAAGAAGGGAAGAAAGGGCCATTTTTTTTCTGTAGCCTGCTTTGTCTTTTCTTCCTTCTTTTCCTCTGGGTGACTGAGGAGTCTTGTGCTAGCATGGATGTTCAGGGATTAGTTTCTCGTATAGACCAGCTTGCTGCTAGGGTACAGGGCATTTCTGATTATATTGTTCAGACTCCGCTTTTAGAGCCTATGATTCCTTCTCCTGATTTGTTTTTTGGGGACAGGTCCAAATTTTTGAGTTTTAAAAACAATTGTAAAATGTTTTTTGCTCTGAAGCCTCGTTCCTCTGGTGATCCCATTCAGCAGGTTAAAATTGTCATCTCCCTGCTGCGTGGCGACCCTCAGGATTGGGCATTTTCCCTGGAATCTGGGAATCCGGCCTTGCATAATGTAGATGCCTTTTTTCAGGCTCTAGGATTATTATATGATGAACCAAATTCTGTGGATCAAGCGGAGAAGACCTTGTTGGCCCTGTCTCAGGGTCAAGAAGCGGCAGAATTGTATTGTCAGAAATTTAGAAAATGGTCTGTGCTGACTAAATGGAATGAGGATGCTTTGGCGGCAATTTTCAGAAAGGGTCTTTCTGAATCTGTTAAAGATGTTATGGTGGGGTTTCCCACGCCTGTTGGTCTGAGTGATTCTATGTCTCTGGCCATTCAGATTGATCGGCGCTTGCGGGAGCGCAGAACTGTGCGCACTGTGGCGTTGTCCTCAGAGCAGATGCCTGAGCCTATGCAGTGTGATAGGATTCTGTCTAGAACGGAACAACAAGGATTCAGACGTCAGAAACGGGTTGTGTTTTTATTGTGGCGAAGCTTCTCATGTCATTTCAGTCTGCCCAAAGCGTACAAAGAGAATCGCTAGTTCTGTTACCATCGGAACTGTACAACCTAATTTTCTGTTATCTGTGACCTTGATCTGCTCATTGTCATTATTTTCTGTCATGGCATTTGTGGACTCGGGCGCCGCTTTGAATTTAATGGACTTTGAATTTTCCAGGCGTTGTGGTTTCCCCTTGCAGTCTTTGCAGAACCCTATTCCTTTAAGGGGCATTGATGCTACACCTTTGGCTAAAAATAAACCCCAGTTTTGGACACAGGTGACCATGTGCATGGCGCCAGCCCATCAGGAAGATTGTCGTTTTCTGGTGTTGCATAATTTGCATGATGCTATTGTGCTGGGTTTTCCATGGTTGCAGATACATAATCCTGTGTTGGATTGGAAGTCTATGTCTGTGACTAGTTGGGGTTGTCAGGGGGTTCATAATGACGTTCCTGTGATGTCAATCTCCTCTTCCTCCTCTTCTGAAGTTCCAGAGTTTGTGTCTGATTTTCAGGATGTATTCGATGAGCCCAAGTCCAGTTCCCTTCCACCGCATCGGGACTGTGATTGTGCTATTGACTTGATTCCAGGCTGTAAGTTTCCTAAGGGCCGACTTTTCAACCTGTCTGTGCCGGAACATACCGCCATGCGGAGTTATGTTAAGGAGTCTTTGGAGAAAGGGCATATTCGGCCATCTTCTTCACTGTTGGGAGTGGGATTTTTTTTGTTGCTAAGAAGGATGGCTCCTTGAGACCCTGTATTGATTATCGCCTCTTGAATAAGATCACGGTCAAGTTTCAATACCCTTTACCTTTGCTTTCCGATTTGTTTGCCAGGATTAAGGGGGCTAGTTGGTTTACTAAAATTGACCTTCGGGGGGCATGTAATCTTGTTCGTATTAAGCAGGGTGACGAATGCAAAACTGCGTCTAATACGCCCGGAGGCCATTTTGAATACCTTGTGATGCCATTCGGGCTCTCTAATGCTCCATCTGTTTTTCAGTCCTTCATGCATGATATCTTCCGGAATTATCTTGATAAATTCATGATTGTATATTTGGATGACATCTTAATTTTTTCCGATGATTGGGAGTCTCATGTGAAACAGGTCAGGATGGTATTTCAGATCCTTCATGATAATGCTTTGTTTGTGAAGGGGTCTAAGTGTCTCTTTGGAGTGCAGAAGGTTTCTTTTTTGGGCTTCATTTTTTCTCCCTCATCTATAGAGATGGATCCGGTTAAGGTTCAGGCCATTCATGATTGGATTCAGCCCACATCTGTGAAGAGCCTTCAGAAATTTTTGGGCTTTGCTAATTTTTATCGCCGTTTCATTGCTAACTTCTCCAGTGTGGTTAAACCCCTGACCGATTTGACGAAGAAAGGCGCTGATGTAACGAATTCGTCCCCTGTGGCTGTCTCTGCCTTTCAGGAGCTTAAACGCCGATTTACTTCTGCCCCGGTGTTGCGTCAGCCAGATGTTTCTCTTCCGTTTCAGGTTGAGGTTGACGCTTCTGAGATTGGGGCAGGGGCCGTTTTGTCTCAGAGGAATTCTGATGGTTCCTTGATGAAACCGTGTGCCTTCTTTTCCCGTAAGTTTTCGCCTGCTGAACGCAATTATGATGTCGGCAATCGGGAGTTGTTGGCTATGAAGTGGGCATTTGAGGAATGGCGACATTGGCTTGAGGGAGCCAAGCACCGTATTGTGATCTTGACCGATCATAAAAATCTGATTTACCTCGAATCTGCCAAACGGCTGAATCCTAGACAGGCTCGATGGTCCCTGTTTTTCTCCCGTTTTGATTTTGTGGTCTCGTATCTTCCGGGTTCTAAGAATATTAAGGCTGATGCCCTCTCTAGCAGTTTTTTGCCTGATTCTCCTGAGGTATTGGAGCCGGTCGGCATTCTGAAGGAAGGGGTGGTCCTTTCTGCCATTTCCCCGGATTTGCGACGGGTTTTGCAGGAATTTCAGGCTGACAAACCTGACCGCTGTCCAGTGGGGAAACTGTTTGTTCCTGATAGATGGACTAGTAGAGTGATTTCTGAGGTTCATTGTTCTGTGTTGGCTGGCCATCCTGGTATTTTTGGTACCAGAGATTTGGTTGGTAGGTCCTTTTGGTGGCCTTCTTTATCGCATGATGTGCGTTCTTTTGTGCAGTCCTGTGGGACTTGTGCGCAGGCCAAGCCTTGTTGTTCCCGTGCTAGTGGGTTGCTTTTGCCTTTGCCGGTCCCTGAGAGGCCCTGGACGCATATTTCTATGGATTTTATTTCAGATCTTCCGGTTTCCCAGAGGATGTCGGTTATCTGGGTGGTTTGTGACCGGTTTTCTAAGATGGTTCATTTGGTGCCTTTGCCTAAATTGCCTTCCTCTTCTGATTTGGTTCCGTTGTTTTTTCAGCATGTGGTTCGTTTGCACGGTATTCCGGAGAATATTGTGTCCGACAGAGGTTCCGAGTTTGTTTCTAGGTTTTGGCGGGCCTTTTGTGCAAGGCTGGGCATTGATTTGTCTTTTTCTTCCGCATTTCATCCTCAGACAAATGGCCAGACCAAGCGAACTAATCAGACTTTGGAAACTTATTTGAGATGCTTTGTGTCTGCTGATCAGGATGATTGGGTGGCTTTCTTGCCATTGGCCAAGTTTGCCCTTAATAATCGGGCTAGTTCGGCTACCTTGGTTTTGCCCTTCTTTTGTAATTTTGGTTTTCATCCTCGTTTTTCTTCGGGGCAAGTTGAACCTTCTGATTGTCCTCGTGTGGATTCTGTGGTTGACAGGTTGCAGCAGATTTGGGCTCATGTGGTGGACAATTTGGTGTTGTCTCAGGAGGAGGCTCAGCGTTTTGCTAACCGTCGTCGGTGTGTTGGTTCCCGGCTTCAGGTTGGGGATTTGGTCTGGTTGTCTTCCCGTCATGTTCCTATGAAGGTTTCTTCCCCTAAGTTAAGCCTCGGTTTATTGGTCCTTATAGGATTTCTGAGATTATCAATCCTGTGTCCTTTCGTTTGGCCCTTCCGGCCTCTTGTGCCATCCATAATGTTTTCCATAGATCTTTATTGTGGAAATATGTGGTGCCCGTTGTTCCCTCAGTTTATCCTCCTGCTCCTGTGTTGGTTGATGGGGAGTTGGAGTATGTGGTTGAGAAGATTTTGGATTCTCGCTTTTTGAGGCGGAGGCTTCAGTACCTTGTCAAATGGAAGGGTTATGGCCAGGAGGATAATTCTTGGGTTTTTGCCTCTGATGTCCATGCTGCTGATTTGGTCCGTGCCTTTCATCTGGCTCATCCTGATTGGCCTGGGGGCTCTGGTGAGGGTTCGGTGACCCCTCTTCAAGGGGGGGTACTGTTGTGAATTCTGCTCTTGGGCTCCCACCGGTGGTTGTTGGTGGTAGTGCAGTTGTCTTGGGGTTGTAATCCGGGCAGGTGTTTCTGCTGATTGCAGCTCTATTAGGTATTTAGGTGTGCAGGATCCATGAGTGCATACCAGTTGTCCATTGTACTTGGAGGGATTGCATCTCTCTCTGGCTCCTCATGCCCTGCTGCCAATTCGGCTAAGATAAGTGTCTGTTTTTTTTTGTCTCTGTGCACACATGCAGTGTGCTTTGCAATTCAGTGCAATTCATTGTGTTTTTGTCCAGCTTAGACTTTGTTTGGATTTTTCAGTCATGCTGGATTCTCAGGAGATGCAGATATACTTTCTATGTCTTTAGTTAGATGTAGTATATTTGTATTATCTGCTGTGGATATTTTTAGGATTTTAATACTGACCACTTAGAATTCTGTCCTATCCTTTTCTGTTTAGCTAGAAGTGCCTCTTTTGCTAAATCCTGTTTTTCTGCCTGTGTGTGTTTTTCCTCTTATACTCACAGTCAATATTTGTGGGGGGCTGCCTATCCTCTGGGGTTCTGCTCTGAGGCAAGATAGAATTCCCAT
This sequence comes from Ranitomeya variabilis, assembly GCF_051348905.1. Taxonomy (NCBI): domain Eukaryota; kingdom Metazoa; phylum Chordata; class Amphibia; order Anura; family Dendrobatidae; genus Ranitomeya; species Ranitomeya variabilis. The sequence continues at coordinate 186,341,371 of NC_135237.1, forward strand.
TTCCATCTATAGGGGTATTTAGTCCTCCGGCTGTGTCGAGGTGTCCAGGACGTGTTAGGTACATCCCACGGCTACTTCTAGTTGCGGTGTTAGTTTAGGGTTTGTGGTCAGCACAGGTACCACCTACTCCTGAGAAAGTCTCTCATGCGGCTCCAAGGTCACCGGATCATAACAATACGCCTAGTGAGACATCCAGGTATAGGACTTTGTCAATAGGATAATAACTAAAGTGGAGTATAACAGCTTATGTCAGTCTTATTATAAGGGGTACATATAGTTCAAGGGGGAAAAAAGGAGGAGATAGGATCTCACCTAATATGAATCACTTGGCGTTAATAGGACCTAGGGTACATACGGACCAGACCTAAAATAGTATATATATGTAATGTGCAACAAATGTAACATGGGTCAAAATTATAAACCCACTGTGAAGCTCACCCACTTAGTGCAGTTCAATGGAATACGTAAAAAAAATAAGGAAGGCGTTCCTGGTGAATAGGCATCCCTGTAATACATATGGATGTTAAGAATGCGGTTTCTAAATGAAGGTGGAAGAGAAGGATGATGCTTACCAAGATGGGCCAGAGGTACTGCGCATCTAACGCGGTGCCTGCCGCTGGTTATACAAGGAGAAGGAGCTCTGTGTATGCCTAAGTAGGCTGGGGGCGGGACTAGCGGTGATGCCAATTCTGGTGATCCAGTAAAGTCATTGATGCCTTTCTCAACAGCAATCCGCTCTGCTTCACATATTATCATTTTTGTTAAAATCAAAAGGCCATTATTTCTGTGGCGTGTGATCCACTCTTTTATGTTCATATAGAAAAAACAAAGAAAAAACGAAACAAAGTCCAAAATGTAGTATAAATTACAATATTTATTAAAATATATATAATATAGTGTAACAGTGGGAAAAATACCATAAAAGGCACAACACCAGGGACATATAAATATCAGCACTAAAATAGATATATAAATATATAACCCAGTGTGGGGACAACATATACGTGCATGCCTGTGTTAATAGGCCATAGAATACATATCAGACAGATTTACCAAATAAAGAATAATAAAGTGCATGTGCAAACACACAAACACAAAGTACCCAGCCAGGAGACAAAATTGCCCCAAGAAACAAAAATCGAAGTGAAGGTCAAAAGAAAGCCACCTGGTATTACCTGCTGCTGAATAAGATGGACAGGATAAGTGTCCCTGGGATGTGCCAAGCCCTGACGCGCGTTTCGGCGTCTGCCTTCGTCACCCCCTGACGAAGGCAGACGCCGAAACGCACGTCAGGGCAATTTTGTCTCCTGGCTGGGTACTTTATAGCTCACTGGTCACTATGCAACTATGTCACTATGACTATTATATTATATAACGGCTAGATTCAGTGCCAATAGTTTGCACCAATATTTATTATCAGCATCTTTATTTGGTCTTTTTTAGTCACCAATTGATTAAAGTTTGCACATGCACTTTATTATTCTTTCTTTGGTAAATCTGTCTGATATGTATTCTATGGCCTATTGACACAGGCATGCACGTATATGTTGTCCCCACACTGGGTTATATATTTATATATCTATTTTAGTGCTGCTATTTATATGTCCCTGGTGTTGTGCCATTTATGGTATTTTTCCCACTGTTACACTATATTATATATATTTTAATAAATATTGTAATTTATACTACATTTTGGACTTTGTTTCGTTTTTTCTTTGTTTTTTCTATATGTTCTCCGATTGTCCGATATACCTTCCATTGGTGCACATTGGTGGTTATAGATATAGATATATATTTTCTCCTCCCATGTACAATTACTATATGCACCGTGCCTTGAGATATATCTATCTTTTATGTTCATGCCTAACTCTGGCCACTTTGCACCATGCTCACGAAGACCAGATTTGCTTTTTCCCGCTTTTAGCAGCTCATTCTCCTGTTTCCTCCACTCTCTTATCATTTTTTCAGTTTGGAGGCAGTCTGAAATGTTTCTCCGCTGCTCTGTTCCCATGCTTTTTAGCATATTTTATAACCTCCAGTTTAAAGGCAGTTTTATATGCCAGCCTTTTCTGCTATGACAGTCTTGAAAAATGCACAATATGCAGCAACCAGCTGTACGGTATTTTTCTGCAACAAAATACAGTATTGAAACAACTGTCAGCTCTGTCTTTCAAAGTTATGCGGGCAATGCAACTGAGAACATGAATGAATACTATTGCTGTAGAAAAGACATGGGCTACACATCCAAAAATCACAAGTTGATCTAGTGGTGTTGGGCAAAAATGTACTGTATTCAACTGAAGAAGAAGTTTTTAGGTTAACATTATGATCAGACTTATGTAGCCTACTGCCAAGTCACGGTGAATCTTAGTGTTTCCATAACTTTAAATACTGTAGCCTTAAAGGTGTGGAGCAATGTGCCAATCACCACCACAGCGACAATGAACCAAAAGGGTGGGTACCTGGTGCCCCACAGCACCCATGCTGCAAGGCTGGAGACTGTAAGAGGGGTTCCACATATTTTTGCTATCTTTGTAGAAACAATAAATAAAATAATAATAAAATATTGTAGAACATAGGCAAAAGGATGAATGAGTGTACAAATGGGATACGGTTGGATGATCTAGGTTTGTCTTTATTTTTATTGGGCGGTATCCTGGATTCATGCAGAATAGAGCCTGGATAGCCCCTAGAGGAAAATGTTGCTTCTATTTCCTTTAGCCGCTGTGTGCAGAGTTCATTCTTTGTGACAATGCGAGACACCCTGTGGGACTGTGATTTGGGAATGGAACGTTTACTAGAAGGGGGATGGAGGCTCTGAAAATGTAGGACACTATTACGGTCTGTAGTTTTGGTATAGAGGACCGTGGATAGAGAAGAGCCATTGTCATCTTTAATGACTGTCATGTCCAGGAAATTGATCCTATTTGGATCATATGACATCCTGAACGTAATACCTGGCCATGATACATTGAGGAAGTCAAAGAAGGAGAGTAGGGACAGCAACGTGTCGCCCAAAATGCAAAATATGTCGTCTATATAGCATTTCCAAAGGAGGAAGTTTTCATGGTATAGAACATCTGGATAAAATTTTCTTTCTTCAAAGTCAGCCATATAGCAATTTGCGTATGGGGTGCTACATTGGAACCCATGGCGGTGCCACGTGTCTGTAAAAAGAAATAGTGTGAGAAAGTCGACTCAAAGATCAATCTGTTCAATGTCCATGTCTGAGGAGGACAGAAGCTTCTGAACCTAGAAATGCATTACGAGGAATATCATCTTATCCCTTTAAGACCTCCAGAAAGGCCCCAGTGTCTAGGAGGAACGATTTGGTAGAGCAAATCAGAGGGGTCAGGATCTTTTCTAGAAAAATTGTGATTGGTGATAGGATAGAGTCAGTCGCTGCTACAATCGGCCTACCTGGAGGGTGTACCAGGTTTTTATGAATCTTGGGGAGTGTGTAGAACACGGGAATGATTGGATGGTCGTTGGTCAAATAATCACAGGTCTTAGTATCAAATATCCCCAGCAACGAGTATTTCTGCAGAACGTCCCTGATCTTTTTGCATATGGTATTGGTGGGGTCCGTCTGGAGTTTTTGATAGAACGTGTTGTTATGAAGTTGCCTGAGTATCTAGGTTAGGTAATCCCTCTTGTCCTAGTGTCCTCTTGTAGTGTTTTTAACATGTGTCATTCTATAACAGACACATTTGGACAAATCCCTCTCTTACTGGAAGCCCTGTGGCTCCGTCTGCATATATGGATACTATTACTCTGATTCTATTATGACCATATCCTATACCTTGGTAAATAATTTGTTTGATTTTTTTTCCTTTGTATAGTATGCTTTGATTCATGCTTGTTTATTTCTTATTTTTCATTTGGTTCATTTTTCATCATTTTAGTAACTGATGAAGGTCTCCTTTGACAGAAACGTTTTGTTGGTACTGATACAGGAAAGATATATATCTTGGTACCGTGTTAGCCAGTAGATAGTAAAATGTTTAGAATTGAGAGTCATCAGTGGTTGATACCACTGTTGGTACTGCAAATAAATTGAAGTGCATCAGATACCTAAGTTGTTTGACAGGTTCTTTTTATCTATATCAAGAATAAAAACTGCAAAATATCTCTAAAAAATCAACATTCATCAGGAGTGATTTTTGTACTTGTTGGCATTTTGGTATTAAGCGCCTCACCTTTTGCAATCAATGTCTAAACACAGTCAAGAAAAACTCAAAATTACACCACAACTATAACACTCTTACTTTTAGAGGATCACTACAATTCACTGATATTATAGTAGTTACATTTTGCAAGCTGATAGAAATAACCAATTATTTATAATATATTGAAATTTTTTTATCCAAGCAAGTAGACAGTTGTAATGGGCGAGCCCATGGATGTTCGTGTTCAGCCGAATAAAAGTTTGGTTCAGGTACCAGAATGGTACCCGAACTCAAATCCGGACCCCATTCAAATGAATTGGGGGCTCAAACATCCCATGCTTTCCATGCTGTCATCTATGTGACAGCATGAGAAACATTGGCTTTGATCAGCGGTAGCCATTCAAGTGTACAATGGTCAATGATCTGCGGTTCCCACGCTGTCACACAGATGACAGAATGTGAGCCAGCAGCTGGGACTGGCTGTAAAAACATTACTGCCGGTCAAAGCCATCGGCTGATGAGAGTACTACTCTCATCATTGTATGCCATTGTATGCCGGTCTCACTGATAGAAGCGAGAGCAGGCATACAATGATGAGAGTATTCATCAGCCAGCCCATGTGCAATAAATAAATTAAATGCTAACTAGCCAAGGCAAAACCGACGGATGTGGGATGCAGCCCTCAGCTGTCAGCGTTATCTTAGCTGGTTATCAAAAATAACTAATTTTAAAAAACACCATGAGGTCCCCCCAATTTTTGACAACCAGCCAAGCTAAAGCTGTCTGGGGGCTGGTATTCTTGGACTGGGAAGGGTCCATGGATATTGGCCCTCCAACAGCCTAAAAATAGCACTCTGCAGCCGCCAAATTAGATGCACCAATTCTGGCGCTTTGCCATGCTCTTCCCATTTGCCCTGGTGCAGCAAGTGAGATAATATTTGTGGGGTTGATGTCAGCTTTGTAATTTCAGCTGACATCAAGCCCACAAGTTAGTAATAGAGAGGCGTCTATAAGACACCCTCATTACTAACCCCATAGTCATATTGTAATAAAAAAGACACAGAAAGACTAAAGTGATTTATTTGAAATAAAATTCCCCCCTCTTTTACCCATTTATTATCAAAAATTAAAAATAAAAAAAACATATTCCTCACCTGTCCATCGATAATCCATATGTTCCTTGATGCACTTCAACTCTGTAATTTCTGGATGTCATGGCTGAGCAGTGGCATGATGCCGTCACCACTAGAGTTGAGCGACTTTTACTTTTTTCAGATCAAGTCAGGTTTTGCGAAACCCAACTTTGTCAAAAGTCGGGTCGGGTGAAATCAGCCGATTATTGCGAAAAGTCGGGGGCCGACTGAAACATGAAACCCAATGCAAGTCAATGGGGAATCAAAGTCGGCAGTGAGTGGAGGACAGGAAAACACCTACAGTGCCCATTTTAATGCCAAAAACATCAATTCTTATTACTTAAGCTTGTCAATCTTAATTTACTTTATAATAATAGTTAGGCATTGAAAACTGGGGGTCATTTGGCTAAAGTTGTGGGGGGGTAGGGCTGGTTCAAGATTTTCGTGGGCCCAGGAAACGCGGAGTACGTCACGGCGGTAGAGCAGAGAGAGGTAAGTATTTCAACTTTGCAAGTGCTGTGATCCTGAGCAAGCAGGGGGGGCACTCGTTGGCACTGGCATAGGGCCCCTTATAGTATGGCGGTGTGTTTGACGGCGGGTGGCGCCTCCCACTGGCAGAGACACTTTTGCGTATCTATGAGGGGCCCTGTGCCAGTGACATCGCCAACGAGTATGCCCCACCACCTGATGAAGGAACCTGCACTTTCATCTGCACCTTCCTCTTTGTCCTCGTGTAAGGTGGTATAGTATGCGGAAAGGGGAACCTGACTTTCAGCAGGGTCAGATTCTGGCTGTGTAGAGTGCAAGGGGACTGTAGTGGTCTGGGTCAATGTACAAGCAGACTCATCTAGCAGTGGCTGGGCAAAGGGCAGGATGAGGAGGAAACATAGATATAGGCCCAAATAATAAAGTAGGCTAAATGCAGTTCAAATGTGGTAACAGGACTAAACAGGAGGCATTGCTTTGTTCAGTGGAGGAAAACTGTAATGAGTGGCAGACACAGTTAGTAGGCCCAAATAATGAAGTAGGCTAAATGCAGTTCAAATGTGGTAACAGGACTAAACAGGCAGCATTGCTTTGTTCAGTGGAGGAAAACTGTAATGAGTGGCAGACACAGTTAGTAGGCCCAAATAATAAAGTAGGCTAAATGCAGTTCAAATGTGATAACAGGACTAAACAGGCGGCATTGCTTTGTTCAGTGGAGGAAAACTGTAATGAGTGGCAGACACAGTTAGTAGGCCCAAATAATAAAGTGGGCTAAATGTCTGCCAAAAAATTGTTCATAAATAAAACAGGCGACATTGCTTTGCTTAGTGTCAGAAAATTGTAATGAGTAGCAGACTAAGTTAGTAGGCCCAAATAATAAAGTGGGCTAAATGTCTGCCAAAAAATTGTTCATAAATAACAGGTGGCATAGCTAGGTACAGGGGTGGGCTCCTCTGCTGAGTAACAGACAGTGGTAGTAGGCGCAAAGTATTAACTGGTCTAAATGGAGGCCAGGGCCCCTGTATATTTTAACTATCATCTATCATTTCAACAAATTTGTATTGGCAGTGCCATTGAAGGATTTAACAGCACAGACTACACAGTGGTGGAGCAGGGAGAGGTAAGTATTGCAAGCGGTAGAGCACTGTTTGAGCTGGGGGGGAACACTCTCTCGTAGGTGGCGGTACTGGCACAGGGCCCCTCATATTACGACGGTGTGTCTGATGTTGGTTGTGCACCACCACCATCAGAGACACTTCATTGTACTATGAGGGACCCTGTGCCAGTGTCGTCGCCCAAGAGTGGGCCCACCCACCTGTCCAGGCAAACGGCACTCGCACGGGTGCTTGCGCTAGACTTCCTCATTTTTTCTAAAATGTAAGCAAAATAACAACCATTATATGGTACTGTAAAACAAGGTAGAAGGTGCATATAAACTTGTTGAGAATTTAAATCTCCCTTTTTTTTCGGGGGAGACTGAACCAAAACTCAGGCCCTGTGCATAAAACAACACAATGTAAGTGGCAGAAAGTGGCTGGCTGATATAAGACAAACTAACAGGACTTAAGTATATCCACTTTGTGAGAATTTGAATCTCACTTTTTTTTTGGGGGGAGACTGAACCAAAACTCAGGCCCTGTGCATAAAACAACACAATGTAAGTGGCAGAAAGTGGCTGGCTGATATACGACAAACTAACAGGACTTAAGTATATCCACTTTGTGAGAATTTGAATCTCACTTTTTTTTTTTGGAGACTGAACCAAAACTCAGGTCCAGTGTATAAAACAACACAATGTAAGTTGCAGAAAGTGGCTGGAAGATATATGAAAAAATACAAGGACTGTAGTACAATTTCAATCTCCCTACAAGGATCTCAGGACAAGTATGGCAGCAATAAAAAGGACTGCTGCACACAAAAGTGTGGACAAATAAACAACATAACTGTGCAGAAAGGAGCAACAGGATTTTTGCTTTTTAAAAAAGCAGTTGGTTTGCACAGCAGCATGCAAACAGCAATGCAGCTATCAGGGAGCCTTATAAGGCAGCCTAATAAGCTACAGAGCTGATGCACAAAAATATAGCCTCCACTGTCCCTGCAAAAAAAAGGTGGTATTGGACAGTGGAAATCGCTACAGCACAAGCAGTTTGGGGGTTAATCTTCCTTCCCTAACTATATCCCTTCTTCTGATGAAGCTGCAGCAACCTCTCCCTATGCTAAGATCAGCAGAAGTAAGATGGCGGTCGGCATGCACACCCCTTTATAGCCCCTGTGACGCCGCACTGTCATGCCCTTCTCTAAGATGGTGGGGACCGAGACCTATGTCGTCATGCTGCCCACACTCTGCGTCCTCCTTCATTGGCTGAAAAATGGCGCTGAAAGCGTCATATGAAACGCGACTTTTGCGTGCAGATCGGCGACCTCCTTGCCGATTCCACACTAGGATCGGGTCGGGTTTCATGAAACCCAACTTTGCCGAAAGTCGGCGATTTTTGAATTTGTCCGATCCGTTTCGCTCAACCCTAGTCACCACTAGTCACTGATACTGCGCTCGCTGCAGCTCATTCATCAGACATGGATTACGGCATTGGATATTTTTTTATTTTTGTTTTATTACAGGAGACAAAGGATTCAATTAAATGGGCATTAGGTGAGTATAACTATGTTTGTTATTTTTAAATAAAAAAGTAAAAGTGTGTTTTGTTTTACTTCACATACAGGGCTTTTTATTCTGGCTGTGTGTTTATTTACCATACAGCTACAGGATTAGTAATGTCTCTCCATTACTGGCACGTTGGCTTGATGTCACCGGACAATACAAAGGTAACTTTAAGCCCAGAATCATGAAACCCACTTGCCATGGCTACAGTGCAAGTGGGAAAATCCCGGCAAAGCTCCAGAATTGGCTCATCTAATAGATGCGCCTTTTCTAGGTGGCTGTGGGCTGGCTGCTATTCTTAGGCTGGGCCCCTTAAAATCCTGTGAATACCAGCCCCCAGCTGTCTACGTTAGCTTGATTGGTTGTTCAAAATGTGTGGCACTGTAAGAAAGTCCTAACTGAGAGCTGGAAGAGGCGGGAAAAATATGTAAACAATACTTTTATCAAGCTGCGACTGAAGTTTATTTGGAGATTTCTCAGCAGAACAGCACATGGAATAGTCATTGAGAAGAAGCATGCAGGCATGAACAGAAGTCCAGACTGACAAAGTGACGCTGGGATATCTGGCCGATGTTCTGGCCATAGCCGGGCCATGGTGTGGCATGGTGGCAGAATGGCGATGGAATGGCACCGAACAACAGTAACAGGGGCTTTTTATACATGATAAAGACAAAGAAAGCACATTGCGGCAAAAAGGGCATATACATGATAACATCATGCTATGAAAAAGATACACATTGAAGAACAAAGCATAAAATAGTTAAATGTAATGACTTTGAGCCTCTTTACGCCAAACTCCATTAGAACTCGTAAATCTCCATGTTCCTCTTAGTAACTGTCATTGTTCACTTAATACACTTATTTATTACCATATGTTTATGTTTACCCTTTTTCTATTCTCATGGTCCTGCAGCTGATCCAATTAACCTGTATGTATGCTAGCTATATCTGCTAATGGCCATGATCTCATCTTATGTCTCCAATCTGTCTATGACTTTCAGAAGTACATCTTTGAATTAGCTGCTTCTAACTTTGCCAAAAATGGCTGCTAGAGCCAACATGACTGTTCAGTATATTATGACTGACCATTCTCTTACAGGCACTCCACACCATTTTTTAAATTCTTTAAATAATTAAAATATGGCGTGGTGACTCCTCTATTCTTGATAACCGGCTTTGCTAAAGCTGACAGCTGAGGGTTGCAGCCCCCAGCTGTGAGTTTTGCCTGGCTGGCTATAAATAATACAGGGGAACTCACAGTGTTTTTTTTTAATTATTTATTTAGAGTGCAGGTTCTGGCTGATGAATACTCCCATCAACCGCCGCCTGCTCTTGTCATTAGCGGCAGCAGTCTTAGCCTGGTGTGATCAGTAGTCCCATCAGCCAATGCCAGTAGGACAGCATGGGAACAGCGGCTCTCTGACCAGCGGTAATGATGACAATGTGAAAAACACCCAGTGTTCTGGGTGCCGAACCTAAACAGTAACACGGACTTCCTGGTGAAGCCCATGTTCTCTGTCCGTGCTCGAACAGTTGGTGTTCATTATGGATGCCGAATTTTACTGTTTGGGTTCGCCCATCTCAACTTAAAATCATTCTAGACATTGAAGATGGTAAAAAAATCAGTCTGTGGTAAGCTCCTAAACATATGATAAAAAAACACCTCCTTACATCAGCTTAAGGTAAAGAATACAAAAACTAGAAATCTGACTTATTAGGCTATTTTTACATGGAAAATCAGAAAAATTAGATGATGCATTGACAGAAAATCCACAGCTAAAATCCAAGGCTAACCTTCAGATTTCTGCTATTAATTTCCATGTCTAAATGCTGAGGATCTGGTCACATATATATATATCTATATACATAAGAGGCATCATGATTACTCGATAATCCCACCCCCTGCACAGTAGCTCCACCCCCCACTCTTAGGGCTAGCGGAACGTACCGAGTAAATAGAGATGTTTTTATTGATGTTGGTATGTTCGCAGCCCGGGGTCCACCGTGCAGGAGTACCTGCTGCTAGCAAACGGTGGCACTATATGGCGGTATGGACTAACTCAGTTAATTCACCGAGTAGCTGTGAAAGCAAAGCACTGTGCCCTGTTAGACTTCACAGAGGCACAGGCTAACTGCCCAAACAGAGAGCAGTCAGTGGTCACGCATGCACACAAAACTCCTCGCCGGAGGTGCCAGCATTCTAGGGGCTTATTTCAGCCAGGTCCCTAAATACATACAAACACAAACTCCTCGCCGGAGGTGCCAGCATTCTAGGGGCTTATTTCAGCCGGGTCCGTGAACACACTCTCACGTGACCACACTGGCGCAAAGCACATAACAAAGAACAATACTAGCGCATGGCCGTGCGGCCATGCGAGCCTTAAATAGCTGCAGCACGCACAGGACCTTCCTAGAAGGACCAATGAGAGGCTGCCACAGAGCGAGAGCACCTACAGGACCTTCCTGAATGACCAATGGCCTTAGCTGCAGTATCTGATCATGTGACCCTCGATCTCCACCGAGGGATCTTACTCTGGGCATGCTCAGAACGAGAAAAGCAGGACTTAGTCCCAGAAGCATCTGCTCGCCGCTGCCCAGCACTGACTTCAATGGCAGAAGCAGGAAAGGCAGCAATAACTCTTTGTACAGAGTCAGACTGAGCAAGACGCTGGGACCGACGTCTCCGCTGAGCAGGCTCCACTGCGGCAGGAGAAGAATGGGAAACCACAGCGGAGATGGCCCGAGATTCCCTGTGTGCAGAGGCAGGAACTCGACCCCTAACATTACCCCCCCTCTTAGGGCCCCCCTCTTTGGGCCTCGCTACGTTCGAAGGCAGCAATGAGCTGCGGAGCCCGAATGTGCTCAGCAGGCTCTCAGGACCATAACCCCTCCAGTCCACCAAATAATTTTTTTTGCCACAAACCACCCTGCACCCCAAAATAGCATTCACCTCGTAATCGTCCGTAGACAAACCTGATGTCCCGGCAGATGACTCAGAAAACAGGGACATGTATACGGGCTTAAGGAGGGACACATGAAAGGTGTCGGTGATACCTAGGCATGGAGGAAGGGCTAGACGGTAGACCACAGGATTAACCTGTTCGAGGACCTTGAAGGGACCCAAGTAGCAAGGAGTAAACTTAGTGGACTCAACACGCAGCCTGATGTTACGAGCGGAGAGCCACACTAAGTCACCAAGGTCGGGGCAGGGCGCCGATGTGCATCAGCGGAGGACCTCATTCTCTCCTTGGAGTCCCAGATAGCATCCTGAGTGTGGTCCCAAATGTCTTGTGCCTCCACTGCCCAGTCTGCAACCCTGGAGTCAGCAGAGGACACGGGCATAGGCACAGAAACCCACGGATGCTGGCCGTAATTAAGGAGGAAAGGAGTCTGACCAGTGGAGTAGGCTACAGCGTTGTTAAGGGCAAACTCTGCCCACGGTAACCAGGATGCCCAGTCATCCTGCCTGGCAGAAACAAAATGTTGTAAATAAGTGACCAGAGTCTGATTGGCTCTCTCAACCAACCCATTTGTCTCGGGATGATAAGCCGAGGAGAGATTTAACTCAATACTGAGTAGACGACAAAGCTCCCTCCAGAATCGAGACAGAAACTGGGGACCCTGGTCACTGACAATCTTGTCCGGCATACCGTGTAAGCGAAAGATATGCTTGATGAACAAGGCTGCCAGAGCCCGTGCAGAAGGTAGCCGTGGAAGAGGCACCAAATGAACCATTTTGGAAAAATGGTCGGTGATCACCCAGATAATGGTGCAACTACGAGACTTGGGTAAGCCCACCACAAAGTCCATCCCGACCATCTCCCAGGGCCTGTCCACCACCGGCAGAGGGTAAAGCAACCCAGCTGGCCATTGCCGAGGGGACTTGTTCTTGGCGCAAGAGACACACGCCCGAACATAGTCTGCGACATCACGAGCCATATGCGGCCACCAGTATGTCCTCGCCTGTAACTCAGATGTCCTTTTGGAACCAAAATGTCCACCCACCCTGGACGAGTGTGGCCAAGAAAGAACCTCCGGTCGCAAACTGGATGGTACAAAAGTCTTGCCCAGAGGCACAGACTCTAGCGAAACCGAGGACACAGTTCTCAGGCTCTCGGTGGGGACAATAGGCCGAGGCTCCTCTTCCTCCTCCACAGATGACACAACAGAGCGAGGGAGAGCGTCGGCACAAATGTTCTTCTCCCCAGAAAGAAAATGGAGGGTGGAATGAAACCGGGAGAAGAACAAGGACCATCTGGCCTGGCGAAAATTTAACCGCTGGGCTGTCTGCAGGTACACCAAATTTTTATAATCTGTGAAGACTTGGAAGGGAAAACGAGCTCCTTCAAAGAGATGTCTCCACTCCGAGAACGCCAACTTCATGGCTAGCAACTCCCTGTCCCCGATGGAATAACTCCTCTCTGCTGGTGAGAAGGTCTTAGAAAAGAAGAAGCAAGGATGCTTCCGACCTTGAGCATCCTTTTGGAAGAGGACCGCTCCAGCACCAACAGATGAGGCATCCACCTCCATGATAAATGGCTTATCTACATCGGGGCGATGTAGGATGGGAGCGCTAGCGAAGTGTGACTTTATGGAGTTAAAAGCCTTGGAGACCTCCTCAGACCACAATTTGGGATTTGCCCCCTTCTTGGTGAGGGCAAACAAGGGAGCTACCAAAGTTGAGAAGTGCGGAATGAACTGGCAATAATAATTAATGAACCCTGTGAATTCTGTCACACAAGGATGTGACCCCTCTTAATTGTCTGTGGCCAAATTAGGTCTCTGAAAGAGATGATACGTGCACGGAGGAAAGAACACAAACACACAGTAGATCAGGTGTCAAATGCTTCTCGCCTAATTTTATTCAGCAGCAGAATGCCTCCTTTTATAAGAGTAATCGGGCAGTTTCATTACATCATGGATTTTTCTAACATAACAATTATCACAATTATCACAAGTAACTTTTGATTGATTATATTGTTTGTTGCTTATTCTGTAACGTTATCACCCTAATGACCTGTTCTAGGCCAGGTTGGCATCTGTCTATGCAGGCACTCTACTGATCTTCAGTTTGGGAATGATCTCCCTACAAACAGGTGTATTTACTCTTGATAATACTAGATGAATTACAAAGTCCATCTAGACATTGGCATATCTTGGCACATCCTGGGATGGAATAATAAACAGAATTAAGTCTTATATAACAGTGAAACAGAAAACCTTAAAGTGACATGAATCTAATATTAAGCAAAGCGTCCATAGAAGTTTGACTTCAGTATATCTTCATATGCCATACATTCTCCCCTTAACATGAACTGGCAATAATAATTAATGAACCCCATAAAGCGCTGCACCGCTTTAAGAGAATGGGGTTCCTGCCAGTCCATCACAGCCTGTAGTTTGGCAGGATCCATAGCCAATCCCTGGGCAGAGATGATATAGCCTAGGAAAGGTAAGGACTCCTGCTCGAACATACACTTCTCCAACTTGGCATAGAGGGAGTTTGACCGTAGGAGGTCAAAGACTTTGCAAACATCTCTCCGGTGGGAGTCAATATTTGGAAAGTAGATGAGAATATCATCCAGATAGACTACGACCGAGGTGGTGAACATATCCCGGAAGATGTCATTCACAAAGTCTTGGAAAATGGCTGGGGCATTACAAAGCCCGAAGGGCATCACCAGATATTCATAGTGCCCATCCCTGGTGTTAAAAGCCATCTTCCATTTGTCCCCCCTACGGATGCAAATCAGGTTGTAAGCACCCCGCAGATCTAGTTTAGTAAACACCCTTGCTCCCCCAAGCCTATCGAAGAGCTCATATATCAAGGGCAAAGGATACTTATTCTTAACGGTGATGGTGTTAAGACCCCTGTAGTCTATACATGGATGCAGTTCCCCATTCTTCTTCTGCACGAAGAAGAACCCAGCCCCAGCAGGTGACACTGACTTCCTGATGAACCCTGTTGCCAGATTCTCTTGAATGTACTGAGACATTGCCTCCGTCTCCGGGAGAGATAACGGATAAACTCGACCCCGGGGAGGCTCAGCACCAGGCAAGAGATCAATAGGACAGTCATAGGGGCGATGGGGCGGAAGGGTCTCTGCCGCCTTTTTGGAGAACTTGTCTGCATAAGACCAATATTGCTTGGGGAGAGAGGATAGATCTGCGGGTACCTCTGTAGTCGCAACCTGAATGCACTCCCTCTGACACCTACCTCCACAAGATTTACCCCATCCCAGAATTCTGCCTGAGGACCACTTGATATGAGGAGAGTGGTGCCGTAGCCAAGGTATCCCCAACAGGACCTCATCAATTCCCTCAGGAATGATGAGCGGAGATATAATCTCCTGATGGGATGGCGACATGGACAGAGAAAAAGGAATGGTCTGGTGTGTTATCTGTGAGGGCAGTGTCGACCCATTCACCACTCATACCATTACTGGTTGCGCTAGCATAACCAGGGGTATTGCGTGACGTTGGGCAAAGGCGGAAGACATGAAATTGCCCTCTGCCCCAGAATCCACGCAGAGCACTACCGAGTGGGAGGATGAGCCTATAATGATTGTCCCCTTAAAGGACAATTTTGAGGCAAACGTCACTGTATCTAGAGTACCTCCACCGACTACCACTAGACGCTGACGTTTCCTCGACCGCTGGGGACATCTGGTGGCAACATGTCCTGACTGCTGGCAAACATGACAGACCTTGGATGCCCAAGCGCTCCGGGATTTAGAATCCGCTCGTGACATCTCCCTGGCCTCATGTGACTCAGGAACCAGGACCGGAGATTCCAGAGGTCTGGCAAAGGTAGGAGCCAGCCGAAACCTCTGCCTACACTGGGCTCGCTCTAACCTCCGCTCGTAAAAATGGAGGTCAATATGGGTAGAGACAGTTATTAACTCCTCCAGTGTGGCTGGAATCTCCCTAGTGGCCAGAGCGTCCTTAACGTGATCAGCCAGCCCCCTCCAAAATATGGGGATAAGGGCTTTATCCGACCACTCCAGCTCTGAAGCTAAAGTTCGGAAACGGATGGCGAATTGGCTGACCAAGGACTCACCCTGAGTTAATGCCAGCAGTTGGAGCCCCATATCATGGATGACTTGAGGTCCAAGGAAGACCTGTTTCAGAGTGCTCAGAAACCACAACACATGATCGCCACACTCCCACAGCAGCGTAGCCCATTCCAACGCCCTGTCTGACAAGAGGGACACAATAAATCCCACCTTAGCCCGCTCTGTGGGAAAACGTGCAGCCAGAAGCTCAAGGTGAATAGAGCACTGACTCATGAATCCCCTACAAGATCTGCTTTCTCCAGAAAATTTTCCTGGGAGCGGGAAGCGCGAAAATGTCGGAACAGGGGTGGTAGTGAACAAGGTTGCTGCAGCCATGCTAGCAGCCTGTACAGCAACTGCGAAAATATCCACAGCTGAGGTTGAGCTCTCGAGAGCCGCCAACCTACCCTCCAGCTGCTGGATATACCGCAAAGATTTCTGTATGTCCGCCATTTACTAGCCAGACCCTGGTGCTAGTATTATGTTAGGGCTAGCGGAACGCACCTAATGAATGTATATATTTTATTAGGATAGATGTGTTCACAGCCTGGGGTCCACCGTGCAGGAGAACCTGCTGCTAGCAAATAGCGGAACTAAATGGCGGTGTAAGCTAACTCTGTTACTTCACAGAGCAGCCGTGAACTCAAAGAACTGCGCCCTGTTAGACACCACAGAGGCACAGGCTAACTGTCTAAACAAGAACAGTCAGTGGTTTGGCATGCACATTAAACTCCTTGCCGGAGGTGCCAGCATTCTAGGGGCTTATTTCGGCCAGGTCCCTGAACACACAAGCATACAAACTCCTCGCCGGAGGTGCCAGCATTCTAGGGGCTTATTTCAGCCGGGTCCCTGAACACACTCATAAAAGACCACACTGGCGCAAAGTACATAAATGAAAGCAATACTAGCGCATGGCCGTGCGGCCATACGAGACTTAAATAGTTGCAGCACGCACAGGACCTACCAAGAAGGACCAATGAGAGGCTGCCACAGAGCGTGAGCACCTACAGGACCTTAGCTGCACTGTCTGATCATGTGACCCTCGATCTCCACTGAGAGATCTTACTCTGGGCATGCTCAGAACGAGAAAAGCAGGACTTAGTCCCAGAAGCGTCTGCTCGCTGCTGCCGAGCACTGACTTCAATGGCAGAAGCAGGAAAAGCAGCAGCAACTCTCTGTACAGAGTCAGACTGAGCAAGACGCTGGGACCGACGTCTCCGCTGAGCAGACTCCACTGCAGCAGGAGAAGAATGGGAGACCGCAGCTGAGATGGCCCGAGATTCCCCCTGTGCAGAGATGGGAACTTGACCCTTAACACTAGCAACGTTAATTAGATAGCAATGAGTGTGCAGAGCGTTAGCTGGCTGGAAACTTCTAGTATTACATATTAGCCTTCCTACTGGGGCTAATCTGCAAGAGGTTCCAATTTCTGTGCAGAAGTGACTTTAGGTGTTACATAATGAAGTAATTTTTAAAAATGTATATGGTCATGCAGATTTCATAATTAGCATTAATTTTTGGATCCTGTGTGAACACACTGCGCCACTAAAAAGTTAATACTTGTGTTTGTTTAATTCCAATACTTAAACCCTTGACATATCTTAAAACACCTTGACTAAACTCTTTCTTTTAAAATGTGTTTCTGCCATTTACTCCAGACTGCTGGCTTCATATTGCTTTTCTGAAAATGTAATCAATAGTTTTCCAATAATAGAATGCCTTCAGTAGGGAATATCTAAAGTTTGAATGATAACACAGGTCAACAAAAAAATTTTTTTTTTCTGGTGTCCAAAATATTTTAATGAATTTGGGGTATTTTTGGGGTGCTGATTCTGAATATGCTATCAGTTTTGCCAGATTGGCTCAAGTTTTTGAGATTTTTGGTATCTTATTTATAGCACTTGTTGGTAAATGCGACGCATCATCTCATTAATTTCTTTGGATTAGTACTTGAACTGAGCAGTTCTCAATATAGTTTTGTGTTAATTAGTGTTCTAAAAGTTTGTTCATAGCTTGATTTTTGCACTAACTTTATGTTGTTGTCTGTTTTCCACTGAAAAGCATGAACTCATCAAGAAGAAGTTGTCTTAACGATCCAGACTCATTCTGTTACATTTGTGGTGAATACACACTGCCAAAACATAGAAGAAACATAACAGACTTCGTAAAAAAAGTGTATTTTGCCTATTTTGGGGTTATGCTTGGGGACCAAGACACGTTTTGGGCACCACACATAGTGTGCAAAGCATGTATCGAATTATTACGAAAATGGAGCAAAGGACAAAGAAAAAGCTTCAAATTTGGTGTTCCAATGGTGTGGAGAGAGCCAAAAAATCATCATGATGACTGTTATTTCTGTGCAGTGCAAGTGCAAGGATTCAATAAGCATAAGAAACGAAAATGGGAGTAACATGGAATCTGCAAGAAGGCCTGTTCCTCATTGTGAAGATGTGCCTGTACCTGTGTTTACCATAAATAACAGTCATCATGATGATTTTTTGGCTCTCTCCACACCATTGGAACACCAAATTTGAAGCTTTTTCTTTGTCCTTTGCTCCATTTTCGTAATAATTCGATACATGCTTTGCACACTATGTGTGGTGCCCAAAACTTGTCTTGGTCCCCAAGCATAACCCCAAAATAGGCAAAATACACTTTTTTTACGAAGTCTGTTATGTTTCTTCTATGTTTTGGCAGTGTGTATTCACCACAAATGTAACAGAATGAGTCTGGATCGTTAAGACAACTTCTTCTTGATGAGTTCATGCTTTTCACTGGAAAACAGACAACAACATAAAGTTAGTGCAAAAATCAAGCTATGAACAAACTTTTAGAACACTAATTAACACAAAACTATATTGAGAACTGCTCAGTTCAAGTACTAATCCAAAGAAATTAATGAGATGATGCGTCACATTTACCAACAAGTGCTATAAATAAGATACCAAAAATCTCAAAAACTTGAGCCAATCTGGCAAAACTGATGACATATTCAGAATCAGCACCCCAAAAATACCCTAAATTCGATGAAATATCTTTGGCACCAAAAATGCTGTTGACCAGTGTAATGGAACAGTCAAATTTACTTTTTCTGCAAGTAAGGATTTGTAGCTTTAGGGACTTTTTCTAAAATTGGTTTTCTAAATAACGATGGGAATTCCAAGAACTCTTTAAAATGGATCTACCTTATTACTTGAAGATTAGTCACATCTTTATTATATGCATTTCAAAAGATCTAAATTTAGTGAATTTTTAAAGAGCTGACCTTGCTAGGGGTTGATCCATCTGTACCATCTATTTTTGTCAGTAAGTCCACTTTATAATTTAACAAGCAAAAATTGTAATTCCTATTGCAATTATAAGGTAGAAAAATAAAACAACTTACACAAAAGTTTTATGATTTTTTTTCAAAGCAAGAGCAGATGTTGTACTAAAGAAAACTGATGATAATGTTAGACCATGAAAAGTTTGTAAAAGCAGACTTTCCGTCACATTAAAGGACTTGGCACAGCTTCAAGTCTTTCTAATGCCATTAGAACTCCATCCGATTGTATTGGTAATAAACTCACCGCAGCTTTTTGCTGGGCTTCTTTTTATTGTCACAAATGATTGCGAAAACACATACCCTGCTGACAATTGAAGAGCCAGGCAAAACTTAAACACCTACAACATCTTGCCTTCTCAAACACTTGAGCTGAATCAACGAACTACCTTATCACATATTCAGAATTGTGTTTATCTCTATCTCTTGTTTTTGATTCAGCATTTTCCTCTTTTCCTCTTCAAGAGCAGAAATTAACACACTGCTGGGATGCCACTGAGATTTCGACAGCTGGAAAGTATCTCATTCATTATATACATTCCAATCCATTATGAACACCCCATAAACTAGAGGAACACATGCTCCACTGTAAGCAGTGCTTAAATCAAATGGGTGTCTGTATAGCTTGCCACCGCAGGAAAGTCTCATTGGGTGGTTGCTGTGGTATATTGTTAGTAATTATTTATACATTTTGTAAGTTTAAGATGATAAACTTTGGTAACATTGACAAACTGCCTGTAGATGAGAGGGAACCAAACAGATTTGAGACTTTGCACTGTCTAATGAAATGATAATGGTTCAATGGTTCACAAAAAAAATAAATATATATATATATATATATATATATATATATATATATATATATACTGTGTATATATATATATATATATATATATATATATATATATATATATATGTATATATATATATATATATATATATATATATATATATATATATATATATATATATATATAATTATGGCTGTTTTATTGCATAATTGTGTACACATGTGTTAAAAAATAAAACATTTAAATTTATGAATTATTGTTATTTTATGAATTTCTGTACTGCAACAAAATGTTGGAACCATTTATGGTGTGCATTTTACTAAATTACTACAGTTCGATCTCTCTGCAAAGAGAGAAGTGAGTCCCTAGATCATTAACGATGCAGCAAATATCAGTTTGAATTTTTCCAAATTACAGCATGTTCCCCGTGTTCATACATGTATACTTTTTGATAAACTGATGAAGCCATTGTGGATATTTCTACTGCAATTAGCTCCTAGAGGTGGCATAATTCATTAAATGACAGTATACTTTTAAGCTCCGTCACATTGCATGGGTACTTTTAGGAAAATGTTATTTTTAAAGGGAACCCGACACGTCCAAAACATGATTTGTTTCCCTCCAGATTAATTTTTAGGTAAATATGTTTAAATTGCATTACTGAAGCAGTAAAGGAAGAAACTGAAGATCTGTTCTCACTGAAGCTGGCTTTCAGTCATTGGGTCAGTGCAGTTTGTGGCTACAGTGACCACTCACTAAACAATGAGCGTAACTGTAATCACTCCCATACTTTTATTGATTACCTGCATTGCCCTCATAAACGGCAGAGGAGGCTGTCAATCAAAGTGCAGAGGAGTTATTACAGCATGCTCAATTACTTTAAACAAGCAGCTTCAGGGAGAATAAAACTTTATCTTCTACCTGCAGCCACTGCTCCAGTAAGCCAGCTAAACATGATCAAATGCTCTTTAAGTGCAGATTACTCTAACATCTGGAGGTATAAAGCATTTCTGGATGTACGTTCTGCTACTGTTTCTATTGGGCTTAGGCATTAACATTGATACTGTTCAGTATTCTATAGATTTTATAGTTGAGGTTATTGCCTTGATTAAAATAAAAAAATAATTGGCCAAGTTGAAATTCCCTGCAATAGGTCTTATTATCTTAATTTTGCAGAATTTATTTCTCCCACTAGCTTATTATGCCTGTCAAAATCTGCTGCAGATACAGAAGTTTCCACCAAACATGATGCTACTACCACTATGGATTATTTTAGAATTTTAGAAGTAAATCGTTTGACATTTTGGTTGAGAAACCAGACTGTATAATTAGTTCCTTAAGGCTGTGTGCCCATGTTGCGTTTTTTATGCGTTTCTGCCATGTTTTTTTGCTGCAGCGGAAAAGTATAAAAATACTTAAAAACTGCATTCCCATGCAATCCTATGGGATTCCATAGTTTCTGTGCCCATGCTACAGATTTTCCCGCTGCGGAATCGCATAGCCGTAAAATCTACAGCATGTTCATTATTTCTACGGAATCGCGGCGATTCCACAGCCATAGGATTGCATTGACACGCTCACTTTCGGATGTGGCTATGCCCACCATGCGTAAAGTAAGCGCTTCATGTGTGGATGGTACCTAGGGTCTGCAGGAGAGGAGACTCTCCTCCAGGCGCTGGGAAACATATGTCTGTAAATAAAAAAGAATTTAAATAAAAAATAAGGATATACTTACCATCTGATGGCCCCCGGAATCTGGAGAGGTGTAACTAAGGATAACATGCATTAACTATGGGTGGTATAAAATTAGTTTAGCAGAGACAAAAACTGCACCAGGAATGATTGGTAGCAGTAAAGGAATCCAGCGCTTATTAAGTTTATAAGGTTATGTTTCTTTATTGTTTTATATTATGAACATATGGCCATAACTTTACTTTTATTATGCTTCTCTAAATCACCTACCAGGAGGATTTGGAATAGTATATAACATTTTAATAGTGTGCAGCGTGACTTTCCCTTTCAAAATAATAGGTTTTATTTTTGTCATAATTGTTGGTTAAGGCAGTGACACACCATCCATGATGAAATTACTGTAGCAACAACAATTGGTTGTCACTGTCACGTGCAAAATGTAGGACATGTCATATTGGTTCCATTATAAACAAGACACTCCATCTCAACCATATTTCGTTTATTTTTAATAGTCTTTACCAAATTAGTGCTTGTTGTTGGGTGCTGGAAAAACCTAAATGAGTTGTCTTAGGCTGGTTTCACACTTGCGTTTTTATCTGCATGCGTTTTTTAAAAAAACGCATGTGTGAAAAAACGCATGTAAACGCGGTAAAATGCATGCGTTTTTTTGGCGGATGCGTTTTTATAGAAAAACACAAGAAAACAAGAAAAAAACAAAAAACCCTAACCCTAACCCTACCCCTAACCCTAACCCTAACCCTACCCCTAACCCTAACCCTACCCCTACCCCTAACCCTACCCCTAACCCTAACCTGAAATACGTGGCACTGAAATACGTTTATATACGTATATATGTATATACGTATATAAGTGCCACGATATTTCAGTGGCCACGTATATAAGTGCCACGTATTTAAGTGCCACGTATATAAGTGCCACGCATTTAAGTGCCACGTATATAAGTGCCACGTATATAAGTGCCACATATTTAAGTGCCACGTATATAAGTGCCACATATTTCACATAAATGCCATGATATTTCAGTGCCACATATTTCAGTGCCACTCATTTAAGTGCCACGTATTTACGTGCCACGATATTTCAGTGCCACTGAAATATCGTGACACTGAAAGACGTGGCACTGAAAGACGTGGCACTGAAATACGTGGCACTGAAATATTGTGACACTGAAAGACGTGGCACTGAAGTACGTGGCACTATGACTGTCAGAAAATGTTCATTAAACGGTTAGGGGTGAGGTTAGGGGTAGGGTTAGGGTTAGGGTTTGGATCCCTTTATCACCTTGATGGTGGTGGGTGACTTTTCAGTGTGTTTTCTGTTTTTTTTTTCTATAAAAACGCATGCATTTTTAATGCAACAAAACTCATGTGCTTAAAAACGCATGCGTTTACATAGACATCAATGCATTTTTTTGCCGCGAAAAAACGCATGCATTTTTTCGCGGCAAAAAAACGCCGCTAGAAATTACAGGTTGCATTTCTGCAAATGAACGCACGCGTCAAAAAACGCATGCATTGCCGAAAACGCGTCAAAACGCATGCGAAATCCACATGCGTTTTTAATGTTAAGTATAGAAAAAAAACGCATGCGTTTTTTGCGTTTTTTAGCGCTAAAACGCAGCTTACAAAAACGCAAGTGTGAAACCACCCTTACATACAATTTTTTGATAATGTGAGCAGCTCTCATTTGCTGGGGGGAACATTCAATTGTTTATAAATTTGCCATGAAGCAACTAGTAAGGTATAAATGTTGGTCATCTACTTTACACACATATGGTGTTACCAGCTCACGTGGTTAGGTGGACAACCTAAGTGGAAGGTCAGGGTGAGCAACATGGACCAAATACAACTGCATAGCGGCTATACGTTGCCAGATGACGTGGTTTAGCAAGGCCCAAAATAGCAGACTATGCAGGATGACAGGTAGACAAGCAGAGCAGAAAACACCACAGAAATCAGAAAGAAGTGTGGGTATACACAAGAACTGTAGGTGCAAACTAAGTCCAAGACTTGCAGCACACAAATACATAAAGGAAATGTGTCAGTAGGTTTTTGCTATGTAATCTGTTGTGAATTCTGTTCTTGGGCTTCCTCCGGTGATTATAAGTGGTAGCGCTGCTGTCTGTCCTTCACAGCAGTTATCAGGTGTGTCCACTCTGGACTGGGCTATTTAGTCTGGCCTCACCCTTTGTTCAGTGCCAGTTGTCCATTGTATTCTGGAGGATTCACATCCCTTCATGGTTTCTCCTGCTTCCTGGTCTTTTCACCAAGATAAGTTCTGCTGGTTTGCAGCCCACATATTGTGGGCCTCATTGTTCAGTGCATTTCATGTTTTTTTCTTGTCCAGCTTAATCTGTGTAAGGATTTATGCAGTCAAGCTGGAATCTCTGGAGAGGCAGATATATGTTATGATCTCTAGTGGCTGAGGATCACAAATAGACCAGCAAGTGATTAAACTAAGGATGAGCTCTAGGGAGATGGTAACTGGACTGATCGCAAATCTGAGCCTATCCAACACAACTAGAGGTAGCCGGTGAACGTGCCTAAAAAAATTCCTAGACGTCTCGAGCCAGCCTGAGGAACTAGCTACCCCTAAAGAGAAAGAAAGACCTCGCTTGCCTCCAGAGAAATAATCCCCAAAGATATAGAAGCCCCCAACAAATATTAACGGTGAAGTAAGAAGAAGGCATATACATAGGGATGAAATCAGATTCAGCAAAAGAGGCCCACTAGTACTAGAAAGCAGAAAATAGAGCAGGGGTCTATGCGATCAATAAAAAACCCTTACAAAATATCCATCCTGAGATTTCAAGAACCCACACACCAACTAACGGTGTGTGGGGAGAAACTCAGCCCACTAGAGCAACCAGCAAGCGAGGGCATTACATTTTAGCAAGCTGGAACAGAAAACATGATAAACACTGCTGATCAAATAATGAGCAAACAAAACTTAGCTTGTCCTGGATGGACTGGGAGCAAGGTAGTCAGAAGGAATCTGAGTAGCACTGATTACATCGACAGCCGGCAACAAGTGCAAGTAAAACAGAGCTATATAGGAACCTCCCAGAGGATAACGAATCCAGCTAATAGCCAGAGACCAGCAGGATAACAGACAAAGCCACCAGGGGGAGCCCAAAGCAAAAGTCACACCATACCACCAGTGACCATAAGAGGGAGCCTGAACACAGAGTTCACAACAGATATACCCTCCATATATTTAGTTAGATGTGGAGATTTTTGTATTTTCTGTGGTGGATATTTCCTAGTATTTTAATACTGACCGCATAGTTCTCTGTCCTATCTTTCCTATTTAGCTAGATTGGCCTCCTTTGCTAAATCCTGTTTTCAGCCTGTGTATGTTTTTTCCTCTCCTCTCACAGTCAATATTTGTGGGGGGCTGCCTATCCTTTGGGAATTTTCTCTGAGGCGAGATAGTTTTCCCTTTTCTATCTATAGGGTCAATTAGTCCTCCGGCTGTGTGGAGGTGTCTAGGATCAGTAGGTACAACCCAAGGCTACTTCTAGTTGCGGTGTTAAGTTCAGGGTCCGCGGTCAGTATAGATGCCACCTTCTCCAGGGTACGTCCAATGCTGCTCCTGGGCCACCAGATCATAACAGTACAACTGGCCAACAATGAGTTAACCGCATCTCAGAAGAAGGGAAAGAAAGTGCTGAGCCATTTTTTTCTGTACTCTGTTGTGTTTTTTTTCCCTCTTTACATCTGGGTGGTTCAGGAGTTTGGCGCTGACATGGATGTTCAGGGACTTGCTTCTCGTGTGGATCAACTTGCTGCTAGAGTACAGGGTATTTTTGATTATATCGTTCAGACTCCAGCTTTAGAGCCTCGAATTCCAACTCCTGATCTGTTTTTTGGGGACAGGTCTAAATTTCTGAGCTTTAAAAATAACTGTAAACTGTTTTTTGCTCTGAAGCCCCGTTCCTCTGGTGAGCCCATCGAGCAGGTAAAAATTGTCATTTCTCTGCTGCGTGGTGACCCTCAGGATTGGGCATTTGCCCTGGAACCTGGGAATCCGGTGTTGCTTAATGTAGACACCTTTTTTCAGGCGCTGGGGTTATTGTATGATGAACCTAACTCTGTAGAGCATGCTGAGAAAACCTTGTTGGCCCTGTGTCAGGATCAAGAAGCGGCAGAATCATATTGCCAGAAATTTAGAAAATGGTCTGTGTTGACTAAATGGAATGAGGATGCTTTGGCAGCAATTTTCAGAAAGGGTCTTTCTGAATCCGTTAAAGATGTTATGGTGGGGTTCCCCACGCCTGCTGGTTTGAGTGATTCTATGCCTCTGGCCATTCAAATTGATCGGCACTTGCGTGAGAGCAGAGTTGTGTACACTATGGCGTTGTCTTCCGAGCGGAGTCCTGAGCCTATGCAATGTGATAGGATTGTGTCTAGAGCTGAATGACAAGGATTCAGACGTCAGAATGGGTTGTGTTTTTACTGCAGCGATTCTGCTCATGTTATTTCTGATTGCCCTAAGCGTGTCAAGAGAATCGCTAGTTCTGTTACCATCAGTAGTGTACAACCTAAATTTTTTGTTATCTGTGACCCTGATCTGCTCATTATCGTCATTTTCTGTCATGGCATTTGTGGATTCAGGCGCCGCTTTAAATTTAATGGACTTAGAATTTGCCAGACGTTGTGGGTTTCCCTTACAGCCTTTGCAGAGTCCTATCCCTTTGAGGGGTATTGATGCTACACCATTGGCTAAAAATAAACCTCAGTTTTGGACACAGTTAACCATGTGCATGGCGCCAGCTCATCAGGAAGATTGTCGTTTTCTGGTGTTGCATAATCTGCATGATGTTATTGTGCTGGGGTTTCCATGGTTACAGGTGCATAATCCGGTGTTGGATTGGAAATCTATGTCTGTGACTAGTTGGGGTTGTCAGGGGGTTCATGATGACGTTTCTTTGATGTCAATTTCCTCCTCCCCCTCTTCTGAAGTTCCTGAGTTTTTGTCAGATTTCCAGGATGTTTTTGATGAGCCCAAGTCCAGTTCCCTTCCACCGCATAGGGACTGTGATTGTGCTATTGACTTGATTCCAGGCTTTAAGTTCCCTAAGGGCCGACTTTTCAACCTGTCTGTGCCAGAACATGCCGCCATGCGGAGTTATGTTAAGGAGTCTTTGGAGAAGGGGCATATTCAGCCATCTTCTTCTCCATTGGGAGCAGGTTTCTTTTTTGTTGCCAAGAAGGATGGCTCCTTGAGACCCTGTATTGATTATCGCCTCTTGAATAAGATCACGGTCAAATTCCAATACCCTTTGCCTTTGCTCTCTGATTTGTTTGCCAGGATTAAGGGTGCTAGTTGGTTTACTCAGATTGACCTTCGAGGGGCATATAATCTTGTTCGTATTAAGCAGGGCGACGAATGGAAAACTGCGTTCAATACGCCCGAGGGCCATTTTGAATATCTTGTGATGCCATTCGGACTCTCTAATGCTCCATCTGTCTTTCAGTCCTTCATGCATGATATATTTCAGAATTATCTTGATAAATTCATGATTGTATATTTGGATGATATTTTGATTTTTCCGGATGATTGGGAGTCTCATGTGAAACAAGTCAGGATGGTATTTCAGATCCTTCGTGATAATGCCTTGTTTGTGAAGGGGTCTAAGTGCCTCTTTGGAGTACAGAAGGTTTCTATTTTGGGCTTTATTTTTTCTCCCTCATCTATAGAAAAGGATCCGGTTAAGGTTCAGGCCATTCATGATTGGATCCAGTCCACATCCGTGAAGAGCCTTCAGAAATTTTTGGGCTTTGCTAATTTTTATCGCCGTTTCATTGCCAACTTCTCCAGTGTGGTTAAACCCCTGACCGATTTGACGAAGAAAGGCGCGGAGGTGACGAATTGGTCCTCTGCGGCCGTTTCTGCCTTTCAGGAGCTTAAACGCTGATTTACTTCTGCCCCTGTGTTGCGTCAGCCGGATGTTTCTCTTCCTTTTCATGTTGAGGTTGACGCTTCTGAGATTGGGGCAGGGGCCGTTTTGTCTCAGAGGAATTCTGATTTCTCCTTGATGAAACCGTGTGCCTTCTTCTCTCGAAAATTCTCGCCTGCGGAACGCAATTATGATGTCGGTAATCGTGAGTTGTTGCCTATGAAGTGGGCATTTGAGGAGTGGCGACATTTGCTTGAGGGGGCTAAGCATCGTATTGTGGTCTTGACCGATCATAAGAATCTGATTTACCTCGAGTCTGCCAAACGGCTGAATCCTAGACAGGCCCGATGGTCCCTGTTTTTCTCACGTTTTTATTTTGTTGTCTCGTATCTTCCGGGTTCTAAGAATGTTCAGCCTGATGCCCTCTCTAGGAGTTTTTTGCCTGATTCCCCTGGGGTCCTTGAGCCGGTCGGCATTCTGAAGGAGGGGGTGATTCTTTCTGCCATCTCCCCTGATTTATGACGGGTTCTTCAGGAATTTCAGGCTGATAAACCTGACCGCTGTCCAGTGGGGAAACTGTTTGTTCCTGATAGATGGACTAGCAAAGTGATTTCTGAGGTTCACTGTTCTGTGTTGGCTGGCCATCCTGGGATTTTTGGTACCAGAGATTTGGTTAGTAGGTCATTTTGGTGGCCTTCTTTGTCACGGGATGTGTGCTCCTTTGTGCAGTCCTGTGGGACTTGTGCGCGGGCCAAACTTTGCTGCTCAAGCACCAGTGGGTTGCTTTTGCCTTTGCCGGTCCCTGAGAGGCCTTGGACGCATATTTCTATGGATTTTATTTCAGATCTTCCGGTTTCCCAGAGGATGTCGGTTATCTGGGTGGTTTGTGACCGGTTTTCTAAGATGGTTCATTTGGTACCTTTGCCTAAATTACCTTCCTCTTCTGAGTTGGTTCCGTTGTTTTTTCAGCATGTGGTTCGTTTGCATGGCATTCCGGAGAATATTGTGTCCGATATAGGTTCCCAGTTTGTTTCCAGGTTTTGGCGGGCCTTTTGTGCTAGGCTGGGCATTGATTTGTCTTTTTCTTTCGCATTTCATCCTCAGACGAATGGCCAAACCGAGAGAACTAACCAGACTTTGGAAACTTATTTGAGATGCTTTGTGTCTGCCGATCAGGATGATTGGGTAGCTTTCTTGCCATTGGCCGAGTTTGCCCTTAATAATCGGGCTAGTTCTGCTACCTTAGTTTCACCTTTTTTTGTAATTCTGGGTTTCATCCTCGTTTTTCTTCGGGGCAGGTTGAGCCTTCTGATTGTCCTGGGGTGGACTCTGTGGTTGACAGGTTGCAGCAAATTTGGGCTCATGTTGTGGACAATTTGGTCTTGTCTCAGGAGGAGGCTCAGCGTTTTGCTATTCGTCGGCGCTGTGTGGGTTCCCGGCTTCGGGTTGGGGATTTGGTCTGGTTGTCTTCCCGTCATGTTCCTATGAAGGTTTCTTCCCCTAAGTTCAAGCCTCGGTTTCTTGGTCCTTATGAGATTTCTGAGATTATCAATCCTGTGTCTTTTCGTTTGGCCCTTCCATCCTCTTTTTCCATCCACAATGTTTTTCATAGATCTTTGTTGCGGAAATATGTGGTACCCGTCGTTCCCTCTGTTGATCCTCCTGCCCCGGTGTTGATTGATGGGGAGTTGGAGTATGTTGTTGAGAAGATCTTGGATTCTCGTTTTTCAAGGCGGAGGCTTCAGTATCTTGTTAAGTGGAAGGGTTATGGCCAGGAGGATAATTCTTGGGTTGTTGCCTCTGATGTTCATGCTGACGATTTGGTTCTTGCCTTCCATTTGGCTCGTCCTGATTGGCCTGGGGGCTCTGGTGAGGGTTCGGTGACCCCTCCTCAAGGGGGGGTACTGTTGTGAATTTTGTTCTTGGGCTCCCTCCGGTGGTTATAAGTGGTAGCGCTGCTGTCTGTCCTTCACAGCAGTTATCAGGTGTGTCCACTCTGGACTGGGCTATTTAGTCTGGCCTCACCCTTTGGTCAGTGCCAGTTGTCCATTGTATTCTGGAGGATTCACATCCCTTCATGGTTTCTCCTGCTTCCTGGTCTTTTCACCAAGGTAAGTTCTGCTGGTTTGCAGCCCACATGTTGTGGGCCTCATTGTTCAGTGCTTTTAATGTTTTTTCTTGTCCAGTTTAATCTGTGTAAGGATTTATGCAGTCAAGCTGGAATCTCTGGAGAGGCAGATATACCCTCCATATCTTTAGTTAGATGTGGAGATTTTTGTATTTTCTGTGGTGGATATTTCCTAGTATTTTAATACTGACCGCATAGTTCTCTGTCCTATCTTTCCTATTTAGCTAGTCAGAGCAGGAAGCGGACGGCAAGGGACCTGACGGACATCAGATGGTGAGTATGTACTGTTTGGTTTTTTTTACATTTACGCTGGTAACCAGGGTAAACATCGGGTTACTAAGCGCGGCCCTGCGCTTAGTAACCCGATGTTTACCCTGGTTACCAGTGAAGACATCGCTGGATCGGTGTCACACACACCGATTCAGCGATGTCAGCGGGACCTCAACGATCAAAAAACAGCCCAGGCCATTCTGACACGACCAGCGATCTCACAGCAGGGGCCTGATCGCTGGTACGTGTCACACATAGCGAGATCGCTACTGAGGTCGCTGTTGCGTCACAAAACTAGTGACTCAGCAGCGATCTCGCTAGCGATCTCGCTATGTGAGACGGGGCCTTTAGTGTAACGGTACCTTTAGTCTCTCTTAAAAGGCCTTGGGAGATAATGTCAACGCTTGTTCACAGCAGTAACCTAGAATGGATTTGCACATAGGAACCTACAGCTGACACCTGAGAAAGTAGATGTGATGTGTGGCCAAGAGACCACCAGATAGACCACCAGGCTTCCATATGCCTGAAGACTGTAGTTGTTCCATCAAGGAAGCCTTAAAGTTGGCAAAAGCACGTTACAAGTGGGAACTTCTTAAATGTCTGGCAACACCTATTAGCAAATATAAGTGTTTCTCTATTTAAAGCATATTGCACTTTAGAGTCTATAACTGTATAGCTTCTCTATACTGAAAAGTCCACGCTGAGAAAAAGGTAAAACATTTTCCTAAATTAGTAACACACAAATTCAGAAGCATCAAGTGCACTTTGCATTCAATTTGCCCCTTGGTCTTGAACAAATGAGCTTCTACATTATGTGTGTTTGTATTTCTGTTAATTCCTCTCTTCCCCTCCTGCCTGAAGGTTATTGAATACAGTGGGGGGCAAGACAGAATAATGTAATTTGTCTTCTAAAGCCACATTTAACTGTTTCTGCAATTGCATTCCAATAGGTTACATAGACATTATTATAACATTTTACAAGTAAGAACTTTAATTAGAAAAATCCATTTTCCTTTTCTACACTCTCCCATACTATCCTCTGAAACATACACTTTATGTGAGAATAATGTGAGGACCATAACTATGTTACAGATCAGTTATCAGCACAGGTGCATCAATAAATTATCTGATGTATTTAAAACACTTGTCACCAATAAAACAAATTAATTGGCATTTCCATCTTTAATTAAGTTTAGAAGGCAGTAAATTGGTTATGAAAGTATTTTAGTGGCATCTATAGAGGCAATCCATAGCGGAATAAATAATCAGGAAAGGTACTAAGAATAGCTTCACAGCATAGGATACAAGTCCAATTCAGGTCCGTGGCCCTGGATGTCCAAGTTAAAGGGAAGGTCTTTAAAGGGAATTGTTTGTAAGAAAATAAAAAATGTTTTTGATTCCACCTGTGGTATTCGGTCAGGGATGACCGACGCTGCTAAAGGGGTCCACTGGGGATGATGGTACTGCAGCATGGATGGTATGGCTTCCCACAGGTGAAGCTTAGTCCCCAGGGCTCCCGATGTAGTGGATAAAGATGACAAATGTTGCAATACCAGAAAGAATTGGAGGACACAAGGTTGCAGTCTCTTTATCTTTTACTGATGTACATCCAAATGTATTACTGCCTAAATCATTGGCACTTCCATAATATGTACATCAAAAAGGGAGTGGGGGAAGAGAAGCTATATGCCATAAAAATCAGAAGTTTATTGATATGTATTAAGATAACAATATAGTAAAATGTAAAATCAATAGGGACAACAAATGCAAAAAAGACAGCCACAAAAAAGGAAACAATGCCAGTGTAATGTGCTGATTGCACAATAAGTCACCATCCCATGATATTGCCCCAGACCCAAAATCATGTGCAATAGAAAAACAAGCAGGTATTTATATTCTCAGAAGTATAGAGCAAAAAAATTGCTTCCAGGTAGGGATAAATATCTACTTGATTGAAATAGAACAATGCAGGTGCAGTATGCGCTGAGGTGTTGTGAATTCTGCTCTTGGGCTCCCTCCGGTGGTTGTTGGTGGTAGTGCAGTTGTCTTGGGGTTGTAATCCAGGGCAGGTGTTTCTGATGATTGCAGCTCTATTAGGTATTTAGGTGTGCAGGATCCATGAGTCCTTGCCAGTTGTCCATTGTTCTTGGAGGGATTGCATCTCTCTCTGGTTCCTCATGCCCTGCTGCCAATTCAGCTAAGATAAGTGTCTGGTTTTTTGTCTCTGTGCACACATGCAGTGTGCTTTGCAATTCAGTGCAATTCATTGTGTTTTTGTCCAGCTTAGACTTTGTTTGGATTTTTCAGTCATGCTGGATTCTCAGGAGATGCAGATATACTTTCTATGTCTTTAGTTAGATGTAGAATATTTGTATTATCTGCTGTGGATATTTTTAGGATTTTAATACTGACCGCTTAGAATTCTGTCCTATCCTTTTCTATTTAGCTAGAAGTGCCTCTTTTGCTAAATCCTGTTTTTCTGCCTGCGTGTGTCTTTCCTCTTATACTCACAGTCAATATTTGTGGGGGCTGCCTATCCTTTGGGGTTCTGCTCTGAGGCAAGATAGAATTCCCATTTCCATCTATAGGGGTATTTAGTCCTCCGGCTGTGTCGAGGT
Source organism: Ranitomeya variabilis (assembly GCF_051348905.1). Lineage (NCBI taxonomy): Eukaryota > Metazoa > Chordata > Amphibia > Anura > Dendrobatidae > Ranitomeya > Ranitomeya variabilis. The sequence goes on from NC_135237.1 coordinate 186,373,617, forward strand.
GTCTAGGACGTGTTAGGTACATCCCACGGCTACTTCTAGTTGCGGTGTTAGTTTAGGGTTTGCGGTCAGTACAGGTACCACCTACTCCTGAGAAAGTCTCTCGTGCGGCTCCAAGGTCACCGGATCATAACACTGAGATTTACAATGTCCAAAAAGCACTGATAGCTGAAAAATGCGTTGAAAGACCAACAGGAAGGGATAGGTGTAAAATGTATATAGGGCACTTTACCTTTAAGCGGCTGTGGCACCCCGACGCGCGTTTCACATGTAGATTTGTCCAGAGGAAGCGTATGTATTAGTGCCATCTTGCTGTGTTTATATATCATGCCAGAATCATTTGAGGCAGCGGCCTGATTGCGGCGCTTCTGTCGGCAAGACTGTATGACATCACCCTGGGATAGCGTCATGTGATACCTGATCTCCTTCCTGCTTGATGTGGAAGAGCAGGGGGAGGGACAGGCAGCAGTATATACACGTCTCCAAGGCGACGGTTCTGCATGAGGCCAGCCAAAGCGCACACCACCTGTTTGCCTGGATGTGCATACATGGGTATTGTGTTGTTAATGAGGGTGGAAGGAGGGAGGGAGGGACAGGAGTCGGAGTGTAGGACCTATGTGTGTGCAAATGTGCGAACACAGTTTAAAGTACAGCAGTGCTTATAGGGGACAGGATATATAAAGCACGGAGGATAAATATATTCCTCATAATGATGTGTTATATGCACCGCAAGGGTGCCCAACTGCATGGGGTGAAAAGCAAAATAAAAGTTTGGTCATGTTAGTTTAAAGCGAAAACCAAGTATGACATAAAGTGCATAGTGCATAAAATGACAAAGATAAAATATACAAATGCACAATTTGATGCAAAAAAGTTAGTTTAAAAAAACGAAGACGAAAAAGTGAAAATACCCTGTTTCATGAAGGGGTTAAAAAAAGTGTAAAAAGGACCGTATAGAGAAAGAATAAAAAAGTTTCTATTATTCATTTCTTCAATTCCTCCCAAATTCTCCAACCAGCCAAGACATCAGAAAAGTCCAAAGAGGGATGGAAGCCGGAAGCCACAGCAATCAAGGAACTGTTCACTCCATCACATCAAAGACAGACATGTAGACACTATGAATAAAAAGTATAAGTATTAATATATATTGAAATGACATCATAAAATTGCAATTAAGACATTATAAAAATACAAAAAGGGGGCAAAACTAAGCACTTCATTGAGAACCGCCGGTTGGATTGATCCAACTTTGGAAATCCACCTTGCTTCCAGTTGGGCAAGATTCTTCTTCCAATTGCCTCCTCTTATATCAATATGGACCTTATCAATGCCAATGACTCTCAGCAGACTGGCATCACAATTGTGGAAGGTTTTGAAATGTTTGGGTAATGGTTTTAGTGATGCCAAGTCATCTGTGTCACGGGCATTGAGGATGTCCTGAAAATGCTCCCTTACCCTGATTTTCAGCTGCCTGAGTCCCACCTAGATCTTTAGGCATGGGCATACAGCATAGTAAATTAGCCAAATGGTGTCACAGGATATGTGCTGAGTGATTGTGAAGGTTTTCTTACCATTACTTGCTTCAAAATTGGTTGTACAAAGCATATTGGGGCAGGCAATGTACACTCCACATGGATAGACTCCTCATTTTGGTCCTTTAGATCTAAAGCTTTTGTGTAGTTGTGGTCCAGGATAATAGCTGTGTACAAGCTGGTCTTTAAGGTTTGAGGACTGCCTGTAGGTGATTGAAGGGCGATCAGGGATATATTTGGATAAAGTATGATCTAACTGAAGTATGGGCCAGTATTTTTCCAAAACATTTTTCATCTCAAACCATTTATAGAGCTGAACCTTACCGTAGAGTCATTGTTTGTTTTGTTTTGTGGTTGTAGCAAATCTGTTCTGTTGGCCTTTTTTGCCATTTTGAAGCCTTTTTTAATACTTCTTCTGGAATATCCACATTCTTCAAATCTATGGGAGAGAGCATCGGGTTGGTCCACAAAATTCCTTTTAATCCTTAAAAACTGCCAGTTGATATCCCATTGATAAAGGGTTGTGGGTGTGAGGATTTGGCATGAAGTACTTAATTCACTGCAGTTTCCTTACGAAATATGTTGGTATCCATAAAGTCAATTTGAACTTGGCTATATTCACAGGTCAATTTTTTTATTCATGGTGTTCTCATTCAGGATGGCCACAAAATCGAGAAAGGTCCTGCTCTGAGCCCTGCCAGAGCCCTGCTTTTTACTTAACCAGTAGCGTTTATGGAGAGGGTCCTGTTTGGGCCCGCTATATAGATGACATACTACTCATCTGGCAGGTCTCAGAGCAGGACCTACTCGATTTTTTGGGCATCCTGTATGAGAACACCATGAATATAAAGTTGACCTGTAAATATAGCAAACTTCAAATTGACTTTTTGGATATTTTGATCTCCAGGGGTAATAATGGCTTTCTGGAAACCAACATTTTTCATAAGGAAACTGCAATGAATTAGGTACTGATACTGCGGACTAAGAACACTATACGTGTTCGAAACACGTTCAGTGATACAACGGCATCTTCCTCCGGCATACAGCGGTTCATGTCCACCAACTAAATCTCTTTTATTGTAATATTATGGAATAAAGTTTTTTTTTATTTTAAATCCGGAGCTGGAAACCCTTTTGTCTCTATGTGTTAATTTACTATGCTGTATGCCCATGCCCAAAGATCTATGTGGGACTCACATCCAGGCAGCTGAAAATCAGGGTAAGGGAGCATTTTCGGGGCATCCTCAATGCCCGTGACACAGGTGACTTGGCATCACTAAAACCATTACCCAAACATTTCAAAACCTTCCACAATTGTGATGCCAGTCTGCTGAGAGTCATTGGCATTGATAAGGTCCATATTGATATAAGAGGAGGCAACTGGAGGTAGAATCTTGCCCAATTGGAAGCAAGGTGGATTTCCAAAATTGGGTCAATCCAACCAGCGGATCTCAATGAAGTGCTTAGTTTCGCCCCCTTTTTGTAATTTTATAATGTCTTAATTGCAATTTTATCATGTCATTTTAATATATATATATTAATACCTACTTATAATTTTTATTCATAGTGCCTACATGTCTGCCTTTGATGTGGTGGAGTGGACAGTTCTCTGATTGCAGCTGCTTCCATCCCTTTTTGGACTTTTCTGATGTCTTGGCTGGTTGGAGAATTTGGGAGGAATTAAAGAAATGAAAAATAGAGACATTTCTATTCTTTCTCTATACGTTCCTTTTTACATGTTTTTTTTAACCCCTTCATGAAACAGGGTATTTTCATTTTTTCGTTTTCATTTTTCGCTCCCCTCTTTCCCAGAGCCATAACTTTTTAATTTTTCCTTCAAAATATGGCCATGTGAGGGCTTTTTTTTTATGGGACGAGCTATACTTTTGAACGACACCATTGGTTTTACCATGTCATGTACTAGAAAATGGGAAAAAAATTCCAAGTGCGGTGAAATTGACAAAAAAGTGCAATGCCACACTTGTTTTTTCCTTGGCTTTTTTGCTAGGTTCACTAAATGCCAAAACTGACCTGCCACTTTGATTCTCCAGGTCATTACAAGTTCATAGAACCCAAACATGTCTAGGTTATTTTTTATCTGAGTGGTGAATAAAAATCCAAACTTTGATAAAAAAAAAATTGCGCAATTTTCCAATACCTGTAGCGTCTCCATTTTTCATGGTCTGGAGTCGGAAGAGAGCTTATGCATGCCGAGCTGATGTTTTTAATGTTACCATTTTGGTGCAGATACGTTCTTTTGATCGCCCCTTATTGCATTTTAATGCAATGTCACGACGACCAAAAAACATAATTCTGGCGTTTCGATTTTTTTTCTCGCTACGCCGTTTAGCGATAAGTTTAATCCTTTTTTTTTGATAGATCTGACAATTCTGAATGCAGCAATACCAAATATGTGTATGTTTGATTTTTTTATATTGTTTTATTTTGAATGGGGCGAAAGGGGGGTGATTTAAAGTTTTATATTTTTAAAAAATTTTTCATATCTTTTTTTAAAAAGTTTTACTTTTACCATGCTTCAATAGCCTCCATGGGAGGATAGAAGCTGGCACAACTCGATCGCCTCTGCTACATAGGAGCAAAGCTCAAATTGCTCCTACGTAGTAGAATTACAGACTTGCTATGAGCGCCGACCACAGGGTGGCGCTTATAGCAATCCGGCATCAACAACCATAGAGATCTCAAGGAGACCTCTGACTGTTATGCCGATGAATCGCTGACCCCAGATTACGTGATGGGGTCAGCGAGGCACGCATTTCAGGCCAGATGGCCGGAAGCGCTAGTTAAATGCCGCTGTCAGCGTTTGGCAGCAGCATTTAACTAGTTAATAGCGGCGGGTGAAAAGCGGTTCCACCCGTGGCTATTGCGGGCACATTTCAGCTGTTAAAAATAGCTGAAATGTCCAAGCTTTAATGCAGGCTCACCACCGGAGCCCTCATCAAAGAAGGGGATCTGACCTCGTATGTACTATACTGTCTGAGGTCAGAAAGGGATTAAACCAACTATTTTTGCTCATTTTTTGCATCAAATTGTGCTTTTGTATATTATATCTTTGTCATTTTATGCACTATGCACTTCATTTCATACTTGGTTTTCACTTTAAACTAACATGACCAAACTTTTATTTTGCTTTTCACCTCATACACTTGCGCACCCTTGTGGTGCATATAACACATCATTATGAGGAGTATATTTGTCCTCCACACTTTATATATATATCCCCTCCCCTTTAAGCACTGCTGCACCTTTAAACTGTGTTCGCACATTTGCACACACATACTGTAGCTCCTACACCCTGACTCCCTTCCCTTACTCCCTCCTTCCACCCTCATCAACAACACAATACCCATGCATCCACATCCAGGCAAACAGGTGGTGTGCTCTTTGGCTGGCCTCCTGCAGTACTGTCGCCTTGGAGACGCATCTATACTGCTGCCTGTCCCTCCCCTTGCTCTGACACATCGAGCAGGAAGAAGATGGGGTATCACATGACGCTAACCCGGGGTGACGTAACGCGGGCTTGCCGGCGGAAGTGCCGGAATCAGGCCGCTGCCACCAATGATTCTGGCATGATATATAAACACAGCAAGATGGCATTTATACATATGCTTCCCCTGGACAAAGCTACACAGGAAACGCGAGTCGGGGTGCCACAGCCACTTAAAGGTAAATTGCCCTGTATACATTTTACACCTTTGCAAGACCCATTGGTCTTTCAACACATTTTGCAGCTATCAGTGCCTTTTTGGATATTGTTAAACCTCAGCTCATACTGCACCTGCATTGTTCTATTTCATTCAAGTAGATATTTATCCCTACATGGAAGCAATTTTTTGCTCCATACTTCTGAGAACATACATACCTGCTTGTTTTTGTATTGCACATGATTTTGCGTCTGGGGCAATATTATGGGATTGTGACTTATTGTGCAATCAGCACATTACACTGGCACTGTTTCCTTTTTTTGTGGCTGTCATTTTTGCATTTGTTGTCCTAATTTATTTTTACATTTTACTATATTGTTATCTTAATACATATCAGTAATCTTCTGATTTTTTATGGCTTATATCTTCTCCCCCCATTTTTTAATGTGCTTTTGGAGCACCCCCATGGGGCCGTGGGGTACTCAGTACCGACCGGGTCCTGGGGTTCACAGGGGGATGTCACGGTGGCTGACCTGGTCCATGGCCCTGGTACTTCCGTAAAAGGGAAAGATCTTTAAAGGGATAGAGTTTGTGTTCATGACGCCACCTGTGGTATTCGGTCAGGGTGACCGACGCTGCTTTAAGGGGTCCGCTGGGGTGATGTTATGGCAGCTAGATGGTTTACCTTCCCACAGGTGAAGTATGTCCCCAGGGCTTCCCAGTGTGTAGATGGTGGATGGTGAGAAGTGCAGAGAAGAACGAGGACACAAGGTTGCAGTCTCTTTACCTTTACTGAAGACTTCAGCACCCACAGTCCAGGGCACCAGATCACAGGGCAGCAGAGTCCAGCCGGTTTGGAGGCAAGTCCAGCTTCCCCTTGTCCAGGTGGAAATCAGTAGCCTTCCCTTGCGCTGCAGTGTTGTAGTTTCTTAATGCCTAAGGCTTCACATAAGGTCCTCACAGATGTAATATCTTTCTCTCTGTCCCCTGTATAGGATAGGGCAAACCCTTATGACTGGTGGCTTGAGGCTGTTTATAGGGACTCTAGCATGCCCCGGCCTCCATGGGTTGCCACCGTGCCTCCTGGGTGTAGGGCGGACAGGTAACTTGCAATTAGCTGTCCTGCCGGTCTCTGCAGCAAAGCATAAAGGTTCTTACTCCCTTGGTGTTCCAGCTACCTGGCTTCTGCGCCTCAGAAGGAGGCAGCCTGTGTAGGGCTGGTCCCCATTCTGGTATCCTCTCCTTTGCTACGACTTCCTTTGCACACTCACTGCAATACAGTTCTGCCTTCTGTTTGTCTCTTTCTAGGAGCTGCAGCTCTGAGGGCATGCACAGCTCTGTGTCCTTTTTCCTTTATTCGCTGACAGGATGCCACCCCTGTCAGGGACCAGCTAACTGAGCTGAGCTTAGCCAGCAACTAACTCACTTTCCCTACAGGCAACCAGTTTTACTTATGTGGGGAGTGACCTAATAAATAGGAGCAGAAGCTCCCCCTGGTGGCATGGAGTGTGAAATGTGTTGAACGTTTGTGATATCTGGATGCAGTTATCCTTCTTTGCCTCCAAATGTAGCATCACTCTCCCCAAGAGGAAAGCAATACAACTGCAATGAACAGGACTGCACTTTTACTGATGTAGATCAGGTAACCAGATTACAGGCGGTCTTTGGAATCTGGGCAGCCTGGAAGCGATTTGGAATCCCCTTAGCCAGGAGGGGTTGGGAGTCTTCCTTACTGCCCTGTAATGTGCGACCCTTGCTGCCTGAGGCTTCACACAAGGTCCTCTCTCTCTCTGTCCTATATGTAGGACAGTACCCGCATGGCAGGCAACACAAGCCTTTTTACAGGTGTCCCTACTTGCAGCGACTCCGGGCTCTATATGCCACTCTGCCTTCGAGTGTAGTTGTGGACAGGCGACATGAAATCTCCTGCCCTTCAGTCTCTGCTGTGGGGCATACAGTTCCACACAGCCTCGGACTCCCTGTGTCCAGTTCCTGCACTTCAGCGTGGAGAGAGCTTAGTCGCAGCTCTCCTCCAGCTCCTCACTTCTCCTTTGCTCCTTCTCCCCTCACACTCTCCACAGATTAACAACTCACTGACATACTGACAGACTGACTGACTCACTCCTCCCCCAGCCAGAATATATATAGGGATGCTCCCCTGAAACCGGGTCTAGAGCTCCCCTTTCTGGACTGGAGTCAGAAAGTGTTGAATGTACATGTTACCTGTTAAAAGGATCCTCCTCACTTCCAGGCATGGCATATCCCTCCCCTGGAGGCAGGCTATACCACTGTGGTACCCAGACTACTGGGGTGCCACACAGTTGCAAGTGTGACACCGGCCTTACAGGAAGAACCTGACATAAGCTAAAGCTAAAAGCTTATACAAAGGAGTATAGAGGAACTACATGTTCATAAACAGTCAACACTGAGTCATCTGCTGTTGAATTTCATGGTCCCTCTGAATAAAAAGTACTGCTGTTGCTATTACTCCATCAATTTCATAAGCAATTTCCCTTCTTGAATGCATTCTGTAATGCTTCCATGCATTTCTGCAAGAAGAAACATTCACTCTATGCTAAAAGTGTGCCAACATTTAAGCATGAAGTCCATTTGTTGCATTTATTAAAATCAAATTTGACTTCTACTGTTTAGGTCCACAATTATGCAACTACAGGTGCATCTACCAAAATTAGAATATCATTAAAAAGTTAATTTATTTCAGTTCTTCAATACAAAAAGTGAATCTCATATATTAAATATAGTTAATACAAATTGAAATGTATGTTCAGTAAATGCACTCAATACTCGCCTGATCTTAACCCCATAATTTATGGGGCATTGTAAAGAAGAAGATGAAAGACACCAGACCCCACAATGCAGACTAGCTGAAGGCTGCTATCAAAGCAACCTGGGCTTCCATAACATCTCAGGAGTTCCACAGGCTAGTCACCTCCAGGCCACGTCACATTGCTGCAGTAATTGATGCCAAAGGAGCCCTGACCAAGTATTGAGTGCATTTACTGAAGATTCATTTCAGCAGCCCAACATTTCAGATTTTAAAATCTTTTTTTCAAGCTGGTGTTATAAAGTATTCTAATTTTCTGACATATCAACTTGTAAGGGCTAGCGGGACGCACCAAATAATAGATTGATACGAGGTGCGTTCGCAGCCCAGAGTCCACCGTGAAGAGATGGTACCTGCTGCTATGTAATGGCGGATGGACACTTAGCTCACACGTGAGTTAGACTTCACCCCGTGTGAAATGGTAGTGAGCTCTGTTGCTTCACAGAGTCGCACAATATGCTGCACCCTGTTAGCAGTCACAAGGTGCAGCTGCAAGACACTAGTGGGATCCCTAACAATCACCCCCACTAATCTGGTGATTGGACTGGCTTTGACCCACGGTGGCTTTTGAGCCCGCGCCTGAGGATGCCCTGAGTCAGATGCACAGACCAAGCGGGAATTCCCACCCTATACTGACTGTTGTCAGGAGAGAACACTGATGGCGCACAGGTTCCATTGAGACGTGTGCTTAGTGTGCAGATAGCACTGTCGGGCGCTAGATAGCTTCCACCATTCGCGAGCAGTCAACAACACGAGGAATGGGAATGATTAAGGAGCTTTAATCCATCGACAGTCATTCATCTTCATACACACATTGTCAAGGTTTAAACTAATGCATGGCCGAGCGGCCATGCGAACCTTTTATAGCAGTAGCGCTCCAGGACCTTCCTGATGGTCCAATAGGAGCTGCAACAGGACCTGAGCATGTGACCCCTGACCTCCAATGGGAGGTCGCCCCGTGGGCATGCTCAGTGTGAGAAAAGCAGGAACTGAAAGGCCTGCTCGCCGCTGAACAGTGCTGGCTACAAAGGCAGAGCCTGGAAAGCTAGCAATACCCAAACACACAGTATCAGCTTGAGCCAGATGCTGGGATCGACGTCTCTGCTGAGCAGGTTCCACTGCGGCTGGAGGAGAATAGAAGACCGCAGTGGACATGTTTCGAGATTCCCCCTGTGCAGCGGCAGGAACTCGACACCTAACAACGACTTTTGGGTTTTCATTGGCTATAAGCTATAATCATCAACATTAACGGAAATAAACACGTGAAATAGATCATTCTGTCTGTAATGACTCTATATAACATATGAGTTTCACTTTTTTGTATTGAAGAACTGAAATAAATTAATTTTTTGATGATATTCTAATTTTGTGAGATGCACCTGTATGTGTCATGCTTTTGTTCTGTCTGAAAAAGAAATTGAATAAGAAAAGATTACTATCATATCCAAAACACATTGCAACAGCAAACTTCTTCCGACTTCCGATGAAATGGTACCATTCAGTCACACTATTCTGCATTCATTTTCTTTTTGTCTTATAGTTTTAACCTACATCTGATGTAGTGCAAAACTGTGATGTGAAGCAAGCCTTCGCTTTATTAATTAGATCCCCTGGTTGTAACCATAGAGTGCAATGGATGTTCTCAAAAAGATTTATTTTAGGGATCTTGACAGGACATAAGCTACTTCTATCACAAGGAAGGAAAGTCTTTAATCTCATTCCATCTGTCTTAATTAAATGCTATATGTAATTTTCTTTGTTTTACAGTGATATATGTTCTATTTTCTACTTTTTATTTATACAATGAATTATTGATTGAATTCATGTTTTCTAGAAAACATCAAAATTGAGAGTCCTTGGGTGCGGAAACCTATTTATGGCTAGCTAAAAACATGATGGCAAATATCAAGATTTTGAAATTAAATAGATTTCTTCATCAGGCATGGTTTAACAGACTATCTGAATGCCTGTTGAAGGAAGTCTCATAAGCACCCATGTGATCATCAAATAATAATGGCAAAAGGTGAAAGTTTCCATTAAATGACCGCAAGCAGAGAACATGGAAACCATGATAAAACTGCACAAAAAGTAATATTTGTTCAATATCAAATAATGAACACCTTTTTTCACAAAACATTTAATGCCCCTTTAAAAAGAACAGTATGGACCGTACATACCTGCACACACAATTATTTTATATACTTTATATTCTGAACTCACAGCATGGCATATTGATGAAAATAATGACGAAAGGCATTGATGAAGACTCTGGAGACATGTAACTTCATTGTTGCTTTAAGAATCTTGGTGCTTTACTTTTAGTAATAAAATGCAGAAATTTGCAGTCAGAAAACAACACATGCTGCAGATTGCTATTCCATAATGCTGTGATGTCCCGAGGTCTTTTATATATCCCTTGTGCTGACTAGAAGGCAGGCATCAAGCAAGGGCAGCTGCTTTCAGGCCTCAGGAGACTTCTCCTTGACGTGATAAAAGAATCGCTGAAAAGTTAAATACACTGAAAAGAATACTTAACTGATCCCAGGTTTACAGTAAATCTCAGTTGACAACGAAGGACTGAATTAATTAAATTAGTTCATGTTTATTACAAGCTCGCAGTAAACACAGATTTTTCAAAATACAAATGCCAGATTCTGACAGGCTCGTAGTTTTTCATTTGCAGGAAAGCAAAAAATATCTGTGTAGTTAAACAGTTTATTCTGACAACTTTATGCTAATTTTCTACAGAAATAAAGTTTACAACGGAAGCTCACCATGAATTGCTTTTTGGCCACATTAACATTAACTTTTTGCTGATGGTTATTCTAATTTGATATTTTTTGCATTACAAAAATTACAACACCTGGAAGCTATATATGTATATCTATATATATAATCGTCTAAGGTCCATTTCCGTCTGTTTGTCTGTAACGGAAATCCCGCGTCGCTGATTGGTCGCGACAGCTGCCCGCGACCAATCAGCGACAGGCTGACGCGACCAATCAGCGACGAGCGATTTCCATTACAGACAAACAGACAGACTGTAACGGAAATCCCACGTCGCTGATTGGTCATGCCTGGCCAGCCGCGACCAATCAGTGACAGGCTTTACTATTGATGCTGCCTATGCAGCATCAATAGTAAAAAGATATAATGTTAAAAATAATAGAAAAAAAATTGTGCTATTCTCACCTTCCGGCGGCCCCTGAAGCCTTCCCCATCCTCACGATGCTCTTGGCAGCTCCGTTCCCAGTAATGCTTTGCGAAATGACCCCAGATGATGTAGGATCATGTGAGACCGCTACGTCATCACGGGTTATTGCCGCAAAGCATCACTGGGAAGGGACCTGGCGAGAGCATCGCTAACTCCAGGGCTGGATCCAGGGGCCGCCGGAAGGTGAGTATATAACTATTTTTAATTTATTTTTTTAACAGGGATATGGTGCCCACACTGCTATATACTACGTGAGCTGTGTTATATACTCCATGGCTGTGCTATACACTATGTGGCTGTGCTATATACCATGTGCACTGTGCTATATACTACGTTGATTGTGCTATATACTATGTGGACTGTGCTATATACTATGTGGACTGTGTTATATACTAAGTGAACTGTACTATATACTATGTGGATTGTGCTATATACTATGTGGACTGTGCTATGTACTATGTGGACTGTGCTATATACTGCGTGGGCTGTGTTATGTACTACGTGGCTGCTATGTACTACGTGGGCTGTGTTATATACTACGTGGACTGTACTATATACTACGTGGGCTGTGTTATATACTGCGTGGACTGTACTATATACTACGTGGATTGCGCTATATACTACGTGAACTGTGCTATATAATACTTGGCTGTGATATATACTACGTGGACTGTACTATATACTATGTGGATTGTGCTATATACTATGTGGACTGTACTATATACTACGTGGGCTGTGTTATATGCTACATGGGCTGTGTTAGATACTACATGGCTGTGCTATATGCTACGTGGCTGTGCTATATGCTACGTGGGCTGTGTTATATGCTATGTGGCTGTGCTATATACTACGTGGGTTGTTATATGCTACGTGGCTGTGCTATGTGCTATGTTGCTGTGCTATATGCTACATGGCTGTGCTATGTACTACGTGGGCTGTTATATGCTATGTGGGCTGTGTTTAATACTATGTGGCTGTGCTATATGCTATGTGGCTGTGCTCTATACTGTATGGCTGTGCTATATACTACGTGGCTGTGTTATATACTACGTGGCTGTGCTATATACTACTTGGGCTGTTATATGCTACGTGGCTGTGCTATATACTATGTGGCTGTGTTATATACTACGTGGCTGTGCTATATGCTATGTGGGCTATGTTATATGCTACATGGCTGTGCTATACACTATGTGGCTGTGTTATGTACTACGTGGCTGTGCTATATGCTATGTGGGCTGTTTTATATGCTACATGGCTGTGCTATATGCTATGTGGTTGTGTTATATGCTATGTGGCTGTGCTATACACTACGTGGCTGTGTTATATACTATGTAGCTGTGCTTTATGCTATGTGGGCTGTGTTATATGCTACATGGTTGTGCTATATACTACGTGGCTGTGTTATATACTACGCGGTTGTGCTATGTGGGCTGTGTTATATGCTGCATGTCTATGCTATATACTACGTGGTTGTGTTATATACTTCTTGGCTATGCTATATGCTATGTGGGCTGTGTTATATGCTATGTGGCTGTGCTATATGCTATGTGGTTGTGTTATATGCTACGTGGTTGTGCTATATGCTATGTGGGCTGTGTTATATGCTACATGGCTGTGCTATATACTATGTGGTTGTGTTATATACTACGTGGCTGTGCTGTATACTACATGGGCTGTTATATGCTACTTGTGTGTGCTGTATGCTAAGTGGCTGTGTTATAAACTATGTGGCTGTGCTATATGCTACTTGGGCTGTGTTATATGCTACATGGCAGTGCTTTATGCTAGATGGGCTGTGCTATATGCTACATTGGCTGTAATGTGCTACGTTTATGTTTACTGAACAAGTTCTGTTATTCATATTCTAGAATACCCGATGAGTTAGAATCGGGCCACCATCTAGTGTATGTATATTTATATAGACAGTGATGAGCGGAAAGGGTAACAATGTTTTGAACGTTTGACTTTCAGGCTCCATATCTCATCATCCACTACTGCTTTGAGCATGGGACTACCATAATTTTATAGACAATTATTTTGTCTAGCTCATAAATAAATTTGACTTGCAACTATTTAGCATATGATTAGTTATGCAGATTTTTGTCATGTCACTGCAATGTTACGGTTTTTCTCCTAAAAATCATAATTTTATTTTTTATTATTTTGTCAGTATTTTGTAAATTTACCTTCAGCTTTTAGCATTGCCTGAATCCTTCTCAGCATGCTGTTGATCAAATTCAAACATGTCTCGACCAAAATCTGTTACCAGGTATCTTCTACATATTCCAAAAGTTGGCGCTTACTAGTCGACTCACTTGGCTATGTACACTGCTTTTTCTTCAATTCTACAGACAAGTGATTGATTGGGTTGAGGTTAAGGGACTGTGGGGGGCCGTTCCAGCACCTCTACTTTATTGCCATTGAACCATTTCTTCACTCATTTTGATGTATGCTTTGTATGTTGTCCTGTTGGAACACTATGTCATACTGTTCATACCCATAGTACCTGAGTGTGCAAAGTAATCCGTTTTATAGAATACTCAACTATAGCTCAACATTGAGACCACCATCGGTCCTGGTCGAGTATCCAAAACCTTTGGCTGTAAAACAACCCCATATTTCAGGCTTCCTCCACTGAACTTGACAGTGCCTTCAATTTTACAATTCATTAGCCCCAGTTTCCCTTGTTTCTTCTAGATCCATTTGCACCTATCAAAGCCTAGTGTATTGTCTTTCGTCCCATCGCTGCAAATCACCCGCTTCCAATCTTCTTATGTCCACTTTTCATACATTTTTCCAGACTCATACTTTTTTCATACTTTTTTCCAAACTTCTTATTATGATGTTATTGAATACATGATGATACTGAGCACAGGTGAGGATGTAAACTAGGATTGGGTGTATTATATGACCAGGCGGCAAAACTTTTGTCTGGCCAAAATCTGACCATTCTGTGTCCATTAACTGATCAATATTTCTGCATTGATGCCAATTTATTTTCTTAACCTAAACCACATTTCGGAGGGTTTCAGCTTTCAAAAGAATAATTTATACAACCAATGGATGAATTTAACATCAGGTTATAAGCTTTTATTTACATAACATGGATAAGCGACATAACTTCTGTCAGGGAGTGTACATGGTTCAAAAAACACATTATTTATTGGGGTGTTATACTACTTGAACAACGCATTATCAATCTCCATGTTTCCTTCCAGTAAAATAATAACACCTATGCTCACCTATGGTGCCAGTGCAGTTCTAGCGGTTTTATCACTGGCTCTCACGAGAGACATCCGGAGAAAGTGAGAAGAAAGCCATAGCTCTCACTTCCTCCAGATGTGTTATTTGTCTGAAAGAGAGGAGAGCGAAGCCAGCGCTGATTGGCCTCAGGAATCATGACATAAACCTCGTCAGAGCTAGTACCAGAACTACTGGAACGATGGCGACATTGCAGTTGAGGCTAGGCCTTTATTATTTTACTGAGGGGCAACATAGGTAATGAGAAGGGGTTATAAGAGTAGTAGACAACCCCTTTAACTGACTCAGAAAAAACAAAAATTGTTAAAGGGAACCTGTCACCAGAAAAAATGCTATTAACCTGCATATATGTGTTAATCTGCAGGTTAATAGCATTAATAACCTACCCGGAGCCTGCACTTACCCGAATAATGTGTACTGACTGACACTTGTTCTCAATTCCACCCCTATGACTAAAACTGGAATGCTGTTGTGGAAATAAATTTAATTCCGGTAAATGCTGGCGCCGGTTAACAATGCTATAAACCTACAGATTCACCCCATATCTACAGGTTAACAACTTTTTGTCTGATGAAAGATTCCCTTTAAAGGGAACCTGTCACCTGAATTTGGCGGGACCAGTTTTGGGTCATATGGGCGGGGTTTTCGGGGGTTTGATTCACCCTTTCCTTACCCGCTGGCTGCATGCTGGCTGCAATATTGGATTGAAGTTCATTCTCTGTCCTCCGGAGTACACGCCTGAGCAAGGCAATATTGCCTTGCACTGGCGTGTACTCCGGAGGACAGAGAATGAACTTCAATCCAATATTGCGGCCAGCATGCAGCCAGTGGGTAAGGAAAGGGTGAATCAAACACCCGAAAACGCCGCCCATATGACCCAAAACCGCTCCCGCCAAATTCAGGTGACAGGTTCCCTTTAAAGGTCTTTCAGAGGGATGTATCACTCTTGAAATTGCTAAGATATTGTCAATCAAAGATAGTAAATAGTTACAAAAAGTGTTGTACAAAGAGTACTAAATAGAAAATCAAGCCAGAAAAAGAGTCAAAAACAATAATAATACATATCTTTATTTTTTTTTTTTTTTATGTAGCGCTAACATATTCCGCAGCGCTTTACAGTTTGCACACATTATCTAAATAATAGCACATTAACCAATTCACGACCTTGGGGTTTTCCCGTTTTTGCGTTTCCATTATTTGTTCCGTCTTCCCAGAGCCAATATGCTTTTTTTATTATTTGTTCAATATGGCCATATGAGGGCTTGTTTTTAGCAGGATGAGTTGCAATTTTGAACTACACGATTGATTTTACCATATAGTGTACTGAAAAACAAGAAAATTGCAACAAAAGTGCAATTCCACAATTGTTCTTTATTTAACGATGTTCACTAAATGCTAAAACTGACCTGCCATTATGATTCTCCAGGTCATTACGAGTTCACGGTTACCAAACATGTATAGGTGCTGTCTTATTTCAGTGGTGAAAAATAATAATAATAATGATTGCAAAAATAAATAAATCAATGGCACCATTATTGGAGATCTGTAGCATTTCCATTCTTTGGGATCTGGGGCTGAGTGATGGCTTATTTTTGCATGCCAAGCTGATGTTTTTATTCATACAATTTTGGTGAAGATACAATGTTTTGATTACCTGTTATTGCATTTTATTACAATGTTGCGGCAAGCAAAAAACCTTAATTCTGGAGATTTTATTTTTTTGCTTGTTTACCGATTGGATTAATTCTTTTTAAATATTGATAGATCAGGAGTTTCTGAATGTGGCGATACCAAATATGTGTATTTTTATTATTATTTTTGTTATTATTTTAAATATTATTTTTATTGTTCTATTTTTAATGGGGCAAATGGGGGTGATTTGAACTTTTATATGTTATTAATTTTTTTAATATTTAAGGCTAGTTTCACATTTGCGTTTAAAAATGCAGCATTTAAAACGCAAACGCAGGTGGTGAAAACACGCATGTAAACGCATGCAAACGCTGCGTTTTTTAGACGCATGCGTTTTCTCATGCGGTAAAAAAAACGCGGCGTTTTGACGCGTTTACATGCGTTTTTTCCTGCGTTTGCGTTTTTGAAACGCATGCTGAGAAGTGTGTGACAGCTGCCAATCATCAAAATTAGGGTTGAGCGAAACAGATCGGCCAATTTCAAAAGTCGCCGACTTTTGGCAAAGTCGGGTTTCGTTATATATATATATATATATATATATATATATATATATATATATATATAATTAAGACACACACATATATATATATATGTATTTATATTTACTTCAGTGCGATATAGCAGAAAAGCCGATTGCCGGCTTTTCATTTCTCTTGCCTAAACCCGACATGATATGAGACATGGTTTACATACAGTAAACCATGTCATATCCCCCTTTTTTTTGCATATTCCACACTACTAATGTTAGTAGTGTGTATGTGCAAAATTTTGGCGCTGTACCTATTAAATTTAAGGGTTAAATCACGGAAAAAATTGGCGTGGGTTCCCGCGCAATTTTCTCCGCTAGAGTGGTAAAGCCAGTGACTGAGGGCAGATATTAATAGCCTGGAGAGGGTCCATGGTTATTGCCCCCCCCGGCTAAAAACATCTGCCCCCAGCCACCCCAGAAAAGGCACATCTGGAAGATGCGCCTATTCTGGTACTTGGCCACTCTCTTCCCACTCCCGTGTAGCGGTGGGATATGGGGTAATGAAGGGTTAATGTCACCTTGCTATTGTAAGGTGACTTTAAGCCAGATTAATAATGGAGAGGCGTCAATTATGACACCTATCCATTATTAATCCAATTGTATGAAATTTAAAAAAACACACACACAATATTGCAAAGTATTTTAATGAAATAAACACACAGGTTGTTGTAATATTTTATTGCTCTCTCAATCCACCTGAAGACCCTCGTTCTGTAACAAATTAAAAATAATAAACCAACAATATACATACCTTCCGTAGATCTGTAACGTCCCACGATGTAAATCCATCTGAAGGGGTTAAAATATTTTACAGGCAGGAGCTCTGCTATAATGCAGCTGTGCTCCTGCCTGTAAATCCCGGGGAATGAAGGTAAGGTAGGTCAATGATCTGTAGTTACCTTCAGTCGTGGTGATGCGCCCTCTGCTGGATGCATGCTTTTTTTGCGCTAAAACGCAGCTGCAAAAAATGCAAATGTGAAACCAGCCTAACTAAATTGTTTTTTTTAATTTTCAATGGCCTCATCCGATCTCCTGTGCTTCACACAGCAGGGTTCAGCCCTGCTTTATCTAGCAAAAATGGTTATTTGCTATGAACAATCCAGCAATGACAATCACAGGGGTCTCTTGCAGACCTCTTGTTGTCATGCCAACCCAGGGGTAATGTGACACGGGCACTGATAGGCGGGGCTTGTGACATATTTCCGTCATGAGCATGTTAGATTGCCGCTGTCAGAGATTGACACCGGCATTTACCATGTTAACAGCTGCAAGTGGATCGGGATTCCACCCGTGGCTGTTTGGAGCACATGTCAGCTGATGAAATCTGTTGACATGTGCAGGAAAAAATGTGGTGTCAGCGCCGGAGCCTGCATGGAGTGTGGGGATGCGAACTATGATGTACCTATATGTCATAGGTTGTAAAGGGGTTAACGGCAAAAAATTTGAGAGGAATCAAATGTGAAGCGACCAGGAATCTGTTATCATCCAGTGATGTCATATTCCAGAACTGTAACCTCCCTGAAGTGCTCAGAAGCACAAGGTATTCAGTGCTCAGAGACATGATCAAGGTAAGGAAGGCTGAAACCCGACAACCACTGAACCAGACGCATAAGTGGAAATGTCAAGACTAGGCCAAGAATTATCTGAAAACAGATTTTTCAAATGTTTTATGGACTGTTGAAATGAGTGACTCTTCATGAACCAAATGGATGGGTGGGCCCATGGCTGGATCAATATTGGGCACAGACCTTCACATAAAACTCAAACACAAGCAAAGTAGGAGAAAGCATACTTCTATAGACTGGTATTATTAAAGATAAGCTAGTTGGACCTTTTTGAGTGGGTTTAAGAAGGACTCAACATCAACCTCCAAACCTACTGCCAGTTTTTAGAAGGCACTTTCTTCAAATAGTGCTGCAAAGAAATGTATGCTTCTTTCTAGTTTACAATGAGGTAATGCAGAACAATGCTCCATAACATGTATCAAAGAACTTAACTGCTTGTCCAAGTCTTAAAGCCCATAAAGATGAATGACATGACCCCTTCCTCACCTGACCTAAATACTTTCTGCCCAGTTTCTGGGAAACTCACTGTATAATTCTCCTAACTATAGCTGTCCAATAAATATACTCATATATATTCTCCTAAGGAAGACAAAACCTCACTTTAAATTTATTAAATATTTCAGGTTTGTTAAACTTTTGGATTAACCGTACACACTTTAGTAGTTGAATATTAAAATTATTCAGCAAAAGTACAAATTGTCTAATAATTGTTCACATAGTGTCATGTACAAATTTACTGCAAAAAAAATTCACATGAGGGCTTCTTTGAGAGTACCAGTGAGCATTTTTCTCTCTTCAAAGAGAAAACATTTTTCCACTGCTTTTACAAATTATATATATTAAAAAATGCAAACTAACTAAAGTCAATAAAGTCAGGATATTTTTGCATGTCTTCTAGTGTTGAGCATTCCGATGCTGCAAGTATCGGGTATCGGCCGATACTTGCTGTATCGGAATTTCCGATACCGAGATCCGATATTTTTGTAATATCGGATATCGGTATCGAAACAACATTAATGTAAAAAGGTGTAAAAGAAAGAATTAAAATAAAAAAAATCGCTATACTCACCTGTCCGACGCAGCCGGGACCTCGGCGATTGTAAGCGGCAGCGTTGTTTCTTTAAAATTTGCGCTTTTACTTGCTTACGTGAATTCCCGGCTTCTGATTGGTCAGGGCGGCCATGTTGCCGGGACTCGGACCAATCACAGCAAGCCGTGACGAAATTACGTCACGGCTTGCTGTGATTGGTCCGCGTCCCGGCAACATGGCCGCCATTAACCAATCACAAGCCGTGACGTCACGGGAGGCTGGACACGCGCTTATTTTGAAAAGCGCGCGTGTCCAGCCTCCCGTGACGTCACGGCTTGTGATTGGTCACGGCGCCATATTGCCGGGACGCGGACCAATCACAGCAAGCCGTGACGTAATTTCGTCACGGCTTGCTGTGATTGGTCCGAGTCCCGGCAACATGGCCGCCCTGACCAATCAGAAGCCGGGAATTCACGTAAGCAAGTAAAAGCGCGAATTTTAAAGAAACAACGCTGCCGCTTACAATCGCCGAGGTCCCGGCTGCGTCGGACAGGTGAGTATAGCGATATTTTTTATTTTAATTCTTTATTTTACACATTTATATGGTTCCCAGGGCCTGAAGGAGAGTTTCCTCTCCTTCAGACCCTGGGAACCATCAGGAATACCGTCCGATACCTGAGTCCCATTGACTTGTATTGGTATCGGGTATCGGTATCGGATTGGATCCGATATTTTGCCGGTATCGGCCGATACTTTCCGATACCGATACTTTCAAGTATCGGACGGTATCGCTCAACACTAATGTCTTCTGGAAATTCTGCCGTAATTCTCCAGAGGTTGGAACATAAATCTTGCATAATGGCTATACAGCAGACAATTCTTCAGAAGCAAACCAAAAACTGTACACTTGAGGTAAGAAAATCATGATAAACAAAACATGAATGGACATATGGCTTTTGAGACCGAAAATTAAAATGTAACATGTTATACACAATTGAATTGACAATACAGACCTAGTTCTTTATGTAGCATTTTCTATTTTGCCGCTCCTTTTAAAGGACTTTAAAACATTTCAGTAAATATGTTAGATATAAAGCAAGAATGTGGTTAAATGATACCATGTTTAAGGTGAGTTTCTATTATAAGCATTATAGTTCAGATATTTATGTCTATTTACCATAGATTAGAGGTTAAGAAACATTAAGAAATAAGTGTTTCTATTCACTGACATCAAGTAGAGATCTTGATACCAGTGGAGAATAAGAGCATAAAATGTGTAGTGTGGGGTTAGTGTGTTCCCGTTTTAACTATTTTCAGAACTATGAATATTTCAAAACTTTGACTGTGCACTCTTGAGAAAGCAGAATGCGAAACATATATAGTGGCATGGTCATTTATTGTGAGGTTTGGTTTACTACTGTTGTAATATGGATATTATCTTAACTTACCTATTATGCAACATATATATATATATATATAGCTTTGGCAAAAATTAAGAGATCACTGCAAAATGTTGAGTTGATCTGATTTTTCTCTTTATACGTATATTTTTGAGTAAAATGTAAATTGCTCTTTTATTCTATAAACTTCTGACAACGTCTCCGAATTTCCAAACAATAAATTTTGTATTTTTTTCTGTCAAAGAAAAATGATCAAAATAAAAAAAACAGTGCTTTCAGACCTCAAATAATGCAAAGAAAACAAGTTCATAATCATTTAGAAGCAACAATACTAATGTTTTAACTCAGGAAGAGTTCAGAAATCAATATTTTGTGGAATAACCATGATTTTTAATCACAGCTTTCATGCGTCTTGGCATACTTTCCACCAGTCTTTGGCACTGCTTCTGGCGCAAAAATGTAAGCAGTTCTTCTTTGTTTGATGGCTTGTGACTATCCATCATCCTCTTGATTACATTCCAGAGGTTTTCAATGGGGTCCAGGTTTGGAGATTGGGCTGCCCATGACAGGGTTTTGATGTGGTGGTCTCTTAATTTTCTATATATTTGTATATAAAATTTAAATGTGGCACCACAGGAGTTTGGTTGCCACAATGGCATTGCCTTCCTCGCGGGGGGAATGATGTCATGCCTGGAAGCAAGGAGGGATCCCCTAATCAGGTAATTCTGACATGCAACACCATCCTGACTTCAGACCAGAAGGGGCAGCTCTAAACCCGGTTTCAGGGGAGCTTCCCTATAAAATTCTGGCCTGGGGCTTTGTTAGGCAGTCTGTTAGTGAGTGTGGGCAGAAACATTGAGAGGAGAAGAGGCAAAGGAGAGGAGCCTGGGGTCTGGAGCTGACTGGGCTCACCCCAGAAGAAAGTTCCAAGAGACTGAACACCGGAGTCCATGGTTGTGTGGGAATTGCATACCCAGCCACTGAAACTGGAGTGTAGGAGATTGCAAGTCTCCTGTCCCATCTAACACCTGCAGGTACAACAGCAAGTCAGGAGCCTGGGGCTGCCAGTGAGAAGACAGTGCCCATGAAAGTTTCAGGCTGTCAGCCATACAGGTTGGGAGTACAGACACTGAGAGGACTTGTGCAGAGCTTCAGGCAGCAAGGGTAAGAGTACAAAGCGCAGAAGGAAGCCTCCGATCCCACCTGACTAGGTGGATCCTAAGCTGTTTCCAGGCTGCCCGGACATCATCACCACCTGCTACCTGTACCCTGGACTGTACCTGTATTTCATCAGTAAAAGGTAAAGGAAACTGATATCCCTATGTCCTTCAATTATTTCCTGCACCCTCAGTCCTGCACCCCACCATCAATCATCCCTCTTTCCAACTGTACCAGTAGCCCTGGGGACTAAGTTCTACCTGTGAGGAGCTATACTAACTCTGCTGTAACTCCATCAGCCCCAGTGGACCCCTTTAAGCAGCAATGGCATCCCTGGCTGAATACCACAGGTGGCGTCACAAATTATCCTTTATAGACTTTATTCTCCACTTCCATTCATACTCTTTAACTGGATGCCCAGGGCCACGGGCACTGTGACCACCCCTTTAAGTACCTCCAGACCCAGCCCGAGTACCTCACGGCCCTAGCTCGGGCGCTCTCTCTTTATCTCTCTCTCTCTCTCTCTCTTTATATATATATATATATATATATATATATATATATATATATATATATATATATATATTCTGTTGCATATGGATATTTATTTACTTTGACTGGGCAGACTAATTACCTAGATCATGTATTATATAGTAGCATATTTGACATACCTTTATATATTCATTACATGGTCAGATACTTTTCTATGCTCTTACACCTATAATCGCTTATGTGTTTTGTATTTTCTTGGTGAAGATATATTTTACCATGATATAACATGTTTTAATACATTTAATAAATAATGTATTTAATTAATTGGAGTGTATTACATTATTTGAAAGATTTATAGTGCATTTGTGCACATCTATTTTTTTGTTTTGCGAATCCTTGCAGAGTATATTGTCACATCATCAGCCACCATGGAGGTCATGAAGGTCAAGACTAGGGTTGAGCGAAATGGGTCGGCAATTTTCAGAAGTCGCCGACTTTTGGCAAAGTCGGGTTTCATGAAACCCGACCCGACCCCTGTGTGGGGTCGGCCATGAAGTCGGCGATCTTCTGAATCTGGAATCGGAATTCCGATACCGATTCCCGATATGTTTAAGATAGCGGGAATTGGTATCAGAATTCAGATTTAAGTGTAAAATAAAGAATTAAAATAAAAAATATCACTATACTTACCATCTGACGGGCCCTGGTACTAACCGGGAACCTTCCTTCCTTAGAATCAGCCTTCCAGGACCTCGCGGTGACGTCACGGTGACGTCGCGGCTTGTGATTGGTCGCGCGGCCGCCCATGTGACCGCTCGCGCGACCAATCACAAGCCGCGACGTCACCGTGACGTCACCGAAGGTCCTGGAAGGGCTGATTCTTAGGAAGGAAGGCTGCCGGAAAGAAGCAGGGCGTGTCCGAGGGTGAGTATATACCTAATAGGAATATACTCACCCTCGGCTTTGTTCCGGCAGCCTTCCTTCCTAAGAATCAGCCCTTCCAGGACCTTCGGTGACGTCACGGTGACGTCGCGGCTTGTGATTGGTCGCGCAGCGGTCACATGGGCGGCCGCGTGACCAATCACAAGCCACGACGTCACCGCGACGTCACTGCGAGGTCCTGGAAGGCTGATTCTAAGGAAAGAAGGTTCCCGGTTAGTAGCAGGGCCCGTCAGATGGTAAGTATAGCGATATTTTTTATTTTAATTCTTTATTTTACACTTAAATATGGATCCCAGGGCCTGAAGGAGAGTTTCCGCTCCTTCAGACCCTGGGAACCATTGGAAACCCAATGCACTGCATTGGGTTTCGAGTTTCGGCCGACCCCGACCCCGACTTTTTTATAGGATCGGCTGATTTCACTCGACCCGACTTTTGAAAAAGTCGGGTTTCGTGAAACCCGTCCCGATCCTATAAAAGTAAAGGTCGCTCAACCCTAGTCAAGACCAAGCAGAGCAAACAGATCATTAAGCTTCTGTGACATTGCTGTGGCATTTACCTGTCAATGTCACTAGAAAGTATTCGGAATACATACATTATCACTGTCCAAAAACAGCATACAAGTTAACCTCATTGGGGAAGGCTGCAGACCATTTGTGATCAGTATGTTTAAAAAGGTTGCCTGGGCATTTATTAATGATGGCCTGTTTATAGGATAAAAACATTTCTCATTCCCTTTTACATTTTCCTGTTACTTGTGATAATATTGTCTTTGTCTTCGCAGTATTTAAAAATTGTGATCTAATGGAGACTAACAATACATTGTGGGCCATTTATATGGATACACCATGGTAGGCCGTGTACAGTATATGGATACACCTAAATAAAATGGAAATGATTGGTGATATCAACTTCTTGTTTGTGGCACATTAGTATATGGGAGGGGGAAAACTTTTCAATATGGGTGGTGACCATGGCGGCCATTTTAAAGTCGGCCATTTTGGATGCAACTTTATAAATGTCCCATCCAGGTGTATCCACATAAATGGCCCACCCTGTAGATTCCTTGTGTTCTTCATATCGCTAAATGCTGTGAGGACATCTCATTTTCAGCTATCATCCCGCTGACCCTTGTAACACTGTGATATGCTAGTCTCGCTAATTCTTAATTACAGTATTAAAAATAATAACTTTTCTCAGGTGCATATAGTCAAAGTAAGCTGTGTCGGTGGATTTACGTTAGTGGTTGAAACAGATTTTACTGTTTCTTCCTTTATCAGAGACCAAAAGAAAAAATGCTAAAACAAGTGTTTACAACAAAAGCAGACCTGTGTGATCTAAGGTCCCTTAAATATAAATGGTAAAATGTAATTTCAACAAGCATCTTTCCCAAGACATTTGATAAAGTTCTTGGTGCAGAGAAACACCGTAATGCACAGAGGGGTTTTATTACCTCTATCCATTATACACATACAGTGAGTGATCGTGCTACCAGCCATCTGTCATCAATTTCATTTGCATCATCAACACCTGCCATCCTTATTTTCTACCTTCTCCTGTATTCGAGATTTTTACACTGATTTAATAAAATACTGGTATGTTATCGTTTAGATTCAATCCATTTACAATCCTCCAAAGAGAATTTGAATCTTTAACATTCAGTTTGATTTCTAATTTTGTTCTACTTTGCAAAATGTCTTAATTTTTATGTCAAAAGAACTTTCCTTTGCTGTAGGTTTTGCATTAAGTACTGATGAGGTATGCATTTTGCCAGCCTCAGTCATTAATCATGTTATGATGCATTTTTGTTATTACCCCTTGGAAGAACCCAATAATCACTCAATTAATGAAATATGTGATGGGTTACTCAGGTAAATCCGCACGATTTGGCGATTTCGAATTTGGCACTTTTGCTCATCTCTAATTATGTTCTAAATAGTAAAACAATAGTTAAAATTGCCACTGAAAAAAGACTTAGGGCTGCACTATTTATGAAAATAAACTCAAATTTAGTCACCAGACCCAGACAGCTGCTTCCAATGCAAAAAAAATCATGAAATACAATAAATGCTTAGGACAAGAACATAGTTTTGTCTCTATACAAGCCACTAGTCAAACTGTAATTATAATTCTTCAAACAGTTTTGAACTCAAGAATGGAAAACAGAACTAGAGCGGGTGCAAATAAAGTAACCAAAGTTAATAAGGGAATTGATGGATTGCAAGACTAAAATAGATTATCAAATTTGTCATTAATGTTTCAATTTAATTTGGGGCTACACAGATTAGAAAAATGAAGGCTTAGGATTGATGTAATTAAACTTCTAGGCCTAAAGGACAACAAGGGACATCTTCTATTTATAGGAAATAAGGTTTTATCATCATCACCATAAACATTAATTTTATACTGTATGAACAGCCAGACTATGGAACTCTGCCACAAGGTGTTCTAATGGGTAACTCAGTAAACAAGTTCAAGTACAACCTGGATATCTTTCTTAAAATAGATATTAATAATTACTAAAGATGAACCGATCGATCCATGGAGGATCAAATTTAAGTTGCATTTTCGGAAATCTGTGGTTCCATGCAAATCAAGCAATCTGTGAATCAAGTTGCGAAGATTAACAAAAAAAATGCCCATCACCATTTCACGTATGCTGCACACTCAGAGAGTGGGCAAATAGTGACAAGCGCTTACCTATTTTGTATCAAAAAGGATGTGTGGCACTCCACTTTTTAACCACTTAAGCCCCGAGGGTGGTTTGCACGTTAATGACCGGGCCAATTTTTACAATTCTGACCACTGTCCCTTTATGAGGCTATAACTCTGGAACGCTTTGACGGATCTTGGCGATTCTGACATTGTTTTCTCGTGACATATTGTACTTCATGTTAGTGGTAAAATTTATTCTATATAACTTGCGTTTATTTGTGAAAAAAATGGAAATTTGGCAAAAATTTTGAAAATTTCGCAATTTTCCAACTTTGAATTTTTATGCCCTTAAATCACAGACATATGTCACGCAAAATACTTAATAAGTAACATTTCCCACATGTCTACTTTACATCAGCACAATTTTGGAACCAAAATTTTTTTTGTTAGGGAGTTATAAGGGTTAAAATTTGACCAGAAATTTCTCATTTTTACAACACCATTTTTTTTTAGGGACCACATCTCATTTGAAGTCATTTTGAGGGGTCTATATGATAGAAAATACCCAATTGTGACACCATTCTAAAAACTGCACCCCTCAAGGTGCTCAAAACCACATTCAAGAAGTTTATTAACCCTTCAGGTGTTTCACATGAATTTTTGGAATGTTTAAATAAAAATGAACATTTAACTTTTTTTCACACAAAATTTATTTCAGCTCCAATTTGTTTTATTTTACCAAGGGTAACAGGAGAAAATGGACCGCAAAAGTTGTTGTACAATTTGTCCTGAGTACGCTGATACCCCATATGTGGGTGTAAACCATTGTTTGGGCGCATGGCAGAGCTTGGAAGGGAAGGAGCGCCATTTGACTTTTCAATGCAAAATTGACTGGAATTGAGATGGGACGCCATGTTGCGTTTGGAGAGCCCCTGATGTGCCTAAACATTGAAACCCCCTACAAGTGACACCATTTTGGAAAGTAGACCCCCGAAGGAACTTATCTAGATGTGTGGTGAGCACTTTGACCCACCAAGTGCTTCACAGAAGTTTATAATGCAGAGCCGTAAAAATAAAAAATCATATTTTTTCACAAAAATGATCTTTTCGTCCCCAATTTTTTATTTTCCCAAGGGTAAGAGAAGAAATTGGACCCCAAAAAATGTTGTGCAATTTGTCCTGAGTACGCTGATACCCCATATGTTGGTGTAAACCATTGTTTGGGCGCATGGCAGAGCTTGGAAGGGAAGGAGCGCCATTTGACTTTTCAATGCAAAATTGACTGGAATTGAGATGGGACACCATGTTGCGTTTGGAGAGCCCCTGATGTGCCTAAACATTGAAACCCCCCACAAGTGACACCATTTTGGAAAGTAGACCCCCTAAGGAACTTATCTAGATGTGTTTTGAGAGCTTTGAACCCCCAAGTGTTTCACTACAGATTATAACGCAGAGCCATGAAAATAATTTTATTTTATTTTTCTCAAAAATGATTTTTTTAGCCCCCAGCTTTGTATTTTTACAAGGGTAACAGAATAAATTGGACCCCAAAATTTGTTTTCCAATTTGTCCTGAGTTCGCTGATACCCCATATGTGGGGGGGAACCACTGTTTGGGCGCATGACAGAGCTCGGAAGGGAAGGAGCGCCATTTGGAATGCAGCCTTAAATGGATTTGTCTGCAGGCGTCACGTTGCATTTGCAGAGCCCCTGATGTACCCAAACAGTACAAACCCCCCACAAATGACTGCATATTGGAAACTAGACCTCCCAAGGAACTTATCTAGATGTGTTGTGAGAACTTTGAACCCCCAAGTGTTTCACTAAAGTTTATAGCGCAAAGCCGTGAAAATAAAAATTCTTTTTTTTTTTCACAAAAATGATATTTTAGCCCCCAGTTTTGTATTTTCACAAGGGTAACAGGATAAATTAGACCCCAAACGTTGTTGTCCAATTTGTCCTGAGTACGCTGATACCCTACATGTGGGGGGGAACCACTGTTTGGGCGCATGACAGAGCTCGGAAGGGAAGGAGCGCCATTTGGAATGCAGACTTAAATGGATTGGTCTGCAGGCGTCACGTTGCATTTGCAGAGCCCCTGATGTACCCAAACAGTACAAACCCCGCGCAAGTGACCCCATATTGGAAACTAGACCTCCCAGGGAACTTATCTAGATGTGTTGTGAGAACTTTGAACCCCCAAGTGTTTCACTACAGTTTATTACGCAGAGCCGTGAAAATAAAACATCTTTTTTTTCCCACAAAAATGATTTTTAGCCCCCCAAATTTTTATTTTCCCAAGGATAACAAGAGAACTTGGACCCCAGAAGTTGTTGTTCAATTTGTCCCGAGTACGCTGATAACCCATATGTTGGGGTAAACCCCTTTTTGGGCGCACGGGAGAGCTCGGAAGGGAAGGAGCACTGTTTTACTTTTTCAACGCAGAATTGGCTGGAATTGAGATTGGATGCCATGTCGCGTTTGGAGAGCCCCTGATGTGCCTGGACAGTGGAAACTCCCCAATTCTACCTGAAACCCTAACCCAAACACACCCCTAACTCTAATCCCAACGGTAACCCTAATCACACCCCTAGCCCTGACACACCCATAATTCTAATCCCAACCCTAATCCAAACCGTAAATGTAATCCAAACCCTAACCCTAACTTTAGCCCCAACCCTAACTTTACCTCCAACCCTAGCCCTAACCCTAACCCTACCCCTAACCCTAACCCTAAACGTGACTGAAATACGTGGCACTGAAATACTTGGCACTGAAATACGTGGCACTGAAATACGTGGCACTGAAATATGTGGCACTTAAATATGTGGCACTTAAATACGTGGCACTTAAATACGTGGCACTGAAATACGTCATACGTGGCACTGAAATACGTGATACGTGGCACTTAAATACGTGGCACTGAAACACGTGGCACTGAAATACGTGATACGTGGCACTGAAATACGTGGCACTGAAATACATGGCACTGAAATACGTGGCACTGAAATACGTGGCACTGAAATACGTGGCACTGAAATACGTGCAACTGAAATACGTGGCACTGAAATACGTGGCACTGAAATACACTGAAATGGCACTGAAATACGTGGCACTGAAATACGTGGCACTGAAATACGTGGCACTGAAATACGTGGCACTGAAATACATGGCACTGAAATACGTGGCACTGAAATACGTGCAACTGAAATACGTGGCATTTAAATATGTGGCACTGAAATACGTGATACGTGGCACTGAAATACATGATACGTGGCACTTAAATACGTGGCACTGAAACACGTGGCACTGAAATACGTGATACGTGGCACTGAAATACGTGGCACTGAAATATGTGGCACTGAAATACGTGGCACTGAAATACGTGGCACTATGACTGTCAGAAAATGTTCATTAAACGGTTAGGGGTGAGGTTAGGGGTAGAGTTAGGGTTAGGGTTTGGATCCCTTTATCACCTTGATGGTGGTGGGTGGCTTTTCAGTGTGTTTTCTGTTTTTTTTTCGATAAAAACGCATGCGTTTTTAAAGCAAACGCATGTGCTTAAAAACGCAAGAAAATACTGCAGGTTGTATTTCTGAAAATGAACGCATGCGTTTTTAATGTTAAATATAGGGAAAAAACGCTGCAGACAAAAACGCAAGTGTGAAACCAGCGACGCTTTTTATAGCAAAAAAGTTTTTGCGTCTCCACATTTTGAGACCTATAATTTTTCCACATTTTGCTCCACAGAGTCATGTGAGGTCTTGATTTTTACGGGACGAGCTGACGTTTTTATTGGTAACATTTTCGGACACGTGACCATTTTTGATCACTTTTTATTCCGATTTTTGTGAGGCAGAATGACCAAAAACCTGCTATTCATGAATTTCTTTTGAGGGAGGCGTTTATACCATTCCACGTTTGGTAAAATGGATAAAGCAGTTTTATTCGTCGGGTCAGTACGATTACAGTGATACCTCATTTATATCATTTTTTTATGTTTTGGCGCTTTTATACGATAAAAACTATTTTATAGAAAAAATAATTATTTTGGTATCGCTTTATTCTCAGGACTATAACTTTTTTATTTTTTTGCTGATGATGCTGTATGGTGGGTTGTTTTTTGCGGGACAAGATGACGTTTTCAGCGGTACCATGGATATTTATATCAGTCTTTTTGATCGCGTGTTATTCCACTTTTTGTTCAGCGGTATGGTAATAAAGCGTTGTTTTTTGCCTCGTTTTTTATTTTTTTTTCTTACGGTGTTTACTGAAGGGGTTAACTAGTGGGGCAGTTTTATAGGTTGGGTCGTTATGGACGCGGCGATACTAAATATGTGTACTTTTATTGTTTTGGTTTTTTTATTTAGATAAAGAAATGTATTTATGGGAATAATATATATATATATTTTTTTATTTATTTAGGAATTTTTTTTTTTTTTCTACACATGTGGAAAAATTTTTTTTTTACTTTTTTACTTTGTCCCAGGGGGGGACATCACAGATCGATGATCTGATAGTGTGCACAGCACTCTGTCAGATCACCGATCTCACTGACATGGCTGCAGGCTTACCAGCGTCTGCACTGAGCAGACACTCGGTAAGCCACCTCCTTCCCTGCAGGACCCGGATGCCGCGGCCATCTTGGATCCGGGACCTGCAGGGAGGAAGGAGGTAGGAGACCCTCGGAGCAACGTGATCACATTGCGTTGCTCCGGGGGTTTCAGGGAAGCCCGCAGGGAGCCCCCTCCCTGCGCGATGCTTCCCTATACCGCCGGTACACTGCGATCATGTTTGATCGCGGTGTGCCGGGGGTTAATGTGCCGGGGGCGGTCCGTGACCGCTCCTGGCACATAGTGCCGGATGTCAGCTGCGATAGGCAGCTGACACCCGGCCGCAATCGGCAGCGCTCCCCCCGTGAGCGCGGCCGATCGCGTATGACGTACTATCCCATCACCGGGAATTAAGTCCCAGGTCACCTTGACGGGATAGTACGTCATACGGGATTAAGGGGTTAAGGATGCACAAACAGGATACTACTCCAAAATTGCCTTAAAAATAGATATGGCACTCCAAATTCAGATGCAGAAAACTTAGAGAATATTTTATTAACACAGGTCCATCCACTGTATGAAAACGTTGATGTTTCGGCCAAAACCAGGCCTTCATCAGAACTATAAATGGTAAACAACAAAACAATTGTGTATCAATAGTAAATACCAATTCATTATTTAGTAGAAGCATCTAGACCAACAACCAAGAAAAAAGAAGGTGAACCAGCTTCCAAAATATTTTTCTCCAAGATTTATTGGTTCACAGATAAAACAGGATTAGGCAGGACATGGTTCACATAACCAGAGTAGCAACAACGCGTTTCAAACATGCCAGGTGTTCTTTCTCAAAGCTCAGCACAGCCGGGTCTTCAGCCTCAAAACTGCAATGCACCAATGCCGGGTCTTCAGCCTCAAAACTGCAATTCGCCAATGCAGGGTCTTCAGCCTCAAAACTGCAGTTCCCCAATGCAGGGTTTCAGCCTCAAAACTGTAATTCGCCACTGCCAGGTCCTCAGCCTTAACACTGCAATTTACCAATGTCGGGTCTTCAGCCTCAAAACTGCAATTCGCCAATGCAGGGTCTTCAGCCTCAACACAGCAATTCGCCAATGCAGGGTCTTCAGCCTCAACACTGCTATTCGCCACTGCCAGGTCTTCAGTCTCAACACTGCAATTCAGTGCATAGGCAAACAGTATGGTAGTATCAACTTTCTAATAATGGGAACATTGCTTTCAGGTGGCCCTCTTGTATGTCTGTTCAAAGGGTTATTGGGGTGTGTCCAAATTTGGGGCAGGTGTTGCATTCACTGCATAGGCAAACAGTATGGAAGTATTAACTTCCTAATAATGGTAACATTGCTTTTAGGTGGCCATCATGTATGTCTA
This sequence comes from Ranitomeya variabilis, assembly GCF_051348905.1. Classification (NCBI taxonomy): domain Eukaryota; kingdom Metazoa; phylum Chordata; class Amphibia; order Anura; family Dendrobatidae; genus Ranitomeya; species Ranitomeya variabilis. Next base: position 186,405,526 of record NC_135237.1, read on the forward strand.
TTCCGAGGGTTATTGGGTGCTTCTAAATTTGGGGCAGGGCAGGCCTTGCATTTACTTCATGGACAAACAGGATGGGAGTACCAAATTCCTAATAATGGGAGCATTGCTTTCAGGTGGCCATCCTGTACATCTGTCCAAAGGGTTATTGGGGTGCATCCAAATTTGGGGCAGGGCTGGCCTTGCATTCACTGCATAGGCAAAAAATATGGGAGTATAAACTTCCTAATAATAGGAACATTGCTTTCAGGAGGCCCTCCTGTACATCTTTTCAAAGGGGTATTGGGGTGCGTCCTAATTTTTGGCAGCTCTGCCACTCACTGTATATGCAATAACAGTATAGGAGACCCACTGTTTAATAATAGTAACAACAAAGCATAGCCGGCTGGTGCCTCTCTAAGAATAGTGAAGCCTGACTGCTGGCCCTTTAAGAATAGGAAAGGCCGCCTGATGGCCCTATAAAAATAAGCTTTGTGTCTTTCAGAGTCCCTCCTTCATAACTGAAACAGGATGTGTCTGATTATGTGTCACACATCACATGGCCAGGTAAGGTTGTAAAATATTAAAATTACATTTTCCAGTGAATGCATTTGTCTTTGTTGAAAGCAATGCTAATGCGGGGTCACACTAGCGAGGAATGCGGATGAGTGCTATGCGATAAAACATTTTTTAGCACTTGGACAACTGTTAATCTATGGGGCAGCTCCCATCACCGTTTTTTTTCTCGGCCGTATTACTGTATATGTGCGAATGAAATCGCAGCATGCTGCTATTGTTACCGACACTCGGGCAAGTCTTGGCGCACTCGCAACCATATAAGTCTATGGGTGCGAGTGACAACTCACACATCACTCAGATATCATCCGAGTGCTGTGCGATATATGCTGACACCGGCAATGGAGGAGATAGAGAAATTTGTTTCTCTGCCCTCTCTTTTTGCGAGAGGCTCAGAGCACAGTAGCATGACACTCGGCTCCCGCTAGCAGCAGAGAAGGGGCTAATGGTCATTAGCATATCGCATGTGATGCTATTGCATAGGATGCCATACTCTAGTGTGACCCCAGCCTAAAGTTGAGAAACGCATCAAAAACGCTATGTGTGAACATAGCCAAAGGTGTGGAGGAGCATTTTTGTTTTTGGTTATTTTGCCTTACATACCAGTCATGTTCCTTAACATATTTTCCATGAAAATCCATTTTTGTTTTGTTTTTGCATGTTTTATTGTGAGTCTGTAAAAGTGGCACAAGACTGATGACATTGTTCACAGCAGTGACCTGAGAGTCAGAAATGCTTCCAGGGGTCTTCCCCATGTTCCCATGTCATTTGAGCACTGTTCCCATCAACTTCTGCAATTTCTAATCCCTCTGCAGACCGCCAGAGGGGCCATGGTAAAAAGACATTGTATTTGAGTATATGTTGCGCTGCTATCTTTCAGTGGTGTTGAGAAATCTGGCCCAATCCAGCCCTTGTTCCTTTTTATAAGTCATCCTGTCAGCATTTTCAGTTGACAGGTGGATGCGCTTATCAGTTATAATTCCACCGGTGGCACTAAAAACACGCTCTGACAAAACGTTAGCGGCAGGGCAGGCCAGGACCATCAAGGTGTTGAGAGACAGTTCATACCACGTGTCTAGTTGGATACCCAATAATTATAAGGCACAGAGGAATCACAGAAGATGTTGGTATGGTGAGCAAGTTACTCACTCAACATCTTCAAAAACTTTGCACTCCTTTTGAGAGTACTCCACGCCTCAGGGCCTGAAAACTCTCCCAGAACTTTGACAGTATTCCCCTGCCTCTGCTGGATTGGAGTTGTGTCTCTCTCGCCTGTACTCCTTGGTTGTCCAATGAACTGTGACCTCTGACGCCAGCATTTTCAGATGTGAATTTTTAAATAATTCCGCAACAAGAGCCCTCTGGTACTGCCCCATTTTAGTAGACCTGTCAGCCTCAGAAATAAGAGATAGAAAGTTCTCCTTGTAGCGTGAGTCTAGATGTGTTACCAACCAGTAATGACTGTCACCCCAAATATTGATAACGCGAGGGTCAGGAGAAAAGCAGCGTAACATGAACTGAGCCACACATGCCAGACTGCTTACAGGAAAGACTTCTGTGTCCTCACCAAGAGGATGACTAACCATGCTCTCCTCCTCCTCCCTGTTCTCAGACGCTGAACAGACCATATGACAGTTGTGCAGGTAGTACCATCTATTGCGCATGAAACTAGCTCCTGTTCTGCATCCTCCTCTTCCTCTACCTCATTGTCACCCAATCCACGTTGGGATGAGATGAGTCTGGGCTGTGTGTAATCACCCTGTATGGAATGGAACCTCTTGCTATATGCACTGCTGTCTGCCACATACACTGCCTGCCTTAGATATAAACAAAAATAATCCTGCACTTCATTTTAATCAGGGCTAAGGGTATGTCAGTGAAAAACCCTCCCCATATATCTCATATCGGCATATCACCGGGTGAAATACTCCAAGACAACATTGTTAACGCAAAAAAAGGGGAGTATATGTAACACCACCACTGTTATTTTACATTAAACAGTTTTTATTAAACATATAACATGATTACATATAACATGCTTCATAAATAAGCAGATAGGAGGATAGACAGCAACTGATACTCCAAAATGAGGACCACTGCTCCACTATAAGACTTAGGGGGGCACATATATATACACAGATGTAACAAAGCCACTATAAAAGGGATAAGGTAAACCAATTATAAAGATAGTCACTCATACAGACAGCGCACATGTGCTAGTAATATGCTACCCTATCCCTAAGGCACATGTAAGTTCAGAATTTAGTGCTCACCCATTGAAGGATCGGATCATGCAGTGGTCCTCCTTATGACCCCTGACGCGCGTTTTGCGTGATGGCTTTCTCAAAGGGGATATCTAGCCTGTCTAGCACTGATAGCTATGCAGCTTTATTAGTCCTCAGAAGGACTGTTAGTTGAGATGGATATGTGTATTAGATATGGTATACCCACACTAAGTTGGAACCAGGTGAATAAGTTGAAAAAAGCTTTATTATGCCATGGTTAGTGTTGAGCGATACCGTCCGATACTTGAAAGTATCAGTATCGGATAGTATCGGCCGATACCCAAAAAGTATCGGATATCGCCGATACCGATACCAATACAAGTCAATGGGACACCAAGTATCGGAAGGTATCCTGATGGTTCCCAGGGTCTGAAGGAGAGGAAACTCTCCTTCAGGCCCTGGGATCCATATTAATGTGTAAAATAAAGAATTAAAATAAAAAATTTTGATATACTCACCTCTCCGGAGGCCCCTGCACCTCACCGCTGTTAACCGGCAGCCTTCTTTGCTTAAAATGAGCGCGTTTAAGGGCTTCCATGACGTCACGGCTTCTGATTGGTCGCGTGCCGCTCATGTGACTGCCACGCGACCAATCACAAGCCGCGACGTCATTCTCAGGTCCTACATTCCTAGAATTAGGAATTTAACGTGACGTAGTTTTAAAATGCGCACGTTTCCTGCCTCCCGTGACGTCACGGCTTGTGATTGGTCGCGTCGCCCATGTGACCGCGACGCGACCAATCACAAGCCGGAACGTAATTTTAAAATCCTCAATGCCTAGAATTAGGCATTGAGGACCTGAAAATTACGTCACGGCTTGCTGTGATTGGTCGCGTCGCGGCCACATGGGCGGCACGCGACCAATCACAAGCCGTGACATCACGGAAGGAAGTAAACGCGTGCATTTTAAGCAAAGAACGCTGCCGGTTCCCTCGGTGAGATCCAGGCTGCGTCGGAGAGGTGAGTATAGCAATATTTTTTATTTTAATTCTTTATTTTACACATTAATGTTGTTTCGATACCGATACCCGATACCACAAAAGTATCGGATCTCGGTACCGGAATGCTCAACACTAGTCTTCACCATTGCACACATCCTCTTCAGCCTTCTTCACATTGTGAGGGGGCATCTACCACCATGACCCACACATCCCCTCACAAAGTGCATCCTCCAATGTGGTGACTAGGCCTTGCATGATACATTTCTCAATATGGTGACACCACAACGTGTGCCAGCAGAATCAAGCAGGCTAGTAAAGAAGTGCATGATGGTGGAAGACAAAAACAGAGTTATGGGGAACTGTAGGGCTATAGGGAGTGGAATAGGTGAGTGGTGGGGTGACTGTTATTTTTTTTTAACAAGTGAGGTATTCTGCTACATGCAGGCGATCTGATCATCACCTGCATGTAGCAGAGCCGATCAGTTTATGGCAGCTTTTAGTCTCCTATGAAGACTATTGAAGCATGCAAAAAATAAAAAAAATGCTTTTAAGAATGTTAAAAATACTGTATAAAAAAATAAAAGTTTAGCCCCGTTCAAAATAAAACAATAAAACTAAAATCAAATATCTGGTAATGCTGAGTTTAGAATCGCCCCGATCTATCAAAATAAAAAAAATAATTAATCCGATCGGTAAACAGCATAATGAGAAAAAAAAATCAAAACTCCAGAATTACTTTTTTTGGTCGCTGCAACATTGAAATAAAATGCAATAACGGGCGATCAAAAGATCGTATACACACCAAAATTGTACCAATAAAAATGTCAGATCAGCGCGCAAAAAATAAGCCCTCAACCGATACCAGGTCCCGAAAAATGGAAATGCTACGGGTCTTGGAAAAGGGATTTTTTTTTTTTTTTAACAAACTTTCACATTTTTTTCACCACTTAAATAAAACTACCCTAGACATATTTGATGTCTGTGAACTCATAATGACCTGGAGAATCATAGTGGCAGGTCAGTTTTAGCATTTAGTGAACATGGTAAAAAAAAAAATAAAAAAAACAATTTTTTGAGTTGCACTTTTTTTTTGCAATTCCATTGCATTTGGAATTTTTTTTTACTATTTTCCAGTACACAATATGGTAAAATCAGTGGTGCCATTCAAATGTACAATTTGTCCTGCAAAAAACAAGCCCTCACATGGCCATATTGACAGAAAAATAAAAAAGTTATGGCGGTTGGAAGAAGGGGAGCAAAAATGGAAACACAGACAAAAATACCACTGGTCCTTAAGGTGTTAAACATACTACCGTGGCCTGCAGCACCTCCATGCTTACCTCACATTGAAGTTCTTATTAGGCAGGGGTCACACTAGACCGTAATACGGACGAGTGCTATGCGATAAAAAATCGCATAGCACTCGGCCCAATGTTAATCTATGGTCCAGCTCCCATCATCCGATATTTTCTCCACCGTATTTTGGATCCGAGGGAACTCGCAGCAGGCTGCGATTGTCAGCGTATCTCGGCCGAGACTCGCCAATGCAAGTCTATGGGTGCGCGAAAAAATCGGATTACACACGGACCATGCGTGTGCATTGCGAGAAATATGCAGCGGTGTTCTATAGAAAAGCCGGTAATTCAATTGCCGGCTTCTCATTTCTCCTTCACAAACCCGACATGATATGAGACATGGTTTACATACAGTAAACCATCTCATATCCCCCTTTTTTTTGCATATTTCACACTACTAATGTTAGTAGTGTGTATGTGCAAAATTTGGCCGCTGTAGCTGCTCAAATAAAGGGTTAAATGGCGGAAAAAATTGGCGTGGGCTCCCGCGCAATTTTCTCCGACAGAGTAGTAAAGCCAGTGACTGAGGGCAGATATTAATAGCCAGGAGAGGGTCCATGGTTATTGGCCCCCCCGTGGCTACAAACATCTGCCCCCAGCCACCCCAGAAAAGGCACATCTGGAAGATGCACCTATTCTGGCACTTGGCCACTCTCTTTCCACTCCCTGTAGCGGTGGGATATGGGGTAATGAAGGGTTAATGTCACCTTGCTATTGTAAGGTGACATTAAGCCAGATTAATAATGGAGAGGCGTCAATTATGTCACCTATCCATTATTAATCCAATTGTCTGAAAGGGTTAAAAAAAGACACACACACATTATTAAAAATGATTTTAATGAAATAAACACAGCGGTTGTTTTAGTATTTTATTGTTCTCTCAATCCATCAGAAGACCTTCGCTTGGCAAAATAATTAACGCACAAAATACATACCTTCCGATGATCTTTCACGTCCAACGAGGTAATCCATCTGAAGGGGTTAATTATTTTACAGCCATGAGCTGTGCTAATGCACTCGCTCGTGTCTGTAAGCCCCGGGTAATGAAAGGAAATCTGAGTGATCTGTACTTACATTGAGTTGCGGTGATGCGTCCTCTGGTGGATGTCCTCATGAACTGCAGCCTGGGAACTTTTTCCCACGCTCGAGCTCATATGAGGACAACCTGCAGGGGGCGCATCACCGCGACTGAAGGTAACTATAGGTCATTGACCTACATTTCCTTCATTCGCCGGGGCTTACAGACACGGAGCACAGCTGCATTAGCAGGGCTCCTGCTTGTAAAATATTTTAACCCCTTCAGATGGATTACCTCGTGGGACGTGACGGTTCATCTGAGGGTATGTATTTTGTGGGTTTATTATTTTGCCGAGCGAGGGTCTTAAAATGGATTGAGAAAGCAATAAAATATTAAAACAACCGGTGTGTTTATTTAATTAAAATACTTTTGAATCATGTGTGTGTGTTTTTTAACCCTTTCAAACAATTGGATTAATAATGGATAGGTGACATAATTGACGCCTCTCCATTATTAATCTGGCTTAATGTCACCTTACAATAGCAAGGTGGCATTAACCCTTCATTACCCCATATCCCACCGCTACAGGGAGTGGAAAGAGAGTGGCCAAGTGCCAGAATTGGCGCATCTACCAGATGTGCCTTTTCTGGGGTGGCTGGGGGCAGATGTTTGTAGCCATGGGGGGGCCAATAACCATGGACCCTCTCCTGGCTATTAATATCTGCCCTCAGTCACTGGCTTTACTACTCTGGCGGAGAAAATTGCGCGGGAGCCCACGCCAATTTTTTCCGCCATTTAACCCTTTATTTGAGCAGCTACAGCTGCCAAATTTTGCACATACACACTACTAACATTAGTAGTGTGGAATATGCAAAAAAAAGGGGGATATGAGATGGTTTACTGTATGTACACCATGTCTCATATCCTGTCGGGTTTAGGCAGGAGAAATGAGAAGCCGGCAATTGAATTACCGGCTTTTCACAGATATCGCGCTGAATGAAATATAAATACAGAATATATATATATGTGTCTCAATGACATATATATATATATATATATGTATACTGTATATATGTTTTAACGAACATTTGAGCACATAAATCCATTAGATGTCGGTTTTGCAAGCTTGTGAGAAAAACTCGGCATACGGATGCCATACGGATGTCACACGGATGTCACACGGATCATTTGATGTGAGGAAATCGCATCCTCGCACTGCACACGGATCACTGTTTTTGAAACATTTGTGCGATTCTCGGCCGTGAAAAACGGACCGTTTTTTTATACGTTAAGTGTGTCCCCGGCCTTACTCAGAAATTTTAGACGGAGCAGCTAATAGATGAACTTGAATATTTGCATGCTTAAGTGCATTCAATGTAGAGAATATTTAAAAAATAAAAAAACATAAAACTTTAGCTCCATTCAAAATAAAACAATAAAAATAAAATATACATATATTTGGTAATGCTGAGTTTAGAATCACCCGATCTATCAAAATAAAAAAATAATTAATCCAAAAGGTAAACAGCATAGCAAGAAACAAAATCGAAACTCCAGAATTACGGTTTTTTGGTCGCTGCAACATTAAAATAAAATGCAATAACGGGTGATCAAAAGATCGTATACACACCAAAATAGTATTAATAAAAACGTCAGATCGCAAAAAATAAGCCCTCAATCGGTACCAGATCCCGAAAAATGGAAACGCTACGGATCTCGGAAAATGGCAACTTTTTAAAACATTTTTTACAAACTTTAAATGTTTTTTTACCACTTAAATAAAAACTAACCTAGACATGTTTGGTGTTGGTGAACTTATGATGACATGGAGAGTCATAATGGTAGGTCAGATTCAGCATTTAGTGAACATGGTAAAAAAAAATATCAAAAACACAATTGTTGAATATTGTTGAATATTGCACTTTTTTTGTAATTCTATTACATTTGGAATTTTTACCATTTTTCAGTACATGATATTGTAAAATCAGTAGTGTCATTCAAAAATACAACTCATTCCACAAAAAACAAGCCCTCACATGGCCATATTGACAGAAAAATAAAAAAGTTATGGCCATTGGAAGAAGGGGAGCAAAAATGGAATCACAAAAGCGAAAATGCCCCTAGTCTTTAAGGTGTTAAACATGCTACCATGGCCTGCAGCACCTCCGTGCTTGCCTCACATTGAGCACATTTGGGTTCTTATTACTCAGAAATGTTAGATGAAGCTGCTAACAGTGGAACTTGAATATTTGCATGTGTAAGAGGGTCGCAGTAGCCATCCTGAGCCCCCCGAGCATGTCCCAGGTTAAAGTAATTGTAGATGTACATACATTGTCTCATACTGTTGTTAAAATGTATATTTAATGCTGCTATATATATGTATAGATATTGAATGTGCATATTCTAATGTTCCTGTGGCTGTACCAAATGTATGGTATGCAGGGAGAGCACAGTACATATATTGGGCCACTAGATGGGGGCATTTTGTGCACATAGACTAGCAATTCTCCGGATCAGTGTAAATAGTTAGTGTAGGAGGGGTCATGGTAGTAAGAGGAAAGGAGCTTCCTGTTTAGAGTCAGAGGGGCCTGGGTGTCCATAAAGCTCAGAAGGGCTTAAGTGCCCAGGAGTAAAGTAGATACCCTGTAATGTTTAGTTCAAGGAAAGAACCCTGCCATCCAAAGTAGTGGAACAGCATAATTGCAGCTACAGAAGTTCTAGAAGTGTGAGCTACCGAAGTGGGAGCTACAGGAGAAGTCATGGCAGGAAAAATGGGCAGGTCACTCAACATGCGGGAGATGATAGCATGGGCTGACACCCTAAGAGCCTGGGCAAAATGGCTGCTGAGAGAACCCTCAAATGCGTAAAGTCTGGACAGGGAGGACGCTGAGAGACAGTATGATATGGTATGACCCATGCTCGAGCCATGTGACAGAGAGAGGAGTGAAAGGAAAGCTGAAGTGATGTATAATGTGCAATCTAATGCCAACACTGTAACGGATCTGGATGTGCTGCAAAGAAGTGGGAGTAAAGTTTTGCATTTTCAGTTGAAACTGGACTGTGTCTCTGTTATTTCACAAGCGACCGGAGAAGACCCTAAGAAACAGAAGATGGGCCCTGCCAGTGCAGAAAATGGAAAGACAAGTAAGCTGCCAGGGAGATGTGATTTTTATGTAGAGGGAGGCCAAGGCACACAAAGCCCAATAAGCTCAGCCATGACTACGGCCCTGGATGACCTCTACACTTGCTTAAGTGCATTCAATGTAGAGAATATTCCACAGACAACCATTAATAACCTCATTGATGACATGCCAAGGTGTGCAAAGGCATAGGTTTCTGCATATTGAGCTCATACTCCATACTAAATAAAAATAGACATTTTGAAAATTTTGTTTTAGGGCTAGCGGAACGCACTGAGTAAATATAGATGTTTATTATTATTGGTGCGTTCGCAGCCCGGGGTCCACCATGCAGGAGGAACCTGCTGCTAGTGAATGGTGGCACTATTTGGCAGTATAGGCTAGCTCTGTTACTTCACAGAGTAGCCGTGAAAGGAAAGCACTGTGCCCTGTTAGACTCACAGGAGCACAAGCTAACTGCCGAACTGATAGCAGTAGTGGTCATGCAAGCACGCAATCTCCTCACCGGAGGTGCCGGTATTCTAGGGGCTAATTTCAGCCGAGTCCCTGAACACAATCACACAATCTACTCACCGGAGGTGCCGGTATTCTAGGGGCTTATTTCGGCCAGGTCCCTGAATATAACCACACATAACCACACTGGCACAAAGCACATAACTTGGATTGATACTAGCGCATGGCCGTGCGGTCATGCAAACCTTCTATAGCTGCAGCAAGTACAGGACCTTCCCAGAAGGACCAATGGGAGGCTGCCACAGAAGATGAGCACCTTCAGGATCTTCCTAGAGGACCAATGGGATTAGCTGCAGTATCTAAGAATGTGACCCTTGATCTCCAACGAGAGATCTTACCCTGGGCATGCTCAGAAGGGAAAAAGCAGGACTTAGTCCCAAAAACGTCTGCTCGCCGCTGCCTAGTACTGGCTACAATGGCAGAAGCTGAAAAGGCAGCAGTAACCATTTGCACAGAGTCAGACTGAGCGAGATGCTGGGACTGACATCTCCGCTGAGCAGACTCCACTGCGGCAGGAGAAGAATAGGAGACTGCAGCAGAGATGGCCCGAGATTCCCCCTGTACAGAGGCGGGAACTCGACCCCTAATATTTTGTTTCCTGTTTCCATCACTTGCATATCATTAATATACAGTATCTATCAACCCATTGATTTTCATAATTCCATATTTTTTCTTCTTGGTTTTGCAACTTTAATGTTGATGAGTTTGTATTCTAGACTTGTGTGTATTCATTTTGTAGCTTATAATACACTGTGTGCAGATATATTAGGCAAGTTGTATTTTAGAGGATTATTTTTATTATTGATCAACAACTATGTTCTCAATCAACCCAAAAGACTCATAAATATCAAAGCTTAATATTTTTGGAAGTTAGAGTGGGTTTTTTTAGATTTGACTATCTTAGGAGGATATCTGTTTGTGCAAGTAATTATTACTGTGCAGAATTATTATGCAACTTCCTTTCCTTTGGCAAAATGGGTCAGAAGAGAGATTTGATGGGCTCTGAAAAGTTCACAATTGTGAGATGTCTTGCAGAGGGATGCAGCAATCTTGAAATTGCCAAACTTTTGAAGCGTGATCACCGAACAATCAAGCGTTTCATGGCAAATAGCCAACAGGGTCCAAAGAAGCATATAGGGCAAAAAAGGCGCAAAATAACTGCCCGTGAATTGAGGAAAATCAAGCGTGAAGCTGACAAGATGCCATTTGCTACCAGTTTTGCCATATTTCAGAGCTGCAATGTTGCTGGAGTAACAAAAAGCACAAGGTGTGTGATACTCAGGGACATGGCCAAGGTAAAGAAGACTGAAAAACGACCACCTTTGAACAAGAAACATAAGATAAAATGTCAAGACTGAGCCAAGAAATATCTTAAGACTGACTTTTCAAAAGTTTTATGGACTGATGAAATGAGAGTGACACTTGATAGGCCAGATGGATGGGCCGGAGGCTGGATCAGTAAAGGGCAGAGAGTTCCACTCCGACTCAGACACCAGCAAGGTGGAGGTGGGGTACTGGCATGGGCTGGTATCACCAAAGATGAACTTGTGGGGCCTTTTTGGGTTGAGGATGGCCTACTGCCAGTTTCTGGAAGACAACTTCTTCAAGCAGTGGTACAGGAAGAAGTCGGTATCGTTCAAGAAAAACATGATCTTCATGCAGGGCAATGCTCCATCACATGCATCCAACTACTCCACAGAGTGGCTGGCCAGTAAAGGTCTCAAAGAAGAAAAATTAATGACATGGCCCCCTTGTTCACTTGATCTGAACCCCATAGAGAACCTTTGGTCCCTCATAAAATGTGAGTGTAAGGACTCTGGATTCCTTACTTATCTGTGGTGTTTTATTGCCATTTTCCAAGATGGCATCTGCTGCCTCAAATCTGCTCATGTGATCTGACTTCCCTGTCTTTATAAGCCTGGATTTCTTCATTCTCCTTGCTTGTGTATTCTGCCTTAATCCCTGGCTTGTGCTGCAAGAGACTTCCCCTCTCCAGATTCTTCGGCTCCGCCTATTCAGCTAACCTTCTCAGCTCTCAGAGGTTCTCCTGCATTTCTCTGCATTCTTCTCCTGCCTGCTGGGACATGTATGCTCATCCTGCTACAGCTAAGCTTGTTTGATTCCCACTGCTGATTTATTTGACTGTTTTGGACTTGAAGCTCTGCATTGCTTCTGGACTCGTTGCTAATACTGCCAGCCCTCGTTTGAACTGTGTCTTATCATCTGCATTTCCTCAGAAAGTGCTACGCCCATAAGACTTTGCCTGCAGCAGAGCAGCAAACAAACTGTTTCTAAGAAGGACCCAGTTTGCCGTCCACTTGAACTGTTGTGCACATGCTGCACCCACGTTTGTGCGTTTGAATATTGACTTTGCCTGCAGCCGAGCTGCAAGGAACTTATCCTGATTTCACCTTATTTGCTGTGTTTTGAACTTGCTCACGCTTTGCACCAGTGTTTGTTTGAATAATACAGACGTATCTCTATATTTGGTTCTGCTGCTTATTTGTCTCAAGCCAAGAGATTCCTGAGTGTTCCACTATAATTGTTACAGGATACACAAGCCAAATAAGGAACCTGCTGAGACAATGGCTACTGAACCTAAGATTGAACAACTGTTTTCTATGATGAGATCTCTGCAAAAAGAGATGGGCAGTCTGCAGAGTAAGGTTGGAGGCTTGAAACATAATCAGCAGTTGTTTGGACAGACTCTGCAGGATCTGAGTACTCGAATGGAAGCTCAGGAAAATAAATTTAAAAACATGGAGTCCCAGTATGGACAGGCTTTTCAGGACTTAAGTGCTCAGATGGCCACACAAGTGGTCTTACCCCCGCGACAGCCACAGGCAGTCAGTTCCCCTAAGTTGCCGCCATTCCGATACAATGGTGAATTTTGTGGTTTTGTAAATCAATGTTTGTTATATTTTGATGTGCATGCCGACCGCTTTCACACAGATCGATCTAAAGTGTTATGTATTATTATGCTATTGACATCATGAGCACTCGCATGGGCGAATCCGATGATTGAGTCTCGTGATCCACATTTAAATGTATTGGATGATTTTTTGGCTGCCATGGCATTAATGTTTGATGACCCTAACCGCCGCAACTCTGCTGAGGCCACCTTACTGTCCTTGCGTCAGCGTAAACGTTCAGTTATTGAATATGCCACTGATTTTAGAAGTCTAGCTGTGGATACTAACTGGGATTCTTATGCAAATTTGCCTATTTTTAGGAGAGGTCTGTCTAGTGTTATAAAGGATGAACTAGCTCGCTCTGAGTCACCACAAGAGCTAGAAACATTTATCCAACATCGTGTACGCATTGATATTTGCCTTACTGAACGTAGACAGGAGAAATTGACGGTATTTAATCGTATGTCTAATTATTCCCTTTCTCCCAAAGAACCTGCAGGTAAAACCACTCGGGAGACAGAGGTAGTGCCTATGCAAATTGACTCAGTGCAGAGACGTGAGAGTAATGAACGTCGGGAGCGCCGCCTCCGGGAGAGTCTTTGCTTTTATTGCGGCCAATCTGATCACTTCTTAATCAACTGTCCGAAGCGGCCTAACAAGGTGTTAGCAGCGGTAGGGGAATACGATAATGATGACGATGAATCTGATGTCTCTGAATTTAGCCTACCATTGAATGCTGTTTTTCATTCTCTCTCTATGACTACTCCTTTCAGGGAGCAGAAAGAAAAAGACTCTCACTGCTCACTCCCTTTTAAAATCTTATGTTCTGGACAGTGGATCTCTAGAGCAGCCATGATTGATTCCGGCGCAGGGGGTAATTTTATGGACATTGCATTTGCCAAGAAACACAGCACAGAGATCCAGCATAGAGCTTCTCCAATTGCTATGGAGATGGTAGATGGCTCACCTTTAATTTCTGGGCCTGTTGATCAGGAGACTGTACTGCTTGCCATTTTGTTGGAACCGGACCATCAGGAGCAACTCTCATTTTTAGTAATTTCTTCTCCTCATTTTCCTGTGATTCTAGGCATTCCTTGGCTGCGCTCACAGAATCCAACAATCAACTGGGAGACCAAGGAGATTACATTCCCAACCAGGAGTGATTCAGCCGTAACGGAAACTGTACCGGAGTCTCTTGATTCGGAACCCCCTGAACTGGTATTTACTTTACATGCTGTATATAGGGAATACTCTGACATCTGTGATAAGACGAAGGCAGACCAGCTTCCTCCACATAGGGATTATGATTGTCCCATTGAACTGCTTCCAGTGGCAGCTATTCCATTCAGTAACATCTACCCTTTGGCAGCTCCTGAGCTCCAAGCTTTGAAAGAGTTTATTGACGAAAATTTGGCTAAAGGCTTTATACGTCCTTCTTCCTCGCCAGCAGGGGCACCTATTTTTTTTGTAAAGAAGAAAGATGGGACCCTAAGACCCTGCATCGACTATGGGGAACGCAATAAGGTGACCATCCGGAATCATTATTCCTTGCCTTTGATCCCAGAACTGTTGGAAAGAATCCGTCATGCCAAGGTATTCTCTAAATTGGATCTTCGCGGGGCATATAATCTGATACATATCCGACCAGGTGATGAATGGAAGACGGCATTCAGATGTCGGTATGGACATTTTGAGTACTTGGTGATGCCTTTTGGGCTGTGCAATGCCCCAGCAACATTTCAATATCTTGCTAATTATATTTTTAGAGATTTACTGGACCAGTTTGTTGTAATCTATCTGGATGACATTCTAATTTTTTCTGACTTTCTACAGGAGCATCAAGAACATGTCAAAATGGTTTTGAAGTGTTTGTAAGAGAACCATCTTTATATCAAGCCGGAGAAATGTGAGTTTCTTCGTTCTGAAATTCAGTTCTTAGTAGTGTTGAGCATTCCGATACTGCAAGTATCGGGTATCGGCCGATACTTGCTGTATCGGAATTCCGATACCGAGATCCGATATTTTTGTGATATCGGGTATCGGTATCGAAACAACATTAATGTAAAAATGTGTAAAAGAGAGAATTAAAATAAAAAATATTGCTATACTCACCTCTCCGACGCAGCCTGCACCTTACCGAGGGAAGCGGCAGCAATCTTTGTTTAAAATTCGCGCTTTTCTTTCCTTTACGTGAGTCCCGGCTTGTGATTGGTTGCGTGCCGCCCATGTGACCGGGACGCAACCAATCACAGCAAGCCGTGACGTAATTTCAGGTCCTTCAGGATTTTAAAATTACGTTCCGGCGTTGTGATTGGTTGCGTCGCAGTCACATGGGCGACGCAACCAATCACAGCAAGCCGTGATGTAATTTCAGGTCCTTAAGGATTTTAAAATTACGTCCCGGCTTTGTGATTGGTTGCGTCGCAGTCACATGGGAGACGCAACCAATCACAAGCCGTGACGTCACGGGAGGCTGGACACGCGCGCATTTTAAAATGGGCGCGTGTCCAGCCTCCCGTGACGTCCCGGCTTGTGATTGGTTGCGCCGTGATCAACCAATCACAAGCCGGGAGGCTGGACACGCGCGCATTTTAAAATTTTAAAATGCGTGCGTGTCCAGCCTCCCGGCTTGTGATTGGTTGACCGCGGCGCACAAAATGAGTGAGGATGAACTAAACCAAACAAGGGGAAACTGCCAATGTTGTCAAAACATCAATTGTTGCATAATAAGTTTGGTCGAATTTGCAGGATGTGTCTCACATTCCCATGTATCACCTCTCAGCTGATGTATTATACAAGCCTCCCGGCTTGTGATTGGTTGACCGCGGCGCAACCAATCACAAGCCGGGACGTCACGGGAGGCTGGACACGCGCCCATTTTAAAAAGCGCGCGTGTCCAGCCTCCCGTGACGTCACGGCTTGTGATTGGTTAATGGCGGCCATGTTGCCGGGACGCGGACCAATCACAGCAAGCCGTGACGTAATTTCGTCACGGCTTGCTGTGATTGGTCCGCGTCCCGGCAACATGGCGCCGTGACCAATCATAAGCCGGGACGTCACTGGAGGCTGGACACGCGCGCTTTTTAAAAAGCGCGCGTGTCCAGCCTCCCGTGACGTCACGGCTTGTGATTGGTTAATGGCGGCCATGTTGCCGGGACGCGGACCAATCACAGCAAGCCGTGACGTAATTTCGTCACGGCTTGCTGTGATTGGTCCGCGTCCCGGCAACATGGCCGCCCTGACCAATCACAACCCGGGACTTCACGTAACCAAGTAAAAGCGCGAATTTTAAACAAACAACGCTGCCGGATGTCTGTTTGCATGTCAGAAATGTTTATTTCTAAATTTTGTGCAGTTATATTGGTTTACGTGGTGAAAATAAACAAGTGAGATGCGAATATATTTGGTTTTTATTAAGTTGCCTAATAATTCTGCTCAGTAATAGTCACCTGCACAAACAGATAGCCTCCTAAGATAGCCAAATCTAAAAAAAAAAAACCCACTCCAACTTCCAAGAATATTAAGCTTTGATATTTATGAGTCTTTTGGGTTGATTGAGAACATAGTTGTTGATCAATAATAAAAATAATCCTCTAAAATACAACTTGCCTAATAATTCTGCACACGGTGTACAAGTTTAGCTTTCTTGTCTTTCTTATCCATTGTAGCTGAACCTAATAAACTGAACTCAAACTGAGAAAGTGTAAGTTACTTGCTTCTGGCACAAGAGCATCTTTCTACTTAACCCTAGAACGCATACCTGGGGCCTCGCAGGCCTGCCAGGTTACTTGTTTTCTATTTTCTGTAAAAGTACTTTAGTTAGAATTTTGAAAATCGAGGTAATCCTCAGGTATATAGTTGTTAGTAATTTCCAGTTATTCATATATTTTTATGTTACAGACATTTCGGTATAACAACCCTTTTTTGGGACTACCCCATATTCACGCACCTGGGGCCTATTTGGCCTGTACTAGGTTTACAGGTGATACTCAGTCTTTTTGTCTGTATTGTTGCTGGGGAAGAACTTTTATGACTCTGCTATTGCTGGGAAGAGTGTGGATTCTGCATGACAACATAAAAATAAGAAAAATAAGAAAAAAAAAAGAATAAAAATATTACAATGGATAATTACTTTACCAATTTTGAAATGGCCAACTTTTTGCTTCAAAAGCAACTTACACTTGTTGGTACTATGAGGCCAAACCGCCGCGAAATTCCTCCAATCATGAAGCACAATGCACAGCGAACAATCTATGAGAGTGTATTCGGTTTCTGCAATCAAGCAACAATGGTGTCTTATAAAGCCAAGAAAGAAAAATCCATGATATTACTGAGTACAATGCATCATGATGGAAGTATTGACACCAATGACAGGAAAAAAAACCTGAAATCATACTGCATTATAATAAGACAAAAGGAGGTGTCGACAAAATGGACGAAATGATTGGAGAGTATTCGTGCAAAAGGCAGACTAAACGTTGGCCTGTTGCCCTTTTTTCCAATATCCTTGATGTGTCAGCCCTTAATAGCTACATTGTTTATTGTCAAACTAATCCAGAATTCCATGCCAACAGGAAAGACAAGAGACGTCTATTTTTGACAGAACTTTGTTATGAACTTTTGATGCCTACTATGATGGAGAGAAGCAGCATGATATGCTTATCAAGGCAAATTACGGAGGCAATGATCCGATGTGGAATACACTTTCTGGAACATCCAGAGCAAAGAGAAAAAAAAGAAAGCGCTGCTATATTTGTCCAGCAAAGAAGGAAAGAAAATCGGAGCGTTTCTGTTCTACTTGCGGACAAAATGTATGCAAGGAACATTCAGCCGAAAAAATAATATGCGAGAATTGTCGGGGGAATATGTAAAGTTACAAATAAATATTCCTGCACCACGTTTGCTACAACCAAAAAATGTTTTCATAAAAAAATTGCATATAGAATGCCTATATTTGGCGTGCCCGTTTACTTACTTTTTTGTTGTTTTATGCACATAATTATGTTTTGAAATATACACATCTTAGGCTGTGTTCCCAGTAGCGCTGGGGTTCGCCAGAAGGGGATCCATAATGGATCTGACCTCCTGGTAACTCCAGCTAAGGATGCCGGAATGGAGGGATTCCGCCAGCCTTAGCTGGGGTCACCAGGAGGTCAGATCCATTATGGATCCCCTCCTGGCGGACCCCAGCGCTAGTTGGAATGCATCCTTACCTTGCAATTGTAAAATAAATTTTGAAAAGTATTTTTATTTGAGTTATTCTGTGTTATTTGCACACAGGCCTAAAAGGCCCCAGGTGCGTGAATATGGGGTAGGCCCCAAAAAAGGTTGTTCACAGATATCATAGTGGACATTCAATAACCTCCTTGTCACTATATTCCCTTATTATATTATTTTTTCTTTTTCTTGTTTTGGTATTTTAGATAGAAGATACTGTGATAGATACTGTGATAGGATCTGGGGGAGGGAGTGTTTTATTTCATAAAGTCATAGGTAAATTTGCATCTCATGAATTAAACAGGGTCATTTGATGCAACTACAGCTGGAATCAGTGGGATCTTCAGCATTGTGTAGGTGAACTGCCACAGACATGGTCATTAGGTTCATCTGTGCATGCTCGACTGATGCATTAGAATTACTGTAAGAAGGATCCCATGTTAATGGAAGTAAAGAGAGCACTTGAGGAATCATTATTAGGGGAGTGAATGATGCAAATTAATGGAGATTTAAAAATGGATTGTATTGGCACACTTGATTAATCCTACATGTACAGAAAACTGACACCATATTATAATTTTGGAAATAACCCTTTAAATAAGTCGAGCCAAGACATTAACTGGAATAGACATGCCAAGAAACACAAAATTCCTCTCTCTCAAGGATTCTGTAGTGGCAATGGGACATGAAAGCATAGTTTACAGTACAGAAAAAAACATTTTGGGGACATCAGCACAATTGGATCTTATATAGAATGATTGTGCTGGGTGCAGTTTTGCTGTGTATTATGAGAAAGTGTATTATAACCATAGATCACAAGAGCCACGCTTGCTCACGTAAAAGCAGTTTGGCAAGATTGCACACCTCTAGCCACCTCTTTAGGAAGCTTAACAAAAGAAATCACTAAACATATGGCACAATCCAAGAAGACAAAACAGCAGCTTGGCCCAGAGGCAGCCAGAGGAGTGTTGATGCTTGCAGTTTGCAAATGTGTATGCTTTAAATGTAAAATTAGTCAAATGTATTATTAGGGACATAAGTATAATGTTTCACTGTTTGAGACTTTTGTATTCTGCTTCAGACTTTTATAGAACCATCTTTGTTTTTCCTTTTTCTTACATTGCATAGGACAGTATTAAACATATAACAGTCTAGGATCTTCCTAGGAGTCCCTTATTGTTTCATATGATTAAAAATGCATGCAACTATTTGATAGCTACATCAGTAACACTTACTTTCTGTGCTATCTATGTGAGAATGGGCTCAGCAGGACTTTTTGTAGCCATGTAGTGGTTAAGACATTAAGAGCATGTGTGAGAACAAATATTGGGTAATAGTTTGTTGCCATTTGCAATTGTTCAGAAACTTGCTTAACATTGCAAATTGTAAAATATTTTCAATCTGTATTTTCTTAAGGGTGTTCTTACAGTTAAACCAACTCTGCCTGTTAAGGAGCCTGCCAGGATATTTCTGTTACTCCTTGACAGAGCAAGTTTTGCCTGTCTGATCACAGGTGAAGTCTGGCTCTTAGTCTGGCAGTTAGACTCTTAGTATTGGTTATGGCAATACAAAAATTTAAACCAAAACTAAAACAGTGCTGCAAAGAAATAAAACCTACTTAAAAAACAAACAAAAACAAAACTAAAAATTAACAAAACAAAGGCCAAACAAAGACAGACAAAGGCCCCAAATCATTCTTGCATTTTCGCCTTTTCATTATCTAGATTTTGGTGTTTTTCCCTTATTCACCTGTTTTTTAAGTTCGTCATTATTGCCAAAATTTGAGATTTCAACATGTTTTCGGCTGTTTCAGTCACAAAACTACAGTATTGTATAAATGTACTCCAGACCCTCAAGTAGTGATTTTATGTACATCTGGATTGCTTGCACACATTTTCAAACATTTAAGAGGAACAAATAACTTTTTGCTCTAAAAAAGTAGAAAAAAAGGTTAAAGACAGAAATAAAGAGCAATTTGATTTAAAGCATTTTTTATATTAAAGTTTGAATTCTCAACATATGATGCCAAGTCAATGTACCTCCTTGTGAGCAGCTTATAAAGTTAGACACTTTATTGTATTGAAATGTATGCAATGTATTGATAAGATAACATTCCTTTTTGAAGAAACCTAGAGAATGAAATAAATCTTTTGCAGAAATCTTTTTGCCTTAGCTTGTTATTAAAAATACGTGGGACCCTACATCATTTTTGGGGGATCCACCCATTTAAAAAAAAACAGCAAAGGTAAAGGAAGGTAGGAAGGTCCATGAATATTTGCTCTTTCCCTGCATAATAAGACCAGCTCACAGCTGTCTGCTGTCCCTTGGCTGGTTATTAAAAATATGGGGGAAAACCCATGTTGTTTTTTTCATTCATTCATTCATTCATTCATTCATTTATTTATTTATTAACAAGTACAGTAAACTACATATGCAAGGCTCTGCTCCACTCTTCCACTTGTACCTTCGCCTCTTGGTTCAAAATTATTAGGTTTTATATTTTCTTATTTTATGTTATTATAAGTATTTTCCCTAACTACATTTGCTTGCAAGCCAATTGTCCTGCTATTAACCACATTTTGCTTCCTTTTGCAGCCCCCTAACTTTCTCTGATTGCTGTTGCCAGATCAGCTTTGCAGCTTGGAGCCTTGTCATGGACCAATTTCTTCAACTTCTACCAAAAATGTTCAATTGGACTGAGATTCGGACTATTTGCAGGCCATGACATTGACCTTATGTGTCTTTTTTCAAGGAATGTTTTCACAGTTTTGGCTCTATGGCAGGATGCATTATCATCTTGAAAGGTGATTTCATCATCCCCAAACATTCTTTCAATTGAAAGGATAAGAAAAGTGTCCAAAATATCAACATAAACTTGTGCATTTATTGAAGATGCAATGACAGCCATCTCCCCAGTGCCTTCACCTGACATGCATGCCCATATCATCAATGACTGTGGAAATTTTCAAGTTCTCTTCAGGCAGTCATCTTTATAAATCATCATTGAATATGACTTTCATCCAGTCATCCACAGTCCACATTGCTTTTCCTTAGCCCATTGTAACCTTGTTTTTTTCTGTTTAGGTGTTAATAATGATGGCTTTTCTGTATGTAAATCCCATTTCCTTTAGGTGGTTTCTTACAGTTCGGTCACAGACATTGACCCCAGTTTCCACCCATTCCTTCTTCATTTGTTTTGTTGTGCATTTCCTGTTTTGGAGGCATATTGCTTTAAGTTTCCGGTCTTAACCAGTATGTTTGCCTTTAACAACCTTCCCATGTTGTTTGTATTTGGTCCAGATTTTAGATACAGCTGACTGTGAACAACCAACATCTTTTGCAACATTGCCTGATGATTTACCCTCTTTTAAGAGTTTGATAATCCTCTCCTTTGTTTCAATTGACATCTCTAGTGTTGGAACCATGATTCATGTCTGCTCACTTGGTGCAACAGCTCTCCAAGGTGTGATTACTCCTTTTTAGATGCAGACTAATGATCAGATCTAATTTGATGCAGGTGTTAATTTTGGGTATGAAAATTTACAGGGCGATTCCATAAATTTTTCCTCAGAATTGAGTGATTCCAACCTATGCTTGGTTAAAAAAGTAACCATTACTGACTACTAGAGTTGAGCGACTTTTACTTTTATCGGATCGAGTCGGGTTTTGCGAACACTACTTTGTCAAAAGTCGGGTCGGTTGAAATCGGCCGATTATTGCATAAAGTCGGGGGCCAACTGACACACGAAACCCAATGCAAGTCAATGGGGAATCAAAGTCGGCAGTGAGTGGAGGACAGGAAAACACCTACAGTGCCCATTTTAATGCCAAAAACATCAATTCTTATTACTGAAGCTTGTCAATCTTAATTTACTTTATAATAATAGTTAGGCATTAAAAACTGGGGGCCATTTGGCTATAGTTGTGGGGGGTAGGGCTGGCTCAAGATTTTCGTTGGCCCAGGAAACGCGGAATACATCACGGCGGTGGAGCAGGGAGAGGTAAGTATTCCAACTTTGCAAGTGCTGTGATCCTGAGCAAGCAGGGGGGGCCCACTCATTGGCATTGGCACTGGCACAGGGCCCCTCATTGTACGGTGGTATGTTTGACGGCGGGTGGCGCCTCCCACCGGCAGAGACACTTTTGCGTACTATGAGGGGCCTGTGCCAGTGATGTCGCCAATGAGTATGCCCCCCACCTGATGACTTAACCTGCACTTTCATCTGCACCTTCCTCTTTGTCCCCGTGTAAGGTGGTATAGTATGCAGGAAGGGGAACCTGACTTTCAGCAGGGTCAGATTCTGGCTGTGTAGAGAGCAAGAGGAATGTAGTGGTCTGGGTCAATGTACCAGCAGACTCATCTAGCAGTGGCTAGGCAATGAGCAGGATGAGGAGGAAACACAGATATAGGCCCAAATAATAAAGTGGGCTAAATGCAGTCCAAAATTGGTAACAGGACTAAACAGGCGGCATTGCTTTGTTCAGCGGAGGACAACTGTAATGAGTGGCAGACACAGTTAGTAGGCCCAAATAATAAAGTGGGCTAAATGCAGTTCAAATGTGGTAACAGGACTAAACAGGCGGCATTGCTTTGTTCAGCGGAGGACAACTGTAATGAGTGGCAGACACAGTTATTAGGCCCAAATAATAAAGTGGGCTAAATGCAGTTCAAATGTAGTAACAGGACTAAACAGGCGGCATTGCTTTGTTCAGCGGAGGACAACTGTAAGGAGTGGCAGACACAGTTAGTAGGCCCAAATAATAAAGTGGGCTAAATGCAGTTCAAATGTGGTAACAGGACTAAACTGGTGGCATTGTTTTGTTCAGTGGAGGACAACTGTAATGAGGGGCAGACACAGTTAGTAGGCCCAAATAATAAAGTGGGCTAAATGTCTGCCAAAAAATTGTTCATAAATAAACAGGTGGCATAGCTAGGTACAGGGGTGGCCTCCTCTGCTGAGTAGCAGACAGTGGTAGTAGGCGCAAAGTATTAACTGGTCTAAATGGAGGCAAGGGCCCCTGTATATTTTAACTATCATCTATCATTTCAACAAATTTGTATTGGCAGTGCCATTGAGGGATTTACAGCCCAGACTGCACAGTGGTGGAACAGGGAGAGGTAAGTATTTCAAGTGGTAGAGCACTGTTCGAGCTGGGGGGACCACTCTCTCATGGGTGGCAGTACTGGCACAGGCCCCTCATATTACGATGGTGTGTCTGACATTGGTTGTGCACCACCACCATCAGAGACACTTCATTGTACTATGAGGGACCCTGTGCCAGTGCCGTCACCCAAGAGTGGGCACACCCACCTGTCCAGGCAAACGGCACTCGCACAGGTGCTTGCACCAGGTGGTAACCACGGCCCTGTGGAGGGAGTCAGCCCATTTAGGGAGGTATAAAAATGGCCTATGGTTGACATGTAGCAGCTGCAAATAGAGGAATTGGAGCAGTCAGTAAGAGGAGGCCAAAAGCAAGACATTTTTCAGGCAAGCTATGTGTCAGCAGGGGAAGGTGGTGCCAAATAATTTGAAATCCATGATTAGTTCATTTTAATGAAGGTTAGTGCTATGATCCAGTGACCTTGGAGCCGCATGAAATCTTTCTCTGGAGTCGGTGGAACCTGTACTGACCGCAAATCCTGAACTAACACCGCAACTAGAAGTAGCCGTGGGGTGTGCCTAACAAACCCTAGACACGTCGACACAGCCGGAGGACTAAATACCCCTATAGCTGGAAATAGGAATGCTATCTTGCCTCAGAGCAGACCCCCAAAGGATAGGCAGCCCCCCACGAATAATGACTGTGAGTAGGAGAAGAATAGACACACGCAGGTAGAAAACAGGATTTAGCAAAAGAGGCCACTCTAGCTAAATAGGAAAGGATAGGACAGATTACTAGGCGGTCAGTATTAAAACTCTTCCAAAAATATCCACAACAGATAATACAAAAAGTTCCACAATCTAACTAAAGACATGGAATGTATATCTGCCACTCCAGAGAATCCAGCAAGACTGAGAAAATACTGACACAATCTAAGCTGGGCAAGAAAACACAAATAATAGCACTGAATTGTGAAGCACACAGCATGTGTGCCACAGGAAAAAAAAATCAGACACTTATCTTTGCTGATTTGGCAGAAAGACAGGAAGAACCAGGCAGAGGTCCAACACCTCCCAACAACAATTGACAACTGGCAAGGACTAATGAATCCTGCACACCTAATACCCCAGTCAGAACTGCAATCAGCAGACACACCTGACCAGGACTGCAACCCAGGGACAACTGCATTACCACCTACTACCACCGGAGGGAACCCAAAAGCAGAATTCACAACAGGTTAGATCATCAACATTTCGGGTAGCCAGACGTGTCCTTTTTTCGGTCAGTATTGAACCAGCAGCACTGAAGACTCTTTCTGATAGCACACTAGCAGCAGGGCAAGCGAGCTCCTGTAATGCATATTCTGCCAATTCAGGCCAGGTGTCTATTTTAGATGCCCAGTAATCAAAGGGGAATGACCTGTGAGGGAGAACATCGATAAGGGAGGAAAAGTAGTTCGTAACCATACTGGAGAAATGCTGTCTCCTGTCACTTTGAATTGATGCAGCAGTACCTGTCGTGTCAGCGTTCATTGCGAAATCACTCCACAACCTGGTCATAAAACCCCTCTATCCAACGCCACTTCAGATTTGTGCACCTCTAACACCTCTGCAATGTTGCCCCCTACGGCTCATGTGAGAACCATCACCATCGTCTACAAGAGTTGCTTGTTTGGTAGCAAATATTTGCTCAAGGTTCTCATGTGGCATATTATTTTGTAATTTTCCTTTATATCGTGGATCCAGGAGGCAGGCCAACCAGTAATCGTCATCGGTCATAATTTTGATAATGCGGGGGTCCCTTTTTAGGATACGCAAGGCATACTCAGCCATGTGGGCCAATGTTCCAGGTGTCAATTCACTGCTTGTTCTGGGTTGAGGATCACTTTCTTGCAAATCAACATCACTTGTGTCCTGCAAAAACCCTGTGCCTGACCTTGCAAAGCCACCAGTTTCTATTGACCCCTGAGAAGCATCCTCCTCCCTTAAATATTCATCCCCATCATCCTCCTCCTCCTCCTCTTCGTCCGCCACCTCATCCAGGAGAGTTCCCTGAGCAGACAATGGCTGACTGTCATCAAGGCTTCCTGTTGTGGATTCTGTTTTTGGGCTCCCTCTGGTGGTTACAACTGGTACTGGGTGACTTTGGTGGGTTGCGGTCTCTGGTTTCCACCTGTCCATCTGAGGCTGGGTGTTTCCTATTTAACCTGGCTTTCCTGTCATTCCCTTGCCGGCTATCAATGTACTCAGATGTGCTCAGTTTGGTTCTGACTACCTGCTTCCAGATCTCTCAGGATAAGCTAAGTTATGCTTTTCAGTTGTTTTTTTTTTTTGTCCAGCTTGCTAAATATTACTCTATGCTAGTTGAAAGCTCTAGTGGGCTGAGGTGCTTCCCATGTGCCATGAGTTGGCACATGGGTGCTTGTAATCTCAGGATGGTTTTTGATTAGGGTTTTTTGCTGACCGCTCAGACCCCTTTTGTATCCTTCTGCTTTCTAGTTATAGCGGGCCTCGTTTTGCTAACTCTATTTTCATATCTATGTGCGTGCCTTCCTCTCATTTTCACCGTCGTCAATACATGTGGGGGGCAACTATACCTTTGGGGTTTATTTCTCTGGAGGCAAGTTAGGTCTTTATTTTCTCTGCAGTGCTAGTTAGCTCTTAGGCTGGCGCGAGGCGTCTAGAATCAACGTAGGCACGCTCCCTGGCTATTTCTAGTTGTGTTTGTCAGGAGTAGGGCAGCGGTCAGCCCAGGTTCCATCACCCTAGAGCTCGTCCGTTATTTGAGTTATTTTTTGCTTGTCCAGTGCGATCCCCTAGCCATTGGGATCCATAACAGTATAGCCGGCCAAAAAGTGTTAATTGTTTGGGCTGAAGCAGGAGAAAAAGAAGTGTTGAAGGGAATTTTTTTTTTTTTCCCTCAGAGTTTTGATGCCTAGCCTTTAATTGCTGTCTAGCTACTTCTTACCTCCTCTTAACCCATGAATGGCTCTGACCTTAGCTGTTTAATATGGATGTCCAGAGTTTGGCTTCCAGCCTGAATAATCTCGCTGCAAAAGTTCAAAACATACAGGATTTTGTTGTTCACACTCCTATGTCTGAACCTAGAATTCCTATTCCAGAGTTTTTTTTCTGGAGATAGATCTACCTTCCTGAATTTCAGGAACAATTGCAATTTGTTTCTTTCTTTGAAATCTCGCTCCTCTGGAGACCCTGCTCAGCAGGTCAAGATTGTAATATCTTTCCTGCGGGGCGACCCTCAGAATTGGGCATTTGCATTGGCACCAGGGGATCCTGCATTGCTCAGTGTGGATGCGTTTTTTCTGGCACTGGGATTGCTCTATGAGGAACCTAACCTGGAGATTCAGGCTGAAAAGGCTTTATTAGCCCTCTCTCAGGGGCATGATGAAGCGGAAGTATATTGTCCAAAATTTCGGAAATGGTCGGTACTTACTCAGTGGAATAAGTGCGCCCTGGCTGCAAACTTCAGAGATGGTCTTTCTGAGGCCATTAAGGATATTATGGTGGGGTTCCCTGCGCCTACAGGTCTGAATGAGTCTATGACTATGGCCATTCAGATTGATCGGCGTTTGCGGGAGCGCAAACCTGTGCACCAGTTGGCGGTGTCTTCTGAACAGGCACCTGAGACTATGCAATGTGATAGAATTCAGTCCAGAAGTGAACGGCAAAATTATAGGCGGAAAAACGGATTGTGTTTTTATTGTGGTGATTCAGCTCATGTTATATCAGCATGCTCTAAACGCACAAAAAAGGTTGATAAATCTTTTGCCATTAGTACTCTGCAGTCTAAGTTCATTTTGTCTGTAACTCTGATTTGTTCACTGTCATCCATTTCCGTCGATGCTTATGTGGATTCGGGCGCTGCCCTGAGTCTTATGGATTGGTCATTTGCCAAATGCTGCGGTTTTAGTCTGGAGCCTCTGGAAGTTCCTATTCCTTTGAAGGGAATTGACTCTACACCACTGGCTATGAATAAACCGCAGTACTGGACACAAGTGACCATGCGCATGACTCCCGTTCATCAGGAGGTGATTCGCTTCCTTGTACTGTATAATTTACATGATGTACTAGTGCTTGGTCTGCCATGGTTACAAACTCATAATCCAGTCCTGGATTGGAAAACAATGTCTGTGTTAAGCTGGGGATGTCAGGGGGTTCATGATTATGCACCTCTGATTTCAATCGCTTCATCTACTCCTTCTGAGGTCCCTGCGTTTTTGTCTGACTATCGGGATGTTTTTGAGGAGCCTAAGCTCAATTCGCTCCCTCCTCATAGGGATTGTGACTGTGCTATAGAATTAATTTCTGGCAGTAAGTTCCCTAAGGGTCGTTTATTTAATCTGTCAGTGCCAGAGCATACTGCTATGCGGAATTATATTAAGGAGTCCTTGGAAAAGGGACATATTCGTCCATCTTTGTCCCCTCTGGGAGCAGGTTTTTTTTTCGTGGCTAAAAAGTTCCCTGAGGCCTTGTATAGATTATCGCCTTCTGAACAAGATTACAGTCAAATATCAGTATCCATTGCCATTATTGACTGATTTGTTTGCTCGCATTAAGGGGGCTAGGTGGTTCACTAAGATAGATCTTCGCGGTGCGTATAATCTTGTGCGGATAAAGCAGGGTGATGAGTGGAAAACCGCATTTAATACGCCTGAGGGCCATTTTGAGTATTTGGTAATGCCTTTTGGACTTTCTAATGCTCCTTCAGTCTTTCAGTCCTTTATGCACAATATTTTCCGTGAATATCTGGATAAGTTTATGATTGTGTATTTGGATGATATTTTGGTGTTTTCTGATGACTGGGAGTCTCATGTTCTACAGGTCAGGAAGGTGTTTCAAGTCCTGCGGGCCAATTCTCTGTTTGTGAAGGGCTCGAAATGTCTCTTCGGAGTCCAGAAGATTTCTTTTTTGGGGTACATTTTTTCTCCTTCTACTATTGAGATGGATCCCGTCAAGGTTCAGGCGATTTGTGACTGGACACAACCTACATCTGTTAAGAGTGTTCAGAGGTTCTTGGGTTTTGCTAATTTTTATCGTCGGTTCATTGCTAATTTTTCCAGTGTTGTTAAACCTTTGACTGATTTGACTAAAAAGGGTGCTGATGTTGCTAATTGGTCTCCTACGGCTGTGGAGGCCTTTCAGGAACTTAAGCGCCGGTTTTCTTCTGCTCCTGTGTTATGTCAACCAGATGTTTCACTTCCTTTTCAGGTTGAGGTTGATGCTTCCGAGATTGGAGCGGGGGCGGTTTTGTCACAGAGAAGTTCCGATGGCTCGGTGATGAAGCCATGTGCGTTCTTTTCTAGAAAATTCTCGCCCGCCGAGCGCAATTATGATGTGGGTAATCGGGAGCTTTTGGCCATGAAGTGGGCATTTGAGGAGTGGCGTCATTGGCTTGAGGGTGCTAGACATCGTGTGGTGGTCTTGACTGATCACAAAAATCTGATTTACCTTGAGTCTGCCAGGCGTCTGAATCCTAGACAGGCTCGTTGGTCGTTGTTTTTTTCTCGTTTCAATTTTGTGGTTTCATACCTGCCAGGTTCAAAGAATGTGAAGGCAGATGCTCTTTCCAGGAGATTTGTGCCTGACTCTCCTGGAGACTCTGGGCCTACTGGTATCCTTAGGGATGGGGTAATATTGTCCGCCGTCTCCCCAGACTTGCGTCGTGCATTGCAGGAGTTTCAGGCGGATAATCCTGATCGTTGTCCACCAGAAAGACTGTTTGTTCCGGATGATTGGACCAGTAGAGTCATCTCCGAGGTCCATTCTTCTGTGTTGGCTGGTCATCCGGGAATATTTGGTACTAGAGACTTGGTGGCCAGGTCTTTTTGGTGGCCTTCCTTGTCAAGGGATGTGCGCACCTTTGTGCAGTCTTGTGGAGTGTGTGCTCGGGCTAAGCCTTGCTGTTCTCGGGCCAGTGGGTTGTTGTTATCCTTGCCTATCCCGAAGAGGCCTTGGACGCACATTTCCATGGATTTTATTTCAGATCTCCCTGTCTCACAGAAAATGTCCGTTATCTGGGTTGTGTGTGACCGCTTTTCTAAGATGGTTCATTTGGTACCCTTGCCTAAGTTGCCTTCCTCCTCTGAGTTGGTCCCTTTATTTTTTCAGAACGTGGTTCGTTTGCATGGGATTCCGGAGAATATAGTTTCTGACAGGGGATCCCAGTTTGTGTCTAGATTTTGGCGGACGTTTTGTGCTAAGATGGGCATTAATTTGTCTTTCTCGTCTGCATTCCATCCTCAGACAAATGGCCAGACGGAGCGAACTAATCAGACCTTGGAAACTTATTTAAGGTGTTTTGTTTCTGCTGATCAAGATGACTGGGTTGCCTTTTTGCCACTGGCCGAATTTGCCCTTAATAATCGGGCTAGTTCTGCTACTTTGGTTTCTCCTTTCTTTTGTAATTCGGGGTTTCATCCTCGTTTTTCCTCTGGTCAGGTGGAGCCTTCGGATTGTCCTGGAGTGGACGTGGTGGTGGACAGGCTACATCAGATTTGGAATCAGGTGGTGGACAATTTGAAGTTGTCTCAGGAGAAGGCTCAGCAGTTTGCTAATCGCCGTCGCCGCGTGGGTCCCCGACTTCGTGTTGGGGACTTGGTGTGGTTGTCTTCTCGTTTTGTCCCTATGAAGGTCTCTTCTCCCAAGTTCAAGCCTCGGTTCATCGGTCCTTATAAGATCTTGGAGATTCTTAACCCTGTATCTTTTTGTTTGGATCTCCCAGCATCGTTTGCTATTCATAACGTGTTCCATCGGTCGTTATTGCGGAGGTATGAGGTGCCCGTTGTTCCTTCGGTTGAGCCTCCTGCTCCGGTGCTGGTGGAGGGAGAATTGGAGTATGTTGTTGAGAAGATCTTGGATTCTCGTGTTTCCAGACGTAAACTCCAGTATTTGGTTAAGTGGAAGGGTTATGGTCAGGAGGATAATTCCTGGGTGGTCGCCTCTGATGTTCATGCGACTGATTTGGTCCACGCCTTCCATAGAGCTCATCCTGATCGCCCTGGGGGTTCTCGTGAGGGTTCGGTGACCCCTCCTCAAGGGGGGGTACTGTTGTGGATTCTGTTTTTGGGCTCCCTCTGGTGGTTACAACTGGTACTGGGTGACTTTGGTGGGTTGCGGTCTCTGGTTTCCACCTGTCCATCTGAGGCTGGGTGTTTCCTATTTAACCTGGCTTTCCTGTCATTCCCTTGCCGGCTATCAATGTACTCAGATGTGCTCAGTTTGGTTCTGACTACCTGCTTCCAGATCTCTCAGGATAAGCTAAGTTTATGCTTTTCAGTTGTTTTGTTTTTTTGTCCAGCTTGCTAAATATTACTCTATGCTAGTTGGAAGCTCTAGTGGGCTGAGGTGCTCCCCATGTGCCATGAGTTGGCACATGGGTGCTTGTAATCTCAGGATGGTTTTTGATTAGGGTTTTTTGCTGACCGCTCAGACCCCTTTTGTATCCTTCTGCTTTCTAGTTATAGCGGGCCTCGTTTTGCTAACTCTATTTTCATATCTATGTGCGTGCCTTCCTCTCATTTTCACCGTCAATACATGTGGGGGGCAACTATACCTTTGGGGTTTATTTCTCTGGAGGCAAGTTAGGTCTTTATTTTCTCTGCAGTGCTAGTTAGCTCTTAGGCTGGCGCGAGGCGTCTAGAATCAACGTAGGCACGCTCCCTGGCTATTTCTAGTTGTGTTTGTCAGGAGTAGGGCAGCGGTCAGCCCAGGTTCCATCACCCTAGAGCTCATCCGTTATTTCAGTTATTTTTTGCTTTTCCAGTGCGATCCCCTAGCCATTGGGATCCATAACAGCTTCCCTCCTGCTCGGCTGCAGACGCCTGCTCCTTAATGTGCATCAAACTTTGCATCAGCAGATGCATTAGTGGGATGTTCATGCTTATGATGGCGTCGTCTGCACTTATTAGCCATGTGCATTCCTCAAAACACTGGAGGACTTGACAGAGGTCTTGTAGTTCGACCACTGCACACCAGACAACTCCATGTCTGCCATCCAAGTGCCTGCCCGTGTATGTGTATCCTCCCACAAATAAATTACAGCACGCCTCTGTTCGCACAGCCTCTGAACCATGTGCAGTGTGGAGTTCCACCTTGTTGCAACGTCGATTATTAGGCGGTGCTGGGGAAGATTCAGCGATCGCTGATGGTTCAGCATACGGCTGGAGTGTACGGGCGACCGGCAGATGTGCGAGCAAAGTCTTCGCACATTCAGGAGCAGGGCTGGTAACCCCGGATAATTTTTCAGGAAGCACTGCACCACCAGGTTCAAGGTGTGAGCCAGGCAAGGTTTGTGTTTCAGTTCTGAAAGGGCTATGGCAGCCATAAAATTCCTTCTGTTATCACTGACTTCCTTGCCTGCCTCAAGATGTACACTGCCCAGCCATGACTGAGTTTCTTGCTGCAAGTACTCAGCCAGTACTTCCATGGGGTGTCTGTTGTCACCCAAACACTTCATTTGTAACACAGCCTGCTGACGCTTACCACTAGCTGTTCAATAATGGGACACCTCTTGTGCAACACTGGCAGCTGAGGATGGCGTGGTCGTGCGACTGTGCTCTGTGGACGAGCTTTCGCTTCTGGAGGAGGAGGAGGAGGGGTGGCGAACGCCTACAGCCAGCTGTTTCCTAGACCGTGGGCTAGGCAGAACTGTCCCACTATGGCTGTCCCCTGTGGACCTTGCATCCACCACATTAACCCAGTGCGCCATGATGGACATGTAACGTCCCTGGCCATGCCTTCTGGTCCATGCATCTGTTGTGAGGTGCACCTTTCCACTGACTAATTGCCTCAGTGCATGGACAATGTGGTCTTTGACATGCTGGTGGAGGGCTGGGATGGCTTTTCTCGCAAAGAAGTGCCGACTGGGTAGGTCATAGCATGGTACTGCATAGGCCATCAGGTCTTTGAAAGCTTCGATTTCAACCAACCGGTAGGGAATCATCTCTAACGAGATTAGTATAGCAATGTGGGCGTTCAAACCCTGTGTACGTGAATGAGAGGATGAGTACTTTCTTTTCCTAACGAGAGTCTCTTGTAGGGTGAGCTGGACTGTAGAGCTGTATATGGTGGAACTAGCGGTGGTGGTGGTGGTGGTGGACACAGCAAATTGAGAGAGGGTTGGTGATGGTATTCTTGATGTTGGCCTACATACAGTGTTTCCTACCAAGACCTTGTGATTCCCTGACTGCTTTGGCCTTGCGACGATACCTCCACATTTGCTGCTGGTGGTGTCCTAACCTGTGGGCTTACAGTGAGGGAAGCAATGTAGCGTTGATGACTACCTTCATTCTGAGCAGGTGCGCCAGCGGTACGTGATGTTTGGTAGCTAGTCCAGGCTTGCAAGTGCATGCTGGTTAAATGTCTATGCATGCACTTTGTATTTAAATTTTGAAGATTCTTCCCTCTGCTAAAGGTATTTGAGCATTTCTTACAGATAACTTTTGACTGATCATTCGGATCTTGGTTAAAAAATTGCCTCACTGCACTCTTCCTACTATCGAATACCTTTTCAGGCATTGCACACTGTGCTACTTTCACCGGATGGCCACGCTGTCCTAAAACTGTTTTTGTTTTTGACACGTTTTTGGCCTGATATGGGCCTGCCAGATGACAGCTGTTGTGATGTAGATGGCTGCTGCGGATCATCCTCCTCCGCTTCTGAGCTACTGGCAGCGGCACCCTCTTCCCCAATGGCTGCCAATCTGGGTCAACAACTGGGTCATCTATCAACTCCTCTTCAATGTCATGTGCACCTTCCTCTGTGTCACCGTGTAAGGTGCTATAGCGTTCGGGACGGGGCACCATAGTCTCATCAGGGTCAGATTCTGGCTGAGTACACTGCGAGGGCAATGTAGTGATCTGAGTCAATGGAACAGCATAATAATCTAGCTGTGGCTGTGCATCAGTGCACTCCATGTCCTATTCATCTTGTTATGGGCAGTTAACAATTTCCCTTTCTAACCCAGGCATGGTATGTGTAAAGAGCTACATGGAGTAACCTGTAGTGTCGCCTGACGCGTCCTTCACTTTTAGTTTGGGTGAAGGACACAAGGAAACGTCTTGTTCCTGACCGGGAGCATCCACTGATGACTCGCTGCTTTTATATTTTGAACTTTCTGAAGAGGAGGCGAAAGAGCTAGAGGCTGAGTCAGCAAGGAAAGCCAAGACTTTTTCCTGCTGCTCCGGCTTTAAAAGCGGTTTTCCTACTCCAAGATAAGCAAGCTTTCGAGGCCTTGTGTAGCCAGACAATGACGCTGGCTCAACACCTCCAGCCTTAGGTGCTATTTTGCTTTACCCACTACCACCAGATACTCCACCACCACCATCAGTACCAACTGGCAATGACCGCCCACGGCCTCTTCCACCAGACTTCCTCATTTTTGGGAAAATCTAACCAAAATAACAACCGTTATATGGTACTGTAAAACAAGGTAGAAGGTGTATATAAACTTGTTGAGAATTTAAATCTCCCTTTTTTTTTGGAGACTGAACCAAAACTCAGGCCCAGTGTATAACACAACACAATGTATGTGGCAGAAAGTGGCTGGCTGATATACGACAAACTAACAGAACTGAAGTATATCCACTTTGTGACAATTTGAATCTCCTTTTTTTGGGGGGGAGACTGCACCAAAACTCAGGCCCAGTGTATAACACAACACAATGTAAGTGGCAGAACGTGCCACACATGACTATATAAAGATATGATCCTACATCACCATACTAGTGCATGCTATCGCTATATTAGTATTTGCAGGTATATAGTTACCGCTTTGCATTTACTGTATCTCCTTTGCTTAATTTTTATGCTATAAAATGGAAAAAATTATTGAAATAAAACTTTCTATGTGTGCACATGCCATTAGACGTATTCCTGTCCATTGGTCAGAAGAAGAAGAAATGAGAGGATTATGGCAGTAACCTCATTTAAATCAGAATTCCAAGCACCTTTGTGTTATTGTTTTAGGGGTGCTGAGTTTAGGAGATACTGTTAATCCAGTACAAAGTAGGTGAATCAAGCTAGTTTATATTTCTTTAATAGTTAATTGGATATACAATATAAAATATTTGCTTTTCTTTCTGCAATATTTTTTTAATTAGATGAAAGAACGTCTGTATTTTATGAGACAATGGTGCAATGCATCATAATTCTATCAGCAGATACAATATGGCACTAAGTCAATAATATGTCCATATGTATGACACCAACACTAAATCATACATTTTATTTCAGTAATTAAATAAACTACTAAGCAAAGAAAAACAGTATTTGGTTAAAAATTTGGGGGACTGGAAAAGTTTTGAAAGCACGACTAGTCATGCATATCCTTTCCTTATATGATGAGGCTACTAAACAGAGGGAGAATAAGACTTTTGACAATAGAAAATTCTGCCCAGGCCTGTCCATCTATAAATTATATTCAGCAGGAAATAGCTTGTTATGGAGATACTGCGACTGAGAGGGGCCAGAAGATTGCGGCGTCTGGTTACACAAACTCCTTCACTTATTAGACCTGCTTCACCATCCTATTAAACAGTGCAGGTTTTCCTCGCTCTGTCATAGTAAAATGTAATCTGTTCAGTTGATCTCCTGGAGCGCTCTATCCTGAATTGTCTCAGCTGTTTAGTGTTGGCCTCTCCCCTCTGGTATATATTCTGGTCACTGGCACTTGAGAATTGCCAGTGAAAAATGTACTTCCTGATTTGGTGGTGAAGGAGAAAAGTTCAGTGTTTGAAGTTGGCGGTTGGAAACTTAAACTGGAGATTGTTGTGTGGAGTTGGCTTGCATACTGTATTTATCCTTATCCTCTCACATTTGGTTTCCCATTCCCATACAACCTATATTTCTCACTCTGTTTTTGTGAGTGTATTTGTATGATAGTAATTTTCTTTTATCTGTGTATGTTTATAATCTTCTTTATTTTTTTTTATATAGCGCTAACATATTCCGCAGCGCTTTACAGTTTGCAAACATTATCCATGTGTTTACCCATGTCCGTCTAGTTAGTGTTTTTCTATACACTCTTTTCCCACACCTCTCTGGGTGGGGGAAGGATTAGATAAGGGTTAAGTTAAGAGCATACCTAGGGACAAGATTCCGGTGTCTGCAGCATCTGTGGTAATTTGGGATACAGGGATAGACTAGGGCATCCCTAGTTCGAGGGATCGGGTAGGTGCCCACAGTTCCTTGTCACTATTTGACATAGCCACTGTCATCAAGATCACAACCATAGTAGGATTTATGGTACTTGAGAGAAGTAATTGTTTTGAAAGTCGCAACTCAGCTAATTTATGTGCAATATATAATGTAAAAGTGAGCAATTGTTAAATGCTATTATTTAAAACATTCTTAATTGTGGATATACTCATTTAAAAGGAATTTACATTTGACCTATCTAAACTATTAATATGGGCATACAGGCTATAGACTTCTGAAAAAATTCTTACCTGTATGTCTTATATCAGATGCCTTGTTGTGGATGAATCAGCTTTTACCACTTTATGTACATGTCCTCTTTCAGGCAATGGACAGGATGTTGCCTGGAAGACAACTCTGTCTGCAGAGCATATTTTAAATAAAAGGGCGCATTACCAGTATGAGACAAATAACTAACACAGAACAGGAGAACTGAACTTTGTCTTCTTGCAAACACATTTTCAGCTAATCTCTTAGGCTTCTTTCACACTTCAGTTGTTTGGCGTCAGTCACTTCCGACATAGTGACGGATCGACGGATCCATCACAATTGTTGAGAAAATGGTTCTAACGGATCTGTTTTTTTGACAGATCCGTTACTTGGGGTTTGTCTGGGAAATGTATCTACTTTTTGGAGCATGCGCAATTGAAAAAACGGATTGGGGAGACGGATCCGCCGAAATGACGGTCGCGACATTAGGCGGCCATTCTATGGAATGACGGACGCGACGGATCCGCCGCAAACCGTCATTTCGGCGTTGACAAAAAACGTTTCAATGTCCGTCTATGTCTAGACAACGTCCGCCAAATTTTGACGGATCCGTCGCATGACGGATGGAACGGACGGCCATCTGTCACAATCCGTCGCCAATGCAAGTCTATGGGAAAATAACTGATCCGCCAAAAAAAAATGACGTATCCGTTATTTGAGGAAACTGGCAGTTTTAGACTGACGCCAAACAACTGAAGTGTGAAAGAGGCCTTAGCTCTACCGTATTGCAACAATATTGCTACCCTGACTGCATGTGAGATGGAAGCTGAAGCTGAGAGGAGCCTGCAGATGTGTCAGATATAATCACACACAGTTCTGCAGTGAGATCGGGAGAGCAGAGAGCGGTCGTTAGCTATCACACTGGTAACTCCACCGTATATTTAAAATAATGTCTGGAGGCAGCATTATCTTTCAGGCAACATCCTCCTCATAGCCTGGAAGAGGTCATTTACATAATGTAATAAAACATGATTTCTCAACAACAAGGCATCTGATATGAGACAGGTAGGACTTTTTAGCATTCTACAGCTTGTATGCCCATACTAATAGTTTAGATAGGTCAAATATGGTGAAAGATTCCCTTTTTCATGTGCATAGAAAAGTGGAGAAAGGTGACATTCCCATCATGTTTCAGCTGCTAAAAACACATTTGTTATAGTAGAAAATGCTTCTTTCTATAGTCAATTTGAAGTCAATATGATCTGTGTTTCTTAATTTGGTTAATTATCACTTTTTCAAATGTCTGCTAAAATTTTAGCTTTTTTCTCCACATTTACATTTAGTAGGGAGATAATAAGGTAATGATGAAGTACAGTATACATTATTCAACAACATTACAACTCTTTTCCTGGTTTCACTAGCACTATGATCTTTCCCTTCTGCATAGACTTGGGAATTTTGAAATGATTATAAGAAATACTTAAAGACTTAAGAGTCACAACATTTTGGTAAAATGCAGAGTTGTGCAAAAATGTTACAACTTTTTGAGTTTTCACGCCATTGAAGCAGTTCTATCAAAATATGAGAAGCTGAGGAGAGACCAGTGCATCACATTGTGTTACGGTGATAACTCGCATGCCTCCTCAGTACCGCTCTACTCACCATGGTTATCATGCAGCTTCTCATTGTATCAGGCTGTCTTGCTGAGTTTGCTTCTTGCAGCACTCCCCAGCACTGCTGCATCTGCATGCCATTTCCATGTGGCTTATGGGGGTATGGCCAGTCTCAGCAGGAATTTAACCCTTCTGTAACTAACAAATAAAGCTAAATTTTGTAACGCTATACTATGCAACTATGAAATATATGAAATTGGAATTGCCTTACTGCCCTGGAAAATGGGAAAGAACAAAGATACTTAGTACATAAATTGACCAATTCATGTGTGGGCAGCAGCCACGACAAGGCAGTCTTCTTTGCTGGGACCCTAATCTAATGTGAATTCTCTCATGGGCTGATATCCTGCATTTATATGGGTAGATAGGCTCATGCTGTGATTAAAACCACCATAGGCTGATGTATAAAAATATCAAAAGAATGATCATCACTTGCAAGCAGAAAACTAGTGTGAAAAGTTGCATATCTCTGTATTCTATCTCCAGTTATCTACCTGGCTCATTTACCCATTCTGTTAGACCTCTCTATTCCTGACTCAGGCTTTGAATAGTGAACTTATGCTGCCTGCCCTGACCTCTGACTGTCTAACTATGTCTCACCCTCCTATATTTTGTGCCTGCACCTCTGACCTGAAATGATACCAG
Source organism: Ranitomeya variabilis (assembly GCF_051348905.1). NCBI lineage: Eukaryota > Metazoa > Chordata > Amphibia > Anura > Dendrobatidae > Ranitomeya > Ranitomeya variabilis. The sequence continues at coordinate 186,443,306 of NC_135237.1, forward strand.
GTGGCTACCGGTAGCCCAGCCTAACCTCAGCATCTGAAGCTCTAGTGAATACCCTGTAGTCACTTATTTATGCCCCTCCAGAGTAAACCCGGCCTACGGTGCAGTGAGTCCACACCCACCAGCTTTCCAGTTGAGGTCATGAACTCTACTAACAAATCAGGACCCAGAAATCCCAAGACGAATGTGCAAGTACTGTAACGCTAGTGGGTGTGGATCCACTACGCCACTTGTCAGGCTTATTTTGGAGGGATGTAACTAGTTGAAGCAAAGGTTCCTAATTCATCATGGCTGGCATTTTGCACATGCCTCAATGAAGAGTGCCTGTTGTTGAATTTGATGCATCTGTCAGCTGCCATGTGCCAATGTAACAAATGAATTCCAATCATAGACTGGAATAGATTTCTGTTAAAAATTATTTCAGTTTTGTCGTGTAGATTGTAATAAATAATTATTATGGACTTGTCAGCTATGATCAGCCATGCTTATTGCCGCTATGTTTCACCTGCTTTTCTAAAAAAAAATGTTGAAGTGTCCAAGAGGTAAAAGTGACAGAATCTTTTGCACCTATGATTTGCTTGAAAGATTAACAACATTTCAAACTGATTTTCTCCTGAATTCTGGCAAAATCTATTTTATGAATAGGAGCCAAAATTTCCCTGTATTGACGATATGTTCACAATTCTCTACAAATGTTCTTTTCTATCTGTAGAATAAAATGAGGTGACGGTGAGCACTCTGGTCTATACTGGGAATGCATGGATTAAGCTGCTGTGCTTGGTCAGCATATATGTAGTACAGACACCTCTATACACCACCCTGAAAAGCAACATCATTGATGTCTTCTGATTGACGGTACATGGATTAAGAGGACTGTATGCCATGTTAACGTGGTATAGTCACAATGTAGCAGGTTCTGTAATTTTAATGCATTGTTAAAATGTACTTTAGATGACTTGAAATTAAAATAAATTAGTAAGTTTAAGGCTGAAAAAAACCTTAGTCCTCATTACTTCAATTTCCCGATAAAACAATAACCCAGATATTTGCAGCTGCAACTATATTTATATTTTTATTGAAGACTTGAAGTTCTTCCATTAATACATTTAACTTTTTCAACTCTTATTATTGTTTACAAGTTAATAGGGGTTTTCTGTTAAATGCCAATAAGTGGACAATTAATGGTCAAAAGCTGGTTAGAATAGCCAAATTAATGGTTATAAAGGGGTTGATAACCAAGCCAGACAAGTTTAATTAGCTGTCCTGATGACCTCATCAAAGCTAAACAAGAGTGCATTGTTGTGGTTTGTTCACATGCTGCGGTCTTGCAGTGTTTCTTCAATGTGCTTTTTCATGCAGAAAAAAAACCACTTTGTTTTACAGTACCAGAAAAATTAGCAGCATGTCATTTCCTTTAGGGTTGTTTCACATTTTCAAATTAATGCATAAAAAATGCAAGTAAAAACCCATCAAAAACATATGTATCTTACTCTGTTTTCCTGTCAAAAGATGCATTAATTCAGAAAAATGAAAAAATGCTGCAGAGACTCAATTTATGAACATGCCCTTAATCTGACCTAGCAAGACAGAAAGTCAATTTATAGAAACAAGAGGCATCACGTTGATAAAATTTGCAAATACAGTTGGCAACAAAAAATAAGTGGCACTGAATTGGGTGTGGTGAGAAACAATAATGTGCCAAAATATGTACGAGGGCTTGAGCTTTGGGTAGTCAGTCAGTAAAGTCATCTGGCATTACATCATGGATACCTGCAAAACTCAGATTCAATTTGTTCTGTTAACTTTTTCAATCTGTTACACAATTACTGAACTTGTTCAAATAATTTATAATGAAGCAATTCACGCATGTTACATACGGATGAGAAACTTGACTTTTGACAACAGTAGATGTAGAACACTTGGATATTGTACACCATGAATTTGCAAGCAGAATATATCCATTTGCTTTGATTGATGAGGGTTAAGCTCTATAATCTTGCAATACCTAAAATGTAATCCTGAACTAATCTTATTTTTATATGGCACAAAATTTCTGCTTACAGCTCTGACTGTGCATCATCATTAGATTTGGGAGATATGCCAAACCAACTCTAATCTAATATGGAAATGAGGTGTTGGCCTTGATATTGTGTCATTCTGCTGAATGGAATCACCTGCACCCATCTCTCATTGGAGACATTTCAAACAGAGTTAGCTCCTTAAACCTTCTAATTAAAATGAGAAATCCCCAAGCTTCCATGACTGAGCTTAGAAAAAGATTATTAGGAATTTAATAGGGAAAATATCACAGCCCAGACCATCTGTGACCCAGTGTACGATGAGAATTTAAAGAAAACTGGAAGGAGGAAGCATACACTTCAATGAACGTTTTAGGAGAATGGCTATAGAGCAGCAATAAATCAACATACTTAGAGTACAGCCTTTTTCAGATTTAATTACTGTTACATAATTATTAGCAAAGCATTTGCTTCTGAAACTGTAAAACTCATTACATCAAAAATCCCCAAGCTCCCTATGAATTTTATAAACTAGTTGGCTTTTTCAGCTGTGGGAAAATTCACCAGAGTAGATTTCAATTGTAAGTCCCACCTCAGAGAGTCATCTGTTCGCAGACTGTGCTGTCTTTCTCATTGGAATGACTTGACTAGGGCTCTTCATTGGGAAACCAGGGGCTTCAAGATTTAATAGGAGAAGCATTTCCTGAGCATACGACACAGAATATGTTTGAAAGATAGTCTTAAGGTGAACGCTGTTAGATATTGTGAACAAACTAGGTTGGACTATAGATCAAAATATTATTTAATCCTAAAGTATATTTTGACTTAAGAGCTGTGTGATAAAACATACTTTTATGTACCCTTGCTGGAAAATGTATGTGGCTTGTTACAATATGCTGCAATCTGACTGATGCTGAGTGTATTAGTTTTTTTTCTAGTTCTTACATTCATTATGCTCTGAGGACAAGTGACATTCAATTCAGAGAAAATAAATCCGCTGCATATCAAAGTTGGAAAATTTGAATCTTGTAAATTCCACTCATCTCTAATTTTGGTTTATCTTATGATCTACCAAAACTTTTATACCAATGTAAGTAGAGATGAGTGCATCATTCTGTATAGGATCAAGTTTGAATCGAATTTGCTGAGATTCGCGGTTTTCACCGAATTCAAGAATTTTGATATTTGATTAGAGGTTTTTTTTTTAAATTGCTTGGTACAATTGTCCACACATGCTGAAGCATCACAAAGCAGCCTAATGTAATTTTGCGTTTCAGAGCGGGATTTTCTATAATGACCTGCAGCTATGACATCTTACAGATGGGCATAGTAGTCTGCGGTCGGATGTCGACCCCATACCTATCATTGAGCTGCTCCCTGCTGTGATCTGACCATGCCCCCTGGGCTGTCTCCACATCACAGCAGAGGCAGGAGGTCGGTGCCATCTTTCTTCAGCCCACAGTGTGCCTGTGAGCTCCACTGTGACTTGAGAGCTGCGCTGTTATAGGAGGGGCAGCTACATCTGTCTCTCCTTCACACAGTCAGTGACCGTTCCTTATCCTCTTCTATGGTGCCTGGTGTGTGGCTGCGATCTCTAGAATCCCTAGAGAAGATGAAGTGCTGCGGTCTGATGTCCTTATCATGCAGAGAGGTAACACGGGGGAGTGGGAGAGTCTCTCTGTGCTGTTCCCACCCCGCCCCTCACTGCAGCCCCTGATCAAGGATATCAGACCCTGGTGTATCTATTACTATACTGTGTGATACTGACTGCTGAACCATGCATCTAATCCTATCCTGTGTGATACTGACTGCCGCCCTGTGTATCTAATTCTCTCCTGTGTGATACTGACTGCTGGCCCATGTATCTAATTCTCTCCTGTGTGATAATGACTGCTGAGCCGTGCATCTAATCCTATCCTGTGTGATACTGACAGCCTGCCCGTGTATCTAATTCTCTGCTGTGTGACACTGACTGCTGAGCTGTGTATCTAATCCTATCCCGTGTGATACTGGCTGCCGGCCCGTGTATGCAATCCTCTCCTGTGTGATACTGATTGCTGAGCCGTGTATCTAATCCTATCCCGTGTGATACTGACTGCTGGCCCGTGTGTTATGATTTTCCCAATGGCAGGGAAATCAAAATAACAACGGACTAGCTCTCGGGTGATGGGAACTAAAGTGACCGTGACCTGAACCTGACACGACACTGGAAGTAGCCGGGGAGTGTTTCCTACGATGCCCTAGACACCACGCGCCAGCCGGAGATCTAACTACCCCTATCAGAGGAATATACAGGCCTGCCTTACCTCCAGAGATGAACCCCAAAAGGAGATAGCAGCCCCCCACAGATATTGACGGTGAGTCAAGAGGAAAAGACATACGTAGGATGAACAGCAGATTTAGCACAGTGAGGTCCGCTTACTAGATAGCAGAAGTACAGGAAAGAGTCACTTCACGGTCAACTTCAAAACACTACTCAAAAACACCATCCTGAAATTACTTTAAAACTCCAGTGACAACTCATGCCACTGGAGTGGCAGTTCCAGTCCACGAGAGCTTCCAGCTACAGAGAGTCACATTGCAAATAGCTGGACAAAAATAGAATAAACTAGAAACAAAATTCAACTTAGCTGAACAGGATCTTGAGGCAGGAGAATGCAACAGAATGCTACTGATACATTGTTGGCCGGCATCAGACCAGCAGCCAAGCAGCCTTAAATAGGAAACTCCCCTAATGGGTGTCAACAGGTGATCAAGGATAGAAGAAGGCAAATAAGTGGCACTACCATAAAACACCACCGGGGAGCCCACAAACAGAATTCACAACAGTACCCCCCCCTTAAGGAGGGGGCACCGAACCCTCACCAGAACCACCAGGGCGATCTGGATGAGCACTATGAAATGCACAAACCAAATCAGGAGCATGAACATCAGATGCTGTCACCCAAGAATTATCCTCCTGACCATAGCCTTTCCACTTAACCAGATACTGAAGTTTCCGTCTGGAAACACGGGAGTCCAAGATCTTTTCCACCACATACTCCAACTCACCCTCAACCAGCACAGGAGCAGGAGGATCAGCAGACGGAACAACCGGCACCTCATACCTCCGCAACAATGACCGATGAAAAACATTATGAATAGTAAAAGATGCTGGGAGGTCCAAACGAAAGGACACAGGATTGAGAACCTCCAGAATCCTATAAGGGCCGATAAACCGAGGCTTAAACTTAGGAGACGAGACCTTCATAGGAACAAATCGAGAAGACAACCAAACCAGGTCCCCAACACAAAGACGAGGACCGACACGCCGATGACGATTAGTGAACTGTTGAGTCTTCTCCTGGGACAACTTCAGATTGTCCACAACCTGTCCCCAAATCTGATGCATTCTATCAACCACAGCATCTACTCCAGGACAATCTGAAGACTCCAATTGACCGGACGAAAAGCGAGGGTGAAACCCTGAATTACAAAAAAATGGAGAAACCAAAGTGGCAGAACTGGCCCGATTGTTAAGGGCAAACTCTGCCAATGGCAAAAAATCAAGCCAATCGTCCTGATCAGCGGACACAAAACACCTCAAGTAAGTCTCCAAGGTCTGATTAGTACGCTCAGTCTGGCCATTAGTCTGAGGATGGAATGCAGACGAAAAAGACAAGTCGATGCCCATCCTGGCACAGAACGCCCGCCAAAATCTAGACACAAACTGAGTACCCCTGTCAGACACTATATTCTCAGGAATACCATGCAAACGCACAACATTCTGAAAAAATAGAGGGACCAGCTCAGAGGAGGAGGGCAATTTGGGCAAAGGTACCAAGTGAACCATCTTGGAAAAACGGTCACACACCACCCAGATGACGGACATCCTACGAGAAACAGGAAGGTCAGAAATAAAGTCCATAGAGATGTGCGTCCAAGGCCTCTTAGGAATAGGCAAGGGCAACAACAACCCGCTGGCCCGGGAACAGCAGGGCTTAGCCCGAGCACAAACATCACAAGACTGCACAAAAATACGTACATCTCGAGACAAGGAAGGCCACCAGAAGGACCTAGACACCAGATCCCTGGTGCCAAAAATTCCAGGATGACCTGCCAACGCGGAAGAGTGAACCTCCGAAATAACTCTACTGGTCCAGTCATCAGGGACAAACAATCTACCAGGCGGACAGCGATCAGGCCTATCCACCTGAAACTCCTGCAAAGAGCGCCGCAGGTCTGGGGAGACAGCTGACAATATCACCCCATCCTTCAGGATGCCAGTAGGTTCGGAATCACCAGGCGAGTCAGGCTCAAAACTCCTAGAGAGGGCATCCGCCCTCACATTCTTAGACCCAGGCAGATATGAAACCACAAAGTTAAATCGAGAGAAAAACAACGACCAGCACGCCTGTCTAGGATTCAGACGCCTGGCTGACTCAAGATAAATTAGATTTTTGTGGTCAGTCAAGACCACCACCTGGTGTCTAGCACCCTCAAGCCAATGACGCCACTCCTCAAATGCCCACTTCATGGCCAAGAGCTCCCGATTTCCAACATCATAATTTCGCTCAGCGGGCGAAAACTTTCGAGAGAAAAACGCACATGGTCTCATCACTGAGCAGTCAGGACCTTTCTGCGACAAAACTGCACCTGCTCCGATCTCGGAAGCATCTACTTCAACCTGGAACGGGAGCGAAACATCAGGCTGGCGCAACACAGGAGCAGAAGAAAAGCGGCGCTTAAGCTCCCGAAAGGCCTCCACAGCCGCAGAGGACCAATTAGCAACATCAGCACCCTTCTTGGTCAAATCAGTCAAAGGTTTAGCAATGGCAGAAAAACCCGCTATGAATCGGCGATAGAAATTAGCAAATCCCAAGAATTTCTGAAGACTCTTTAGAGAAGTAGGTTGTACCCAATCACAAATAGCCTGAACCTTAACAGGGTCCATCTCCATAGATGAAGGGGAAAAAATATATCCCAAAAAGGAAATTCTCTGAACCCCAAAAATACACTTTGAGCCCTTCACAAATAGAGAATTAGCTCGTAAAACCTGAAAAACTCTCCTGACCTGTTGAACATGAGATTCCCAGTCCTCCGAAAAAATCAAAATATCATCCAAATACACAATCATAAATTTATCCAGATATTCACGGAAAATATCGTGCATAAAGGACTGAAAAACGGAAGGGGCATTCGCGAGACCGAAAGGCATTACCAAATACTCAAAATGGCCTTCAGGCGTATTAAATGCGGTCTTCCACTCATCCCCCTGCTTAATCCGCACCAAATTATACGCACCACGTAGATTATATAACACAAGGAAACGAATAATCTCCTGATGGTCTGGGGACAGATGCATAGTCACTTGTGTCCAATATTGTGGTTTATTGCTAGCCAAAGGTGTAGAATCAATACCCTTTAAGGGAATAGAAACCTCCAGAGGCTCTAAATCAAACCCACAACGCTTGGCAAAGGACCAATCCATGAGACTCAGAGCGGCGCCAGAATCCACATAAGCATCCACAGTAACAGATGATAAAGTACAAATCAATGTCACGGACAAAAGAAATTTAGACTGCAAGGTACCCATAGAAAAAGATTTATCAACCTTTTTATCAACCTTCTTTATGCGTTTAGAGCATGCTGATATAACATGAGCTGGATCTCCACAATAGAAGCACAACCCATTTTTGCGCCTGTAATTCTGTCGTTCGCCTCTAGACAATACACTATCGCATTGCATATGCTCTGGTGCCTTTTCAGAGGTCACCGCCAAATGATGCACAGGTTTTTGCTCAGAAGATACCGCCATATGGTGCACAGGTTTTTGCTCAGAAGATACCGCCATATGGTGCACAGGTTTTTGCTCAAAAGATACCGCCATATGGTGCACAGATTTTTGCTCAGAAGATACCGCCATATGGTGCACAGATTTGCGCTCCCGTAAACGCCGATCAATCTGGATAGCCAATTTCATGGCATCATTCAGACCCGTAGGCACAGGGAACCCCACCATGACATCCTTCACGGCATCAGAGAGACCTTCTCTGAAATTAGCTGCTAGAGCGCACTCATTCCATTTAGTAAGCACCGACCATTTACGAAATTTTTGGCAGTATATCTCAGCTTCATCTTGCCCTTGAGAAAGAGCTATCAAGGCTTTCTCAGCCAAAATCTCTAAATTAGGTTCTTCATAAAGCAACCCCAAAGCCAGAAAAAACGCATCTACATTTAATAACGCAGGATCCCCTGGCGACAATGCAAATGCCCAACTTTGTGGGTCACCCCGCAATAGAGAAATAACAATTTTAACCTGTTGCGCAGGATCACCAGCAGAGTGAGATTTCAGAGACAAAAACAATTTACAATTCTCTCTGAAATTCAAAAAACGGGATCTGTCTCCGGTAAAAAATTCAGGCATAGGGATCTTAGGTTCAGACATTGGAGCACGTATAACAAAATCTTGTAAGTTCTGGACCTTTGTAGCCAGGTTATTCAGACCTGCAACCAAACTCTGTGGATCCATGATTCAAACAGGTGTAACCAAAGCCATTCAGAGATTAAGAGGAGAGGAAAAAAAAAAGGCTGAAGACTGCAGTTTAAGCAAGGAGTACAAATAAGCACTAAGGTGCACTTTCCAAACACAGAAGGAAAAAAAAACCTTTTCATATCCTTTCCTGCTTTAGTGCATAGTTTTAACACATGAGGTCCGGCCAAACTGTTATAATTTTCCCAATGGCAGGGAAATCAAAATAACAACGGACTAGCTCTCGGGTGATGGGAACTAAAGTGACCGTGACCTGAACCTGACACGACACTGGAAGTAGCCGGGGAGTGTTTCCTACGATGCCCTAGACACCACGCGCCAGCCGGAGATCTAACTACCCCTATCAGAGGAATATACAGGCCTGCCTTACCTCCAAAGATGAACCCCAAAAGGAGATAGCAGCCCCCCACAGATATTGACGGTGAGTCAAGAGGAAAAGACATACGTAGGATGAACAGCAGATTTAGCACAGTGAGGTCCGCTTACTAGATAGCAGAAGTACAGGAAAGAGTCACTTCACGGTCAACTTCAAAACACTACTCAAAAACACCATCCTGAAATTACTTTAAAACTCCAGTGACAACTCATGCCACTGGAGTGGCAGTTCCAGTCCACGAGAGCTTCCAGCTACAGAGAGTCACATTGCAAATAGCTGGACAAAAATAGAATAAACTAGAAACAAAATTCAACTTAGCTGAACAGGATCTTGAGGCAGGAGAATGCAATAGAATGCTACTGATACATTGTTGGCCAGCATCAGACCAGCAGCCAAGCAGCCTTAAATAGGAAACTCCCCTAATGGGTGTCAACAGGTGATCAAGGATAGAAGAAGGCAAATAAGTGGCACTACCATAAAACACCACCGGGGAGCCCAC